>NC_090727.1:7024338-7091838 GCF_036898095.1 Palaemon carinicauda | reverse complement strand
ACTACAGTAAATTCAATAGGTAAACCATGTACAACTCTTACCTTGCATAATATCCAGTATGAAATCCAATATTAGAGGGTAAAATACCAATCACCAAGGGAGCATCGCCAGAGGCTATTGCTTGGATGAAGACAGATTGCAGACTGAGTTTGAACGTAACGCTTGCTGCGCAGCTGCTTGGATCAACCGACGCTGGCTATGACGTCACAGCTCTCACACGGTCGGCATGCCCAGGCCTTGTGTATTGAGACGGCAGTGGCTACACACAGTTATGTACCTCAATGTTTTCCAACAGCTAGTTCGACATGACTGCCACAAAAAATTGTCTCCCACTCGGTTGCGTTACGGCTGTTTTAGCTATGGGGGTGGGTGGGTGAAAAGACGGACAACTAAACAAAAGAGTACTTTCCAAATTACTTTCCAATTAACACAAAATATTAGTGATATGGAACTACAAGAAATTAAATTGTCGGTAGCATTTAATCTTCACCAAAAATTTCCGATCATTTCTGATCACTCATTAGTTACGATCTTATTCCCTTCAAGTTTTTCAACATGGATCTGTAAGCCTATAGAAAACAGCAACAGGTTAAGTATTTTTACCACCAATGTTTCAATTTGATAATTACACCTTAAAATTCAGAATTAGCCAATTGCCTTTTTGTTAATAGAAGAATCACCTGGTGGTATATTTTCACCTCTAATCTCACAATCCCAAATGTAATATCATTATCATACGAGAAACTTAATGGTCCTTCCAGTGATTCGACTTGGAAATTGATTTCCAAAGGCTGTTCCTGTAGGTATCTGGTACTAAAAACAGCCTACAGACCTGAGGTTTATTAGCATTTTCCTAATCACTCCTAAAATCTAACGATGATGTATTCCTTATGCCTTGTAAATAGCTATTAACAATTTAAAAAATGATGATAAAGTGCCTCCAATAATGTATGTCCGTAAATAATTGACGGAATTTTAAAGCGTGGTCTTTTGTGTATCCAAAACACCAAATAATTATTTGTTATGTCCTTCCTTTTGCTAACCATGAATTTTCATGAATATTTTGGAAAGAAGTTGTTTTGACAGTGTCTTGTTTCGCACAAAATGCTATTAGTAAAATTACGAGTGAAACACGATTATATGATTAACCGGTTATTTCTTCAGTGGATAACGTAATGAACTGCAAGCTCTTCCTCTCCTTTCTCATCTTCTATAGTTTTTCTCTTTTTTACATCTTCATTTTTTTCTCCTCAAAACTTCGGTTTTCTCCCACCAATAATCTTTCTTCATTCCTTCCTTTTTCCAACTAGGGTTGTGGCTTGGCTAGTAATAATAATAATAATAATAATAATAATAATTAACTCGCGATCTCTGGCCTTTCCAGTAACTGGACGACTAGAACTACTTTAGTATCCTATTTCTGAGTTTCAAAATGTTTTTATTTTTTTTCATTCGCTACATTTGTAACTGAAAAATATCTATTATTTACGTTTGTGTTTCATTGGGATAGATTCAAGTCCGTCGGCGGCTAAGCGAGACAGGGAAAAAGAGGTCATCTGTTTCAAGGGAAAGAGGAAACTAGACAAAAATTGGCCGGCTCCCTTATTATTCCTGGGGCCATTAGAGAGGCAATTTAAGTTAATCATTATTATCAGTTGAATTATATAGAAGTATAGAGTACCGCATAGGTTAATGAAGGGAACGATAGAAGGATGGAATCATTGGGTACAATCAGGAGAAGATAGAAAGACATCTTGGATCGCCTACTGGGTGGCGTGATATGGTACAAAGCAAGGTGACATGGGGATGTAGTACAAAGGAAACGGCTCACAATAAGTCCAAGAAACAAATACAGTGAGGAAACAATTATAACATCTTGTTTTCCCAGAGGAAACAATATAATGTTTGTGGTTTTTAATGGCGATGGCTCCTAATGCAATATAAATGAAGCAAAGAAATATCCCGTTAAAAAGACTTGATTACTTAACTTCATTGATCGACATGAAAACCAACTAACGAACCTTCTTTTTCAGTTCCCTCTAACTCAATTACATCACTTATTATGATGCAGCACGAAACTTTTAAGCATAACGACGTCCCATAAACCTTCATTATGTGGCTCATTAGAATGAAAATTCATTCCCGCGGAGAATACATCTTTTAAGAGGTAAACGAGATAGAGCAAAAGTAGAACGCAGCAGTTCGTTGAATAGCCTAGAAAAATTGTGTGTGTACAATCTACATAGCATAACGGATAAACAAAGATCTTCAACACATGCTTCATTATTTAGAGAAAAGGGTGTGTAAAAAACCTGGAGCATGGCCAGACCTAGTTAAAATTATAAATATTAACTTTTTCTATGTAAAATTAAAATAAAATAAAATTCATATTTTCATCACATTTACAACAGTAGATAGCAATCCACGAGGACCAATATATTAGAGATTCAATCAATTGCATTCTTGAATCAAGGGAAATTTTTATCTTCGCGATATTTCTCATATGGCATAAAATTAAGGTGTAAAAAATGTAGACAGCTATTAATGCTAAGATTGAATAATCTTCATTGCACAAAATAAGGTTAACTAAAAATATATGTTATCTTTCCTTAACAAAAATCCTCTCTGCTGGTAGAGGAGAAACAAGTGGTCTACAGGCCTCTTATCACCAACATCTTTTTGCTTATAATAAAAAAAGTATTAAAACTGCTTAATGTTAATCACTTTTAAGGACGAAGATCATTTAACTAAATATCTGAAAGGCGGTGAACACCAAATAATTCGTTTTTCTTCTTCTCTACAGAATTACACTGAAATGAAAAACAAAACAAAAATCGAAAAAATGGACGGTTACACATAACTAAAATTACCTTTAATGATTGAGAAGAAAATATTCATACTTGCATAGTAATAGATAAAGGGAAACGAATACGAATTCCTCTCTCATTTAAAGCTAAAATCACCTTGTTTTTTTAAACTGACTAAAACTACATTTGATTATTAAGAATATTTTGTTATTGGATAAAGGCATTACAGAAAATTCGGGCTCTTGCTTCTAAAACAGACAGCAGCATTGTAATATAATATTCTAATGGATGTTCAAGCTGTTTGTGAAGCCCCCAAAATTGTTTGGTCTATCTGTTAGAATATCTGATAAAAAATAGAAGAGCGCTACACACAAAATAAAAGAAAAAGAAAATAAATTACTAATTGAAATAAGCATAAACATTCATTCGATTTGTTTTGAATTTCAGTGTTGGTACATGCATATCTAGGCACAATACTGTTTGAACATTTCAAAAATAATGGAACTCTGTTCCAAAACTATTATTTATCACATGACTAAACACAGTAAATTGACAAGTGTTTCAGAAAAATCCTGGTAAAATTCTCAGATGGTATGAACTTAACCACGCTCTTGATTACCACGTCATCTAGTTTTATGAGGAAAATTTGCTCTTTCACTTCAACTGAACGGTAATTTTTTCCTCTCTTAACATTAACCAAATTATTTTAATTAGTGTGGCAGTTATCGTACTCATATGTATGCATCTACATTACTTTTTAAAAGTGTTTTAATTCGCTTGTTTCTAAACACTATGACCATGGCCCCTTCATATTTCCTCTATCATCTTACCCCGAGTAGTACTTCATGGATGTTTAACTTAGTTATTTCATTGCTCTTCAAATAATAACAATGACAACTTGACTGCTGTCCAAATGTCAAGAAAATTCGCAATGATTTACAAGTAATCTTTGGAAATTAATTAAATCTAGAATATCACCAACATAATCAAGTCTTAAAAGAATAACACATGTTGTACCATTACAAATCAGTTTTACAGAAGATCGGGAAACATTATGGAATTTCTTGAAAGAGAGAGAGAGAGAGAGAGAGAGAGAGAGAGAGAGAGAGAGAGAGAGAGAGAGAGAGAGAGATCACTGCCTAAAAGGATTACTTCATCGGAATCTTGATAAATATGAAAGCATTGGTTTAGCTATTCTAATGTTAGAGAAGATACTTTTCTGATTATGGAATTAATAAGAGAAGAAAGGCCTTCCTTTGTTTGTTCACCTTCTTAGTCTTGTCTTAGACTACAAGAGGAACTCCCACATAGAGGACGGAGATCGTAAGTCTAAAATGCCTAACAGGCCTCCTTCACTAATATTGACTTTGTCTACGTCTCTTCAAATTTGGCATATTTGCTGAAATACTTACGTAAATCTACATTTAGAAACATTCACAGAAATAAGACAATATACAGCTCGTCCACTTTTATATTGGTGGTCTTTCTACCGTAGAAAATTTATTTAAATAGTCTATGATCTTATTAGATATGTACTTGTGCGTGTGTGTGTCTGTGTGTATGTATGTATGTATATATATTATATATATATTATATATATACATATATATATATATATATATATATATATATTACATATTTTATATATACATACATATATATATATATATATATATATAGATATATATATTACATATTTTATATATACATACATATATATATATATATATATATATATATATATATATATATATATAGATAGATAGATAGATATAATGAATACATACATTATATATATATATATATATATATATATATATATATATATATATATATATATTATAGTTATTATTGCTAGCCAAGCTACAACCCTAGTTGGAAAAACAAGATGCTATAAGCCCAAGGGCTCCAATGGGGAAAAATAGCCCAGTGAGGAAAGGAAATAAGTAAATGATGAGAATAAATTAACAACAAATCATTCTAAAAACAGTAATAACGTCAAAACAGATATATCCTATATAAACTATTAACAACGTCAAAAACAGATATATCATATAAAAAAAGACTCCTGTCAGCCTGGTCAACATAAAAACATTTGCTCCAACTTTGAACTTTTGAAGTTCTACCGATTCAACTACCTGATTAGGAAGATCATCCACAACTTGGTAACAGCTGGAATAAAACTTCTAGAATACTGTGTAGTATTGAGCCTCATGATGGAGAAGGCCTGGCTATTAGAATTAACTGCCTGCCTAGTATTACGAACAGGATAGATCAGAGTTATGAAAAATCTTATGCAACGTGCATAATGAACTAATTGAACGACGGTGCCAAAGATTAACATCTAGGATCAGGAATAATAAATTTAATAGACCGTAATTTTCTGTCCAACAAATTAAGATGAGAATCAGCAGCTCTTCGTTAGAATTATGAATATAAATCTTCAGAGAATAATTTCTAGGTCCTAAAGAATACAATGATATCAGTATTATACAAAAATCCATTCATATAATACTTAATACTTTTATTAGTAGAGAATTACGATGTGTCATAAGTTCGTGATGTGCTTAAGGTATACGATAGTTCTCATCAGTGTCAATAATCTGACTATCCTTGGGGAAGGGGAGGCCGGTCTATCTAGGCGCTGATTGTGAGTACGTGTTCGATCTGTCTCCAGGGAATTGAGCGATAGGGCACTGACATGTCTTTTAGACACATCACTCATAAGCAAGATTTAAAACCTTCATAATCATATCGATATATAATATCTATTGATGGATATTTACATTCCCATGATTAAGATTTAATTTCTTACTATTAAGTTTTAAAGCCTTAAAATCTCATATTGTATACAATTGTTGGAGATTTAAAGCGTCAAAAAATAAAAGAAGTTTGTTGATGAAGATATAAAGTAAGGAACTTAATAAGGATTCAATTTACTCTATCCTACCGAGGATTTCATGAATTAATACAATAAGCTATATCATAGGATCTACAGATATGCATAGTTTAAAACTAAATTGTTACCTACCATGTGGATACTATTCTTTAAAGAATTACGTAAGACACAGTTATTGTGAATGTGTTAAAAGTTGATTTCTTTTATGCTATGTCATCTGCTATTAAACAATATAAATATAAATAGCATCCTCACAGTACCTGTATAACAATAGTAAACATCCCTTCGTATATCATTTTATGTAGGGCCACCTAGCAAAACGACCCTATGACGAAAATAGCAACGACAGAGATCCTACCGGATGCCGTATACTAGCACCTAATAATCCTACAAAAGAATGAGAAATTATCTAATTATTCCTACGACCGGGGACGCTGTTCGCATAAACAATACCTCATCAAGGAGGAAGAGAGTTATTTGGGATATGTGGCCAATTCGTTGCGTTAAAAGACCTATGGGAAACACCTACAAAGGATTAGGCTATTGCGTGGTCTGAAAAAACGACTGTATTTAATGCTGTTATTCTTTTTCTCATTCTCCTCTTGTTCTATGGTCAATAGGGTAGATATATTAAATGATGTCCTTGCTTAGGACAATACGAACGTAGTAAAAAAAATGGGGAATGATAAATTCTTAGTTCTTCACACCATGGTCGACAACACATGGCAATTCAATGTCTTTGTTCAACATAAATCAAAATAAATAAATTCCCCGAAACAAATCGAATAACTTATAGATGAAACCAGGGAGGGAATTTCTAAGGAACTGACGGCTGGTGAAATCGTCCAAAAATTTAAATTTCGTGGGAAGCCATTTTTCCATATCCTCCAAGACGATTTATTAATAAATTCTAATTAATTTCCTTTTTCCACTATTTATAAATAGTTCATTTCAATTTGATGCTGCATTCAAAATTTAGTAAATCATAGCCCATTACAATTTTATTCTTTAATAAATTCAAAAGATCAAACATCGCTCTTTAACAGATAATGACAATTGATTCTTGCATTTTCAACTTGCTTGCGTTTATTAGTCGAGAGCACTGTGAAGCAGAATAATTAAGTGGAGACATCTTTATTTGCTTGCGTGTTCACAGGGGTGCATCTTTTGTCAACACTCATTTGGTTGCATGATAAAGTATGGCGAATGAGCAATGGGCGCACGAGTGGAAGATTCTTTCAAGAAACCCCTATTTTCGACGGCCTCTTTCTTTGGGGAAATATGGAAAACTAGTCACTATCAATTTTACAATTATTTTTTCTTGCCAGTCTTTTTCTTATACATAATCTTGAAATAAATGTGAGGTACATTCGAATAACTCAAATCATACTTTCTAACAATAAAAGTTCTTTTTATTTATGAAATGAATATTCAATACAAGACTTCGTTACGAAAAAAAATCTTTAACAAATAGTCTATCATACTAATGATTTTATTTCGTACAAAATATATATTTGTTGACGAGAATTCGATAATTAAATTCATGGAATTGCGGTCTTCCTGAAACAATAAATCATATTTAGCAAAAGGAGAGAGAGAGAGAGAGAGAGAGAGAGAGAGAGAGAGAGAGAGAGAGAGAGAGAGAGAGAGAGAGGCATAAATCTTTCTTAGAATTACACCTCATAAAGATTTATTTCTCCACACCATTCTCTTGCCTTCTAATTACCAGTTAACATCAGCATCATAATGAAGCTTCGTATTATGAATGTAAAGGTTATTCAGGGAAGAAATATTCAAATTTATGATTGTGTAATAAATTAATTTCTAATGTACTAATAATTCACACTAATGGTTATGAGAGAGAGAGAGAGAGAGAGAGAGAGAGAGAGAGAGAGAGAGAGAGAGAGAGAGAGAGAGAGAATTTTCTAGTACGTACGTAAATTCCTTAATTGATAAATGTCTAATCATTCAATAACAAAAAAATAAAGATAATCAATAATAACAAAATTCTTAAATACTGCAAATACTGATCTCATAAGCGAGATTGGGAGAGATCGAGAATAAGTTTGCGATCACATTTTAAAACAATTTACAAAAAAAAAAATGATATGATCGTCATTGCAATTTTTATTGTTATGGTGATAATACAACTCAGAAACAGGAAGAAGAACAGAACTAACTAAACTAAATTATATTGTTTGTCATTGTTTAAGGAGTAGGGTTTTAATATATACTGTACATACATACATACATACATACACACACATATATATATATACATATATATATTTATCTATTTATTTATATATACATATATATATATTTATATATATAAATATATACATATATATATACACACACACACACACACATATATATATATATATATATATATATATATATATGAGAGAGAGAGAGAGAGAGAGAGAGAGAGAGAGAGAGAGAGAGAGAGAGAGAGAGAGAGAGAGAGAGAGAGAGATTTATATATAATGTATACTATCTGTATATATATATATATATATATATATATATATATATATATATACATATATATATATATATATATATATATACATATATATATATATATATATATATATATATATATGCATCTGCTATAGGGAAATGACTTATCTTCTATACGTTTATATGTAGACTAACATAAACACACAAATACAATTTATATATACCGTATATACAGCATTATATACACTTACACACACCCAAGTATGCACGCATCCACACATACCTATGTACAAGCACAAACACACATACCTAAACTGAAATGAAGGAAATAAGTTTAAAAACGTTGCGTTCAATTTATAAGCTTATAAAAACAGAAGCAGGGATCATTTACTCCAGCCGATAAGCGAATCATTGCATAAATTATATTTTAACGGGTGCATGATCAACATTTCACCAGTAATGGGATAAACCTAAATAGCCTTTTGTGAACAAATATACTTACAAAAATATAAAATAAGCGATTTGGTATGATTTCTAGTTAATTTCAAAATATATTTGGAAGCTAAGAGCTTAGTTATTATGATTAAAGTAATATCATATATAACATAATCTGTTTTATCCTCGTTTCTGGAGGATAAGTTCATCTTACTCAATGGTATACCCAATATCTTACTTAATTAAACCAACATGAAAAGAAGGAAAGGATATAATAAACGAAAAAGGCAGGGATTCAACGAAATCGCTAACCCCACTCTCCTATATTTGTTTCTCATGAAAGAAATTATAAGCAAAAGCTAACGCGTGAGCAATAATTGACTATAATTTTTCAGTGTGAGTGGGAAGAGGATACCACATGAATAGCTCGGAGTATTGACCACTTATATTTGCCACATTTGTCTATCTAAGGACTTATACAATTCCGATACGGAAATGACACCTTGATTTCATGCTGTGCTTGAACAATTCAACTTTGCATGAAAATATGACTGCAATCATATAGAAAAAATAAAATAAAATTATCATAAATATGAGGAAACATTTCATGCAACAAAACCAGTTTTCAGTATCTGAAATTACCATGTATATATATATATATATATATATATATATATATATATATATATATATATATATATATATATACTGTATATATGTGTGTATTTATTGTTATATATATATATATATATATATATATATATATATATATATATATATATATATGTATATATATACATACATACATACATACATACATGTAATAGCCTACAAGGATAAATTAACACACCAAGTGAACCCTCAAATGATTTGAAAATGAATGAAACTGGTCAGTATTCACAGAAATTCCTATTAGCAATTCGTATCTGAACATTTTCTTGTGCGTTTTATGTGCTCACACATAAAATGAATGAAAGTATATATATATATATATATATATATATATATATATATATATATATATATATATATACAGAGAGAGAGAGAGAGAGAGAGAGAGAGAGAGAGAGAGAGAGAGAGAGAGGAGGGGGGGTTATAATTCCAAGTTCAAATAACTTTCTCACTAAATTCTACATTTCCTATTATAATTAAGACATGCTTTAATTTTCACTGCTAAATTGTGACTTCCATTATTAACAGGATTAAAAGCATTATGAAATAAAATTATTACAGCATACTAATTACAATTAATAGTTATGTTATTTGCATTGATAGTGGTTAAGACGTGAAGTCATAAGTTCTAAACTAATTGCACTACATAAATAAATCATGGCATAAATGATCCTTTAATGGTTGCATCGTCAGCACTTTTACCAGACAGTTTTCAATGCATTTTTAATATGATTGTTCGTTAATTAATCTTTTAATTTTGGAACCTAATCAGAAGAGTATTCGAAAGCCGAAAATATGATCAAATACAGCACAAAGGAATTAATTACAAACATATCGTTTTGGAGAAAAACATTGTCTTTTTTTCTAATCTACTTAAAATTAACAGAGAAGCTAAAACTCATTTTGTTTTTTGAAAGACAGAATGATTAAAGAAAATAATGAACCTTGAGAAATTTCAAAAACTCATGAGCAAAAAAAAAAAAAAAAAAAACGAAATCTGAAAAATGACGACTACCACAGAACTCAAACGAGATATGAAGTTTCTCTGTCATATTTCTGTTAAGGGTTTTAAAGCATTCCTTTCTTTAGTATATATATATTTTTTTTTATTTCATGAAAAGTTCAAAACAAAACCAGGGATGAAAAAAGAATGTAAAAGTCTTCATTACTATGTAATCGTCAAATATTTTCACGGTCAAAACACTAGGTAAATGGAAAATATATTCTTTGAGGAACACTTTCAGTTTAGAAAGTGAGACTCCTAACGCAAAAGAAAGGATTCGTTTCGGCCCACATTAAATTTTACTTTAATGCAATAAACTAGCCGGGAAAAAAATCAAGCGAATGGTCGCACCTTAATCGATTTACAGATTCTAGAAACAGAAACGTTTGAGACCATATGAAAATTGATAATCGTCATTCCATTGCATGTATTTAGCTTGACAAATCTGACCGCTTTCTATTATCCTACGTCAATGATTTGTTTGTATAGTCAATAAGAACGGCAAAAAATGGACTGAAATGAGTAATGGACTTTTAAACTTTCTCCTTTCGGATGCATTTAATCTAAAGCAGTGATTCAGTGTCTGTTAAGAGTCAAAATTCTCTTTGACAGTTGCTTTAAATTTTCATATAAAGATCTTCAAGTGTGGTTTCAATTCGGCTTTGGCATTGACGTTAATATCTAGAAAACAATTCAGTCCTGGACTTCGAAATAAGGATGATTTTATTTCTCTTTATGAATTTTGCCTTTTTCAACATAGGAATTTCAATTTCAAAGACCTGGTTCACCAACTTTCAACTTTAATACGATATTTAATTGTAGTTTTTTTTGTTTTTATTTCACAAATTAATCATTTCCGATCAAATCAGGAAAATTTTAAAAAGTCATCTCTTAAACTCTGAGGTTTATTGAGAATTGTTACAACACATTGCCTATACAATCATATATGTAAAAATACGCAAAAGAGAGACGTATAAATACCAAAAAAACGAATTTAAATAAACTTTCAATAAATAAATGAAAGAGCGTCTTGAGAACTTTCAAACAATGCATTAAAAAAAAAATACTGACTTTTGTACTTTAAGAAAAAATAATCCTATAGCAAAAGTGAATGTGAAGAACAAATTCAACAATAAATGGGACGATTGTGTATAAAACTTCCAGAGCCAACAATTACTTTATGAACAAACGAAGAGACCTCGTGATCATTTTTGGATTTATAAATTTAGGGAAAAACACCTTCGCACTAGGGCCGGGGAGATCATTAAGCACCCATTACTAATTGCACTGTAAAGTAAAATTTAAAGAGGTTGGTCAGCAATAAACAAAGAAACAAGAAAGGAAGTATAGGTATAATAGAAGGCTAAAAAGTGAGTGTAGTTAGGAGCCGAAGGGACGCTGTAAAGTCCTTTAAGTAATGCCTAAAATTGACGGCTTGAGGCACATTGAAGGCACTGTCACCCTACAGGGTCGCGATCAATTAGCAGATTGTACTTCTGAATAATTGGTCATTAACTATTTGATTTGCAGCGATTCTCAAGCTTAGCAAAAAATTGTAGGTGGATTTTTTTTCTATGTCAAAAGGTTTAAAAGATTAATAATACCCTCCCATAAATACAAAATTTATAAGCAAAGGTGACAAATAATTGACTTATAATTGTCTGGCGTCATAAATTTAATAAAAAATAATAAAAGGACAGTTAATCTTTAAGGAGAAAAAGTATGATAAAAATAGAAATAAAGGATAAGGGAGATGTCAACCTTTTCTAAACTAAAGATATTTAGTACCATGAAACTAAGCCATGGCCGGTCATAGACAAAACCTAGATCGGATTTATTTACGAAACTCACCCGAGTGGGACATAAATTTTAATTTCTGAAACAAGAGGAAACATTCATTGTACAAAACATGAAATACCAAAGTCAAAACCCTATGATTATAAAAATAATTGAAATCACAATAATCTAAAACCGGCAATTATGCATATAATAAATTTTAAAGGAATTGTAATTACAAAAGCATATAATAAAATCAAAACCTAAGACAGTTATATTATCTAAAAATGAACTAGAATTAAAACCAATAATGAAAAATATTCAAACATGATTTTAAATACAATTATGATCATGACCGTAATATGACCATTGCAGCTATAACACCGGATAACATTGAATCATGTATTCATTCAAGAACTTAACATAATCGTAGATTAAAATACTATATTCATAATAAAACATTATCAAATATTATGAACCTTTGGTTGCAGATATCACAGTCACAGTAAATCTAAGTGACAAATTACTACCCATTCATTAACGAAAAATACTACAATTATTATAGCTTTATCCTAAATAAGATACGCATGGTAAAAGGAATGTGTAGAAATATCCAGGATTTTATGAATAATTTATTTACATTCGGCATGTAACAATGGTATATAACCATAATAAACATTAACTAAGCATAACAATACGTATCAGTAAACGACAAATATTTTCAAAACATTAATCGCAAAGTTAACGAAATCACAAATGTCACCTTCACAAACGTCTTGAAAACTTCCGTAATAATGACTGCTATTATTTCCTATTGACTAATATTCCTTTTCTCCCAATATTCGTGAATATAAGGCTAATACTCCTTTATCTCTAATATTTTACTAATCGATAGGTTATAAGTGGTATAAAACAAAAATAAAACTCAAACGTATAATATTCTAGGAATCATTCATGTTTTGTTAACGACTATATGTCACTGACGCTTAACTTACGACTGACATTGTTTCACGCCATAATAACAAAGAAAATTATGATGGCATTATATTGCAAAATTATAGTTATACAAATCATTAACCCCTTTATAATAGGAGGATTCCCATCATGATTTCAGTGTAATATCTTTGATAATTTGGCCAATACAATATCATATCATTTCGGGTCTAGAGACGTTTCCTGTTGTTGAACGAAATTCGAAGATGAAAACGATAAGACAAACTCAAGCGCATCACAACCCTTAATAGAGGACCCGAATGCTATATAGCGTCTGATATAGTGAATGACAAGAGTAAAATTACACCACTATAATCAAATTATTTCTAGGGGAAACCAGACAATTCTACGCAAATATATGTATATATATACACAATATATATAAATACATATATATATAGATATATATATATATATATATATATATATATATATATATATATATGTATGTATATATATATAATACACACACACACACACATATATATATATATATATATATATATATACATTCATGATGAAATATTATGGAGACAAGGCTACACGTTTAATAGGAATAGCAGAATCTTTGGTCGTTAGCTGGTACTTCAGCGAAGTAAACACACTTCGGTTCCTTTATTTTATTCACATCGATGTATATATATATATATATATATATATATATATATATATATATATATATATATATATATACATACATATGTATATATATATATACATATACATGCATATAAATTATATATATATATATATATATATATATATATATATATATAATTTATATGCATGTATATGTATATACATATACATACATATATATAAATAAATATACATATGCATATATATACATATATACATATGCATATATATACATATGCATATATATACATATGCATATATATATATATATATATATATATATATACATATATATATATATAAATATATATACATATGCATATATATACATATGCATATATATATATATATATACATATGCATATATATACATATGCATATATATATATATATATATACATATAATATAAATATATATATATATATGTATATATACACACATATATACATATATATAAATATATATACATATGCATATATATATATATATATATATATATATATCAAAAATTTTAAGTAATTTTTATTTTTCCTAACATACTTACCGAGAATTACTTTCTTTAGGAGACACTTGGTGATCTCTCTTTCTCGACCAAGGTTTTGGGCGCCGTTATCCTCCACTCCGTTCTCCCTATAGGCCTACCCCCGCCGCCAAAGAATGCGCCCCGAGGGCAGGATTAGGGCAGGTCACTTCTTCTCGGGGCCATTCTCCTCATTAAGTTCGTCGTATAGCCCAACTTGGCAATGGAAGGATGGCACTCGGGGACGGAAGGGAGGGCCATTACCCGAAAGTAATTCTCGGTAAGTATGTTAGGAAAAATAAAAATTTCTTAAAATTTTTGATTTGTTCCAAATCGAAACTTACCTCGAATTACTTTCTTTAGGAGACTTATACTTTAGGAGGCGGGAGTGCTATTCTGACACTTGATTCGGCACGTAGGGCCTAGAGGGCTATGGAATGCGGGGGCCTATCAGAGTACGGGAGTGAGGGTAACTGCGCAACCTTACGCTATTACCCAAGATTTTATCTCTTAAAAAAAATTCTTCTGACGATTTCCTCCGGATGTAGTTGCGAAGGATGTGTTCATCGTTGGGTACAGCCTCTGGCCTTACCGCTACACAGCCCGGAGGGCGGCCATGACTGTCCCAATGGAGAACCCGTCCAAGGATTTCCTTGAATAACCCTTGAGGTAGTGAGCAGTAAAGATTGACTGGTGCGACCAAGTGTCTGTCTGTAGGATCTGCCTCACCGCCATGTTTCTCTCAAAGGGTAAGAGGGTGCTCAGACCCCTGATGTCATGGGTCCGGGGAGTGCCTGGCAATGCCATTTTATCCTCTTCATAGGTTCTAGTGATGACTTGTCTCAGCCAGCAGGAAATGGTGTTCTCGGAAACTTGCTTCCTATTAACACCTGTGGAAACGAAGATGTTCCTGATACCTGGTCGGTGTGAGAGAAGTCGAATGACAAACCATGTATCTCTCCCATTCTCTTACCGGACGCCAAGGCAAGCAAGAAGACGGCCTTGAGGGTGAGATCTTTGTTCACGATATCTTTCAAGTGTTCAAAGTGGAAGCGACACATCATCTTCCGGACCTTGCCTAAGTCCCACTGGGGCACCTTTCCCGCCTGAGGGGGTAAGACTGCTCGAAGCTTTTGACAAGCATCGCTATGTGTCTCGAGGCCCCAAGGCCGATGCCCTTCAGGAGGAAGACTTGGCCTAAGGCAGCCCGAACCCCTTTTTTTTTATGGTTGGGATTGACATCTCCGCTTTGTCCTTGAGAAACACCAGAAAAGCTGCCATGTCTGGGACAGAGGACTTAAGAGGTCTAATGTGCCTCTCAGCGCACCACTTCGCGACGGAGGCCCATTTTGTATGGAAGACCGCGGTTGGCGACTTCTTAGGAATAGAGACATTCTCATAGCCGCGGAGGAAGAATATCCTTCTTTCTTCAGGAGCCGCTCTTAGTCTTCAGTCGTGAAGACGTAGGGAGAGAGGCCTGTCGTGGAGCTTGAGAAAGTGAGGCTGGTGCAGAAGGTCTGACCTGACGGACAGAGGCCACGGCGGTTGACTCGATAGGTCTTTTAGATCCGCGAACCACTCTCTCTCTCCAGCCACCAGGGCGCTACCAAAGTCATCTGTAGGTTTCGAGCCGTCTTTACTCTGCTGAGCACTTGTCTTATCAGCGTGAAAAGGGGGAAAGGCGTACACATCCAGATTGTCCCACTTGTGCTGAAAAGAGTCTTCTAAGGAAGCTTTCGGGTCTGGTACAGGGGAGCAATAGACTGGGAGTTGGGCGTTGAGGTTGTTACAAAGCGGTCAACCACCGGGGAACCCCAGCGTTGAATGATGAGCTTGGCTATTCCTGGGAGAAGGGACCATTCTGTCCCTACTATGTGGCCCATTCTGCTGAGGCCGTCGGCCAGAACGTTTTACTTCCCGGGAATGAACCTTGCTAACATCACCCCTTGATTTTCTTCCACTCAATCTAGATTCTCTATGGTGAGATCGCACAACTCCTTCGATTACAAGTACCCTGCTTCTTTATGTATGCCACTACCGTGGCGTTGTCGCTCATCCACGCCACGGTGTTTCCCTTTTAGCAGACTTGCGAAGTGTAGGCACGCCTTCCGGACTGCTTCCAACTCCAGGACATTGTGTGGAGTTGCCTCTCCCCTTCCAACCAGGCCTCTCGTGCCGTTTCGTCGAGGGGAAGGGCTCCCCATCTCTGGTTGGAGGCATCTGTGAACAGTAGTAACTCGGGAGGGCCGGTCCCGAAGGACGTCCCCTTGAGTGAGTTCGACTGGCAATGCCACCATTCTAGGGAGGGTCTCATGTCTGGAATGACTGGGATTAGCACCTGCTGCGAACCAGTCTGTCACCCGAGGTTCCTGAGATTCCATTGGACGGATCTGAGCCTTACCCTCCCTTGGGGAACTAGGTTCTCCAGTGAGACCAGGTGACCTATCAGCCTCTGCCCGTCTTCCGCCCTCATGGGGTGTTCTGACAGGAACGGCTGACTAATGAACCTGAGGTTTCTTATCTTATTCTCCGAAGGGAAAAATTCTCCCCGAAAAATGTCTAATGTTATTCCCCAGTAGTTCATTCCGGTGGAAGGGGATAGATTTGACTACTTCGGGTTGATTCAGTTCCTCAGATCCTTGCAAAACTGGAGGAGACTTCTCCCTTGTCCCTCCAAGAGGACCTTTGAGGCGGGAAGAAGCCACCAGGCGTCCAGGTATCTGATAAGGCGTATGCCTCGTTCGTGCGCCCCCACTGCGACAGCCGTGGGGACTCTCGTGAACACTTGGGGCGCTGTTGACAGACCAAAGAAAAAGGGGTCCTGAATTGCAGGATCCGGGAACCCTATTTTACCCGGAGGAACTTCCGACCCGAGGTGTGGACCGGAATCTGGAAGTACGCGTCCTTGGGGTCGATGGTCATCCTACAATCTTTCTCCCTCAAGGACAGCAGGACTGAATTCTGCGTGTCCATTTTGAAGTCCGTCTTCTTGACGAACCTGTTGAGAGCTGACAGATCTATAACCGGTCTCCACCCCCCGGTCGCTTTTTCCACCAGGAATAGGCGACTGTAGACACCTGGCCCTGGGAGAAGAACTTCTTCCATGGTACCCTTCTCTAGCATGGACGACACCTCCTCTTGAAGGGCGGTCCTCTTTAACGGGTCTTTGGGATCTAGCCATTCTATCCGGTTGGCCGGAAAAAGCGTGGGTGGTTCCATTAGGAATGGAAGTCCGTAGCCCTTCTTTAGTAAGGACACTGTCCAAGGTTCCGCTCCTTGAGCCCTCTAAGCTTGCCCATGACGTTTGAGTCATCCTCCAACCCGAGGGTTGGGTGGGGATAGGGGGCCTCCACTCTTATCTTCTTCTAGAGGGGCGGCCTGATCTGTCTCCCCTAGAGGCGGGGTAACCCGACCTGAAGGAGCTAGAGGGCGCTGGAGCTCCCCTGCGGAGGGGCTGAGGCGTTGCGGACCAGGAGGAAGAGGGGGGCTTCTCTCCTCGTAGTGCTGGTAGATGCTTGGGGTGTCGCGGCACTATCCGAGACAGACCTCTTATAGGGCGGTCTCCTAGGAGTCGTAGGTCTGGGGACGTTAGTCTCCTTCTATTTCAAGACCTTCTCCATTATGGTTTCTAGTTCCTTCCGAGGAAACAGATATTCTCCCCACAAGGGAAAGCTGCGAATGGCTCGCGTCCCCCTGTCTGGTGCCTTCCAAGACACCTTCGCCAGAACAGTGTCTCGCTTCCAGAACACCCAGTTAGCTGTTAGTGTGAGAGACTGATATGTCAATAACCTAAGGGTTGAAGGCCTTGCTGGACAGGGTCCTCGGTGGCGAAAACCAGACTGGGGCTGAAGAGGCTCTACTGTCTGAAACGCCTTGACTAAGGATGTCCTGCTGACCCCCCCTTAAAGGTTGGGGGACCCCGGCAGTGCTGGCCACTACCTTGCCGACATAATCCTGCTCTAGGACTAGACCTCGGGTTAGAGGAAGTGCTAGGGACGTCTTAGGTTGTAAGAAGTCTGCATGATCCTCAAAAAGGCTTGACTTCCAGGAAACTACATCCGTAGTTGCAGGTTCCGGTACTTGTGGTGTCTTCTGCAAAGGCTAACCACTCTCCTATAGACGGAGTCCTCCGTCAGGGAGCGCTCCTCTCCGTCAGCCGAGGACCCGGCTTGGGGCCGGGGGCGCCGTCCTGCCGAGGTACTGGATTTCATCTGCGGGGACGTCCGCACCAGGGGCCTGGGTTAGCGCAAGCAACGTTGGTTCAGCGGGGGGACTCGTCGGCCCAAGGCTCTGGGTGCCGAGGATGCGGTTCCCGTGGGCTGACCCGACAGCGGGAACCGTTCCTTCTGACCCGAAGGCCGCACCAGCCGGGCTGGTTCGGCCAGGCCGCCCGACCAGAAGCGCGTTTCCCCCACTGGGCGGGGTTAACCGGAGGCTTCGGGGACTTACTCTTACCTGTAGAGTCCTTCCTACCGCTTGATCTCGAGGCGCCGGGTCACCGGGCACTCCCCGGGCGCTTCGGTTCTGGAATACCAGGCACTCCCTTGCGGTGGTACCGGTTTTCCCCGGCGGGGAGCTCCGTACCGTCGAGGACTACTGTTCGTGTATTCTCTCCGGGGGACGCGGACGCGGATCCTCGTGGGCAGACCCGACGGAGGGAACCGTTCCTTTTAAGTCCGAGGGCCGAACCAGCTGTGCTGATTCGGCCAGGCTGCCCGTAAAGAAGCCCGGTTACACCCGCGGGCGGGCTGGGGGACGCGGACGCGGATCCCCGTGGGCTGACCCGACGGAGGGAACCGTTCCTTTTAAGTCCGAGGGCCGAACCAGCTGTGCTGATTCGGCCAGGCTGCCCGTAAAGAAGCCCGGTTACACCTGCGGGCGGGCTGGGGGACGCGGACGCGGATCCCCGTGGGCTGACCCGACGGAGGGAACCGTTCCTTTTAAGTCCGAGAGCCGAACCAGCTGTGCTGATTCGGCCAGGCTGCCCGTAAAGAAGCTCGGTTACACCCATTGGCGGGGTGAACCGGAAGCTTCGCGGTCTTACGCCTGCCTGAAGAGGCCTTCTCGCATTTCTCCCTGCGAGGGTTATATCTGCGCTGCAGAAGAGACTGAAAAATACGCTAAGAGACTGGAGAAGAATTAGGGACATTTTCCCCCACATGGGGTCATCAGAGGAGACGTGGCCTGCTTGCACCAGGACTCCATCTCCCCACACACTCTCGAAAGTAGTACTTACCTCGAACTACTCCTTAAAAGTTATCTTCTTCACAATAAACCAACCTCATCTCCTACTCTGGGTAGGAGAGGGTGGTAGGGAAGCTCTGTCAGGCGGGACGCCCGGCGCTAGTCTTCTTAGGCGAACCCTTCGTCGCCTACTTCTACTTGGTGCTATACCGCACCCACTCAAACTCTTGGGGAAGAGCAATGGGCACTTCCCCACAACTGACTTACCTCGTCCCCTACTCTGGGTAGGGGAAGATGGCTGTATAAGAATCTCTATTCGACGAGGCATCGGGAATTAAGTTGGCGAGGAGAGGCTCGTCTTCCTATGAGCCTCTTGGATGTATTCTTCCTTTTGGTGCCGAAGTGCACTCACTGCACTACGTTCCAGGACTTCTGGTGGTTGAAGGGGAACATAAGCTGCCCCTACACGGCTAACACCGAGGATAAGGGGAGGAAGAATGATTTATGTAAAAATTGGTCCTTTCAGCTATTAATTCCTTGAAGAAAATCAAGGAATACTGTTCCATAACGCACGACACAAGCACTTAAGGAAATGAATTAAACACCGGGTAAGGACACGGTTGAAAAGTGAACGCACAGGAACACTTGGGAAGCACACTGCGAAAAAACACAAGTCCCCACGCTAGGAACACGTGGAACACTAAATGCGCACAAAGGATCGAGAGAGACTGAGAGTGAGGTGTTGAACACCTCACGACCAAGAACTTAATGAGGAGAATGGCCCAGAGAAGCAGTGACCTGCCCTAATCCTGCCCCCGGCGGGGGCAGGCCTATAGGGAGAACGGAGTGGAGGATAACGGCGCCCAAAACCTTGGTCGAGAAAGAGAGATCACCAAGTGTCTCCTAAAGAAAGTAATTCGAGGTAAGTTTCGTGTTGGAACAAATATAAATATATATATACATATATATATATACATACATATAAATATATATATATACATAAATATATATATACACATATATACATATATATACAGTATATATATATATATATATATATATATATATATATATACATATATATATATATATATATATATATATATATATATATATATATATATATATATATATATATATATATATATATATATATATATGTATATATATATATATATATATATATATATATATATATATATATATATATGCATATATATATTTATATACATATGCATATATATATTTATATACATATATATATATATATATATATATATATATATATATATATATATATATATATATATATATATAACTAAAGAGTTATACGAATCTCTCTTTTCGTTTAATCTAACATTGCTCTATAAAATATAAGGGTCCATAATAACATAAATATAGACAGGTGAGTCTAATATGTACATAGCCATTACAATACAGTATAACGTACTTCAAATCCGGTATTTATGACAGCAATTACGGCAATGGAGGTTGAGTTTACGAACCGTGTTTATCTTCATAACAAATAGCTCAAATTGCAATCGGTTCTTGCTACCGATTATACCTTATCGTTTTCCAGTGCAAATTTGTTCTAAAATGGGTTATTTGTCGATTTATGTCTATTTTAATAATAATAATAATAATAATAATAATAATAATAATAATAATAATAATAAATCCTCACCATCATCATCATCATTCAAAAGGAAATACAAATGGGCTTGAATAAAAAAAAAAAAATCATATCTTTGGTTTTCGGCAGATTATGAAATCTTATCATATATGAAAAATCTTTCATGGTAACTTATCAAACGGTATAGCTACATAAATATATAAAATTATCTGTAATTCTATTTTAGGTGTAAAACCAAAAATTTTACGATAAGGGATAGAAATATCAATCAATCTGTACCTACTGTATATATATGAAAATGTTTATCATGGTACTTGCCAAAAATTAGTACCTGATTTCTATTTCTTGGAAAATTCCCGTAGCAACGTAAAATCGAACATCAGTAGTCGTCCATCTGTATCGACAAGCTGGCTGCCAACCTAATGCTGTTCCTATTCCATTACAAACCAATTTATATCTTGCTTTCTAGACCACGAGTGAATACAATTGCATTACTGATTTCTCTCTTCTGTTTTCGTTAATTTGCCTTTGGCGAACTTTCTTCTTTAGGCTATTTTTTTTTTTCGTTCCTACTGCTTGTTCCACAATTTTTCAGTGTTCAAACCCCTCCCCTAAAAATGACTATACTAATAATATTTTACGAATGTAGTTTTATTGATTTCTTGTCTGAAAGTTTATTTACGACCTGTGGCTTGCATTTTATTTCACCCGATATCCAGACCCAGTTACCGTTCACCATTTCTCCCGAAAAGCAAGTTTCTGGTTGCGTATCTGTGCTTGTTATTACCTGTTGTTATTGAATTTCCTTTTGCCAATAATTCAGGCTTATCCTTCAATCACTGTTCGCCATTCAAGATTTTCTTTATTCGTTTTACATATTTGATCTATTATAAATTTCACTTAAACGAAATTGAAAATTAACGAAAACCGAATATCCTGTTATCTAGAAAAAATCCTTTCAAGTATGTTTTATATAGAAATATTTTCAAAGCATTTATGATTGCAAACAAAAATTAGAAACATTTACCAAAGCTTGATAGCAATACGGATTATCTTGAAAATAATAATGTACTCCCAAGCTATCAGAAAGAACATGATTAAATTATTTTACAAAACTCAGTATACATTTTTATTGTAAAGGACATTCTCTTCTGAACAGCGATACTTTAGAACATGCTATTTCTGTGTCCGATTTATGATACAAAAATTCTTAATGAGGAAATGTGGAATAGAGTAAAGAAAGTAATCAAGCAGGTTACAGACTTCATACAAATAGAAGAAAACTTGCTGTTGCTTGTTAATAACAAAATATTGTGTGTGTGTGTGTGTGTGTGTGTGTGTGTGTGTGTGTGTGTGTGTAAGGGAAAGCTTTGAAGGATGCTTATTCTATACCAGCATGAATTCCGAATATTTATTCTATACCAGCATGAATTCAGAATATTATCATTTATTTTACTCATCAAGATTGTAATTTTCCTTCGGCAGTACTGTACTCATTTTCATCGATCGATAGTAAAAAAGTAAGTTACATTATAGAATAAGAATGTTGTATTTTCATTGGTAATTAGACTATACATATTTCACGCAAAGCAAAAATAAAATAAAATAATTAAATTTACAATTAAAAAATAGTGTTCGCAATTCCATAGTTTTAAATGGTTTTCTAAATATAATTTACGCATATTTGTAATTCTCTGACAGATTGTAAATGATTAATCTTGAAAGGAAGATAAACACAATGGAAAAAGTAAATATAAAGTATATTTTTTAAATAATGAATATTAATGTCCTTGGTAATATCCATTAAATCATTCTTTATACTGCAAGTTAATTGAATATATATATATATATATATATATATATATATATATATATATATATATATATATATTTATATATATCATTATCATTAATTGCTAAGCTACAACCCTAGTTGGAAAAGAAGGATGCTATAAGCCCAGGGGCCCCAACAGAGAAATTAGCCCAGTGAGAAAAGGAAACAAGGGAAAATAAAATATTTCATGCGCAGTAACATTAAAATAAATATTTCCTTAATAAATCATAAATACTTTAACAAAACAAGAGGAAGAGAAATTAGAAAGAACAATGTGCCCGAGTGTACCCTCAAGTAAGAGAACTCTAACCCAAGACAGTGAAAGACCATGGTACACTACCCAAGACTAGAAAACAATGGTTTGATTTTGGAGTGTCCTTCTCCTAGAAGAGCTGCTTACCACAGCTAAACAGTCTCTTCTACCCTTACCAAGAGGAGAGTAGCCACTGAACAATTACAGAGCAGTAGTTAACCCCTTGGATGAAGAAGAATTGTTTGACAATCACAGTGTTATCAGTTGTATGAGGACAGAGGAGAATATGTAAAGAATAGGCCAGACTATTCGGTGTATGTGTAGACAAAGGGAAAGTGAACCATAACCAGAGAGAAGGAATCAATGTAGTACTGTCCGGCCAGTCAAAGGACCCTATAACTGTGTGTGTGTGTGTGTGTGTGTGTGTGTGTGTGTTTAAATTACGGCAATAGATAAATGGATGTAGAGTGTACACGCTATAAGAACCTGCACTGGGGCTGAGGTGGCCATTTAGTGCCTAGTTGCATGTAGGGTGAAAACCCCTCGATTGCACGGTGAAATTGCTAAGCTGAAAGTGGTTTGCCAGTAATTGTGAAAAAAGGCAGCTACTCGTAGAAAGGAGTTGTAATTGAACCAATTTTCTAACGCATTTACTCAAGGTAATAGCAGCGATAAGACTGCTTCAACTATGATCATTTTCCTTTTTATCTTTATTGGGAATCACTACCTTTAGGTCCTTTATCTGGAATATCTCGAGAGCAAATATTGCTTTGACGCTATTAACTGATGGAAGAGTTTTAACCCCCAAAGGACGCAAATTACACATTACTTCACAAACAAAATAACTTAACCAAATCAATTTCCTAGGAGATGGCCAAGAATATAATTCAGGTTTGAGTTAATGGTGGATTACTATAAGGGAGAGCCGAAATAAATTAAGTACCCAGGTAATTAGCCAATCTAGAGATAAATGGATATACATGAGATAAAGGGATTTATAAAACAATATTAATATTTGATTTAACCCTTGAAGCACATCAGACAACAAAATAAGTTTACCATATTCTAGAGATGATTCAGTTCTATGTAAAGTTTAGAAGGTAAATTAATGACAGGTTTTAATATAAAGAATAGAATAGACCACATGGTTGTAAAATGCAGTTTGAAAATTGAAAAACTATAAAATTTCCGTCATAAATGGCAATAAAAATCTATGACAACATTAAGCCATGATAAATGGTAGCTGGTTTATTTTAATATAATTATACAAGGCAGCTGAGGGCCAAAAAAATAAAAAAATATGATTGTGGTTGATTGACTCCGATACATACAGTATACAGCCATAGATATCCCAATGGAACATGATGTTACCGGAAATATTAGTATACAAATGCAAGCATATAAACTGCTACACTCCAATGCAGTTATATTGGTTCAAAACGAGACACATCACTCTAGGAAGTGGACTCGAGTTGAATAAAAAAAAAATATTTGTTGATAACCTACCAACTCTCATAGTTTTAACTTTACGTCACTAATAAATGGTAAACATTTCATGTTCTGGTATTTACGAGATTAAAATCCAGATGATTCCCGAATCCATAAAAGGAAAACGTTAAATATCAAAGTATCATCTCCGCCTTTACTTGCTGTACATGCCAGACAATACGCATAATTTACGTGATGGTTAAAGTATCGAACCTGATAAGTAAATCCATTTCACTGATTGTATCTTCTCAAACGGAAGTTCTCTTCCGAACCAGAAGGGAAGGGATTCAACTGGCGCCTTCATCTGGAAGGAATCTCTCGGATACTTTATAAACGAATGCTGTTAAATTGCAGTGAGGCATTTACTCTCTCTCTCTCTCTCTCTCTCTCTCTCTCTCTCTCTCTCTCTCTCTCTCTCTCTCTCTCTCTCTCTCTCTCTCTGGTTTAAAAAGTTATTGGCTGAGTTGAGAGAACCATTCTGTTGTTTTACTTTGATTAATTTGACATAATTTACAAATAAAATCTGGAAATAAAACTAACGTTTGCATCTTTTTACCTTCTCGAGTTTCTCGTTCCAATATCAACATTTTCAGCAAATAAATCATATCTAATATAAATTACCGAAAACAAATCGATAGCTGTTGATGGTCAAATATTTGAACGTCTGCTATAAATTAGAAGAATTATGCTGAGCTTTAAAAGGATAAAGATGAGAACGATGGTAATTTTTGTAGCAATTTGGTTCAACAAAACATAAAATCCCAGTTCCTTGATACAGAGTGACATTTGGAGAAAGAAAAACTTGAGGAAAGTAGGGGAGCTAAACATGGAAAACCTTACGGAACAGATTTAAAGGTTTAACGGTCGCTCATGAATGGCAGAGGCAAAGGACAGTGGCAATTCCTAAAGGCTGACCATATACACATATGATCAGCACCCAAGCACCCTCTCCACCCAAGCAAGGGCCATGAAGGGCCAGACAAGGATGGGGATATTGCATACATTACAAGAAACTATCGAGCTTGAACGGGTCTCGAACCCCAGTCCAGCAAATCACCAGGCAGGGACGTCTCCAATAGGGTACCACTACCCATCATGAGCCAGAAAGCAATGTAGCTGAGCTCTGTGGACAGACGTTGGAAAGAAGTCTTACTATACTTCCTAATCTTATGGGATTAGAGGTTTGTTAGTTGAATTCTAAAAGACGGGAAATATAAGTAATGTTTCTTTTTAATAATCGATACAGAACAGACTCATTTCAACTATTCTTTTTTTACGTTAGCTAAGAATATGATGATGATAATGATGATAATACTAATAACAATAGTAGTAGTATTGCCAGTTATAAACACAGCAATTGTA
Organism: Palaemon carinicauda; assembly: GCF_036898095.1. Lineage (NCBI taxonomy): Eukaryota > Metazoa > Arthropoda > Malacostraca > Decapoda > Palaemonidae > Palaemon > Palaemon carinicauda. Next base: position 7,065,873 of record NC_090727.1, on the reverse strand, counting down.
CTTGCTGCATACAAATAAAATATGATTGAAGCATGATTTTGATTCCCGCATCCACCAAACTGGATATTCAAGAAACATGGGTACGAGGAAGAGCAAAGGGCGGGAGGGGAGGGAGGGAAGGGGAGGCTGCATGTGCCAAGACATGAAAACGATGAAGTGAAGAGGCGCTAGTGGAGTGAGAAATTGATTTTTTAACCAAGGGAAAGGATCTTTTGAGAGAGAGAGAGAGAGAGAGAGAGAGAGAGAGAGAGAGAGAGAGAGAGAGAGAGAGAGAGAGAGAGAGAGAGAGAACTTGGAAATACTTTAAGAAACAACCGATATCAATTTATCATATTCCCATAAGGCGTTGAAAAGGAAATTTATTCTTTATTTAATCACCTCTAACGAACTAAATAGGAAACAAAAGTAAAAAATTGCTTCTTCTTTGATCGCAGAGATTCGAGGTTCAGTTATCATCTAATGTGTTGATAAACGGTTTCAATACAATCTAGCTTCAAAATGCATTTCCTAAATATCACATATTTCAAGTCTTTTGAGGTTGAATAAAAGAGCCTTTCCCATCTTAAATTTCTCATACCTAATAAATATATAATTTTATCGAAATTGTTAATACTGCCTATTAATATCAACTTTACTCTTATAAGTTAAACATGTATATCTATTTTCTTTCTAAATATGTAATAACCTAATCCAACTGGAATATTATCCTGTAAGAACATGTACCCACATCGTATGAATATAAAAATAGCTAAGCTGATGTTGACACTCAGAGCTGCAAGTTTATTCATTGAATTTTTATAGATAATAAACGTAAATGAGTTGGCACATGAAAAAGTTATAAAAATAGTGAAGTAGGCGCTACCGAAATGCCGTTTTCTCAAAATAAGGGTTTGTATTTTTTTCCATAATATATGGAAATGTTACAGTACATATATTTTCTTGTAGTTTTAAGAGCAAATAAATAATTTATGAATATATCACTTGCATCCATTGACAAAATGACATGTATCAATTTTTTTCAGCAGTATCAGTCTCTATTAGAAACATGTATTAAAACCTCCACTTATAACAGTAGTATAAATCCTATATGGAGATTTCTCATTCACGACAATAAAAATGGGAAATATTTGTTGTGGTACAAAAATAAATTGCAACAACCAACCGTTTGAGAGATTTAATAAGAAATACTTCGTAGACCAGCAAACATGTTTTCGGCAAGACCCTTTCACAAGCAAAGACAATAAAGTCACAAGATACTAATGAAACTCGAAAAGAAATGACGAGGCACGCGGATCGTCTTTGCCACAGAAAAAAAACAATACATTTTACAGGAGAGGATAAAAAATGCTAAAAGTAAAGCAGGAGCTTCGCCATTACATTAATTATTTCTATCCGTATTTTAAAATGAACTTAGTTTCATGTATGAAAACATACCATCACCCTATTCAAAAATCTTCTTTAGAATAAATGCAATACAAAAATAAACACAATGTGACATAAATATAGCAAAATCAAGTTTAACACAGTAGGAATTCATAAAAAAATAAAGTTAAAAATAGATACCTTAAAAAATTCCCCAGTAAAAAGTTTAAATCAGAGAAATGATGGTAATAGAGCACCGCACTTCAGATGATGACAATATTATTTCTTCAAAAAATATGATAGAGACATTTTATTGCAAAAACTCACAACAACCACTTGTTATGACATTCACCGCCACACGCAATTACTGTTGATTCTATTACGGAAAGAATGAAGGTTGTCTTATTTTTGTCCATCATCCCTAACTCAAATTTTACTATTATTGTTTTTCGACCAGGGGTGGTGTTTACGTAGCGCGGTTAAACAAACTCTCACCTTGATAAAAATAAAGATTTTTTTTTTTCCCGCACATCGAGGACAATCAGGATGATGGTTTCACGTGAGGGGGATGCGATATATAACAGGGTACAAGATTAATGGAGATTCAACCCGAGTATCCACGTTACTAAAAACATGGGTCGGGGAAAAATGATGATAGCCTGGTGAGAGAGGACAGGGTGTTAGGAATGTTTACAAGCGAAACGGTGAGCTACTAAAAAAGGATATTAACCATTACATAACAGTCCACCACTGAAATATTTAAAAGGCTTTGTCACTACCAGACCAGTTATATTCATCATCATCATCACTACAAGTTTAAGCTACAACCCTAATTAGAAAAGCGGGATGATACAACCCTTAGGGCTCCAACATAGAAAATAACCCAGTGATGAAAGGAAATAAGGAAATGATGATCGACATTTTCAAAGCCAATTGAATATTACGAGGGGAATATCATGTGTTCATGCACCATATACCTTAATCAATAAATTTTTGGTTTTCCACATATCCACATACAATCCCCCTAAATCAAACTGATTCAATTACCCAACGTATAAATGTCTCTTGTAAGCTTGTGAAAGGTAGAGAAAACTTTAACCGAAGAGATAAAAAACAAATAACCAGGAATAATCGACTTCACATACATAAAAGGCGTAAAATCCGAACCAGTGACAACTTTTGGAGGCCTAGGCAATTAAAAGGCGCTCAATAGCTCCCCTTCCCTATTTCAAATTCAAGAGGCAAGATGAAATGAGAGGTGAGCCCTATTTACCATCAAAGAGAACGAGGAGAGACCCAGGGCCTAATGGCTTCGGGGGCCTCAGGAATGGAGCAGCCCCGTACGATGAGCTGTTCCCTAATTGCAGCTGTGAACGTCGGAATTAACATCGTACAATTTCCCAGACAATGGCATCGGAAGAGGAAGAAATAGTGAGGATGGTTGCAGTTGGTGGTTTTTCCTTTCCATAATTTCATTTACTTATTTGTATATATATGTATATATATATATAATATATATATATATATATATATATATATATATATATATATATATATATATATATATATATATATATCCACAATGTCGGGAAAGTACACAGGACTGAAGGCAAAAATTCGAGCTATAATACCATTTATCAAGTGGACTCATTACTGCATACAAAGAGAATCGTTGGTAGCACCCCCCCCCCCCCCTCTCTCTCTCTCTCTCTTAAAAAAAAGCCAGAATAGTTTAAGTCGACTCTAGATGAAGTAATGAAAGTAATTAACTTCATAAAAGCTCAGCCCTTAAAGTCTCGTATCTTTTTTTTTTTGTGTGTGTGTTCCTTATGAAGACATGGGTAGCACTCATGAACAATAACTCTTGCATTCTCAAGTGCGGTGGTTGTCCCAAGTTAAAGTACTTACCAGCATATATGAGCTGCGTGATGAAATAAGACTATTTCTTCATTGTAAATAATTTCATGAGAAAGAATGGTTCAATAACTTCACGTGGCTAGCTATTGTGACATACATGTCTGACATCTTTACATATTTGAATGACCTAAATTTGAGCCAAACAAAAAGGGAGATCCATCACAACTTTTAAAGTTGACGATAAAGTGGAAGCCATGCTCAATAAATTAGAATTGTGGTCTGAAAGTCTGCATAGTGATGTGTTTATATGTATATTACTGTATCTATATATATATATATATATATATATATATATATATATATATATATATATGTATATAATATATATATAGATACATATATATATATATATATATATATATATATATATATATATATATATATATATATAGATAGATAGATAGATAGATAGATAGGCTACAGTAATATACATATAAACACATCACTATGCAGACTTTCAGACCACAATTCTAATTTATTGAGCATGGCTTCCACTTTATCGTCAACTTTAAAAGTTGTGATGGATCTCCCTTTTTGTTTGGCTCAAATTTAGGTCATTCAAATATGTAAAGATGTCAGACATGTATGTCACAATAGCTAGCCACGTGAAGTTATTGAACCATTCTTTCTCATGAAATTATTTACAATGAAGAAATAGTCTTATTTCATCACGCAGCTCATATATGCTGGTAAGTACTTTAACTTGGGACAACCACCGCACTTGAGAATGCAAGAGTTATTGTTCATGAGTGCTACCCATGTCTTCATAAGGAACACACACACAAAAAAAAAAAAGATACGAGAATTTAAGGGCTGAGCTTTTATGAAGTTAATTACTTTCATTACTTTGTCTAGAGTCGACTTACATTATTCTGGCTTTTTTTTTAAGAGAGGGGGGGGGGGGGCTACCAACGATTCTCTTTGTATGCAGTAACGAGTCCACTTGATAAATGGTATTATAGCTTGAATTTTTGCCTTCAGTCCTGAGTACTTTCCCGACATTGTGGGAACGCCATCAATACTGACTCCTACTCACTTTGACCATCCAATTTCATTAGCTATTATAAAAGCATTCAAGCTATTAAATACACTCACCAGTTGTGTGTGTTTGCAAAGACTGACATAAGAGAAAATCTTCCTTAACTGTACCATCAAATTCATATCATATGAATGCCAGTAAATCAGCACTGTTAGCAACATCTTTACTTTCATCTAATAGTAAAGAATAATACAGACTTTTAATCACTCTCTACACCAGTTGATTTTTAAGTCTGTCACAAATGTCTTCTCTTTGCCGCTTGACAGTGGTATTTGACAATGAAAAGAGATCAAACCTCTGATACTTTGTCTCAATGGATTCTAGAGGCGATTGCTCTGGCAGCAGGCAGAATTAGTTCCTCTGCTATAGCGTGTGGTTTTTCGCTCTTAGCTATTAAAAGAAAAACATCATACGAAGCACACACAGCATTCTTATCATCTCCCCCGTTTGCTATTTCCTCAATAATATTTTGTCCTGAAAGCAGTTTATCCCGTCTTCTTTGAAAATATTCAACAGGTTTGTTAGTATGCTCCTTCTGATAAGTTTTAAAACGCCAGCGAAGTTTGGCTGACTTCGTACTTTCATTGGACTATAATTTATAACATACAATACATTGTGGTTTCTGTTTACCTTCGCTACCTCTACATATCAATCAATAGAATATATATTCATCGCAGTATTTACGGTTTTTACGGTCAGTGTCTTTTCGCTCACCTTGGTCGCAATTTTACCTTCTATGTCACTACTGTCTCGTTTTAACATGCTTCCGGTTTTTAACCACCGAGCCATCATACGATCATATATTTACAATAAACAATCACTGGTGTAGGTAATACAACTAAGTATTAAGATAATTAGGGTTTGGGAATCAAACATACACACTAATAACGGACTGACCAAAATGCAATAACGTTTGAATGTAACTGTCGGTTCAAAGCATGAACACGGTGAAAGATGGGCGAAGTTGCATCAATCAGTGTTCAGAACATCAACTCAGATTGAGCTCGCACGACACAGTCCGACTGTACGTGTTCAACACATGCCATGACAGGTTGTTAATCTCACACATGCTTGGGTCCTGCCATACTGTGATTGCCTGACATCCGACATGTCACTTTCATGTACAGTGTTACATGCATAAAAGACTAAAGAGAGAAAGAAAAAAATAAATCGATTGCATAATCAGGATATGTCTATATTGTCATAATTATGAGAGTATGGGTACGTTACGTTGCCTTTACATTGCATTATTATTAGTTTTTCTTTTAGTATGCTTATTTATTTACATATATATGAAAATTTCAATATAGTTCACAGACCCCCAGTACTACCTTTGCGGACCACCAGGGGTCCGCGGACCGCATATGTAATAGTTAGAATAGTAATATTACATGTTTAAAACAAATGACGTAATATGTCATGTTGGTTGGAAGAGCTAACCGTGAGATTTGCTGTAGTCATTCAAATTGTAAGCAGGATGTATAATGCCAAATTGACATTCTTTCTTAACGTCAACACATTGTCTCCTCGTGTGAAAGTTTGTGACGTCACCGGATGCAGGTGTCTTCCGATTCCGTCACTTGGCTAAATTAAAGCAAGCATACGATATTTGTGATATCGGTAATTTGTTCAGTTCGTATCTAAATTTCACCAGAATTGGTCATGTGGACCAACACAGCTTCCTCCAGTGATGGAGATGTTTAACTCTGTTGTTTATTCAAAATAAAACTTAAAAACCATTAAGATGTATTCAGTAAACCATTTAAATACATCTGAAAACAACTCATACTCAAATGTGTGCTTAAGACAGTAGCACACCAATAAATGGTGGCAGCGGTTAAACTCAAAGACAGCGATTAAACTCTAAGACAGCGGTTAAACTCTAAGACAGCGATTAAACTCTAAGAATTAGAGAAATATCTTCAAGACTTCAAAATAAATAGCTGTAAAACCAGAGAAATATCTTCAAGACTTCAACATAAAAGCTGTAAAACCAGAGAATGATCTTCAAGACTTCAAAATAAAAGCTGTAATACCTGATAAAGATCTTCAAGAACTCAAAACTATCTACAAGAATCTACAATTTTGACTAAGTCCAACGGACAAGCTAACACCAACATATGTTAGTATACAACTTGAATCTTCAATCAACATCCTAGGAAACCCAAGGACTGGCGTTCAACAATTGCAAGACATATCCAGGAAGAACTACATTCAACAAGAAACTAGAACGAGACATCGCTAACAAAACATCAAGAGAGAGAGAGAGAGAGAGAGAGGACGTGTCGACTTCATATAAAGCTAAGTACAGAGATTTTGTATTCATTTCAGTTTGGGCAGTGAAGTGTAGTTATCACAAGTCGTTAGTCAATTATTACTGGGGTGAGTGAATTCCTAAACTTTGTTATAAGAAACTCCGAATTCTCATTTAGAATTTTTCTTTCTTTGTGCTAATTCCTTTTTCTTTCATAAACTCTTGGGGGGAAATGTATTGGGATTAGTAACATTGTTGGGGGAATTTTATTATACATATGCGTTTACGCAGTGGGCGTCTGTACTCATATAGATATTTTGATAGGATTGAAAGGGGTCAAAGAGATAGAAAAAAAAAAATACAGCAGTCATGGCTCCTCCTGTCAGCCCTACCCCTGGACCTAGTGGTGTAGGCCAGGCTAATCCTCCTCCAATTGTGACGCTTGTAAATGCCAGGTCAGCAATCCTTCCTTTTCAAGGTCGTGTCAGCGGGTTCTTGCCACAAAATGTGGAGTCATGGATTTCATCCGTTGATGCCCATTTAAATGCCAAACAAATCGTAGATCCTTTTGTACAATTACAAGAAGCTAAAAGTTTTATAGATTTTTCTAAGGGGGATGCGAGTGCGTATTTAAGAGGTGTTTCATTTCAGGAAGCAGTTAATTGGGATGATTTCAAAGTTAGGTTACGCGCGATTTATGGGGGTGAGGAAGCTTTGGATGTAGTGTTAACGTTACGAAATACACTTAATCAAGCCACTATGAATCGGCTTAATGTTGTTGAGAGAGCAGCTCTCATAGCTGATAGGCTTAACGAATATCAGGACATTTTAGGTAATTCCACTTGGGTTACTAACGATAATATCTCCGTGAAAGATTTTTTACGATTAATGTATTTAACTTGCATGACACTTATGTTGCCTGAAGCTTTAGTGCGGTGCTTTGATAAGAAGTTAATGCCTGCAAGTACGGAATTGGATGTCTATAAACAGATAAAGAAACACATGTCCAAGTGTCCAGATCTCGATCCCGTGTTAACTCAAGTTTTTGCTAAGAATGAAACAAAACCACAAACAGTGAACGTAATTAACAATCCAGTAGCGGGAGTGACGTGTTACAACTGCAAACGTCAAGGTCACATAAGCGCAGACTGTAGAACGAAATTTTGTTCGGTTCAAAACACAGCATCACATTCTTATAGTCAATGTTACGCGCGTAAGACACAACAATATCCTAGAAATGCACAGTCAATTCCACAGTCAGTTCCATATGGAAATAAAAAGAAAAATCCTCATTTTAACAATAAGAAGAAACAACAAAATGTCAATGCAGTTCAGAGTCCGAAACAAACAAACACTTCTTCAAATATCGCTGAGCCTGGGCCGTCAAACCAGACCTCGCAAAGTCAGCCTAATTTTCAGAATGTGCAGAGCAAAGCAAATACCACATAGTTAACTCTAGAGGGGAAGAGAGTGATGTTGGGTCAAGGTCATTTATGTCAACATCAATAGTATTGAATAATCAATTTAATGTTTTATCAGATAATTGTGAGACAATAGATTTTCCTATGAAACACACGGCCGAATTAAGTAAAACAGTGCATGCTCCCGTAGATTTGCAACGAATTCATACAATAATAAGCCAAAATGAGTTACGGCCAACCTTATATGCTGTAAATTTAGAACACAAATCCTTTACGTTATTTTTTGACTCTGGTAGTCCACGTAATATTATGGATTTGAAGACGCATCATTTGTTGTTTTCGAACTTTCCGATTGAAAAATCAGGAATTAGACTTTCAGGTATAGGAAATAATGAATTAAACGTCATAGGCATAACTCATATTCAGTTCAGAGTCGGTAATCGCACGTTTGCCGATACATTTGTTGTTGTGAAAAACATTAATATGTATCCAGCTGTAATTATAGGATACCCATCTATGGGAAATCAAAACATTATCTTAGCTCCTGCAAAGCACGGCGTGTATATCAAAGGGAAATTCTATAAGTCTTCTAATACTTTAAAGTCAGTTTTGGATAAAAAGGAGACGACAAATGTAACCGTAACGTACGTTGAAGAACCAATAACTTGTCTCACTAATAAAGAAATAATATACGCGACCCAGCAGAATTCTCGTTCACCCGTAATATCATCTTGCACGCAATATATCGAACCAAACATACCTTCGAATTTAATAGTGCAAATAAAGAAAACACTACCGGGATCTGAAATATTAATCCTTTCCGATACTTTGAAAACTAACGGATTGTCTGTCACACAAGCTATTTATACAGTAGGCTCACATCAGCAATGTAATATCGAAGTCTGTAATAATTTAAATAACACCTTAGTAATTCACAAAAATCAACATATCTTGGATGTAGAAGTTTATAAACATCGTATTCTTACCGTTGCTGAAATCAATCACTCTCAATCAGTTGCGGATGAATCCCTTTTACGATCTATTAAAAATAAAATCAGTAAGGACATTCAAGACGAAGAAATTCAGCAGAAAATTTTTGAATTTTTAACTAAATATACAGATGTCTTTTCCACTACGGATGGATCCTTAGGAAAAAGAGATGTGATCGAGCATCAAATAAGGTTAAAAGACAAGAAAAAAATTATATATGTACCCTCGTACAGACTCCCTATGAAATTCCAGAATGAAATAAATGATGAAGTAGGTAAAATGTTAGAGGAAGGAGTCATTAGAAAATCAAATAGCCCTTATAATTTTCCTTTAATAGTTGTACCGAAAAAAGATCGAACATGGCGTATCTGCGTCGACTTTCGTCGTCTAAATGAGGAAACGATCCCTGATCGATTCCCAGTGCCATGTACTGACGATATTTTGTCTTTGTTAGGTCAGAATAAATATTTTACCAGTTTGGACTTACTTAAAGGCTTTCACCAGATATCATTAGAAGAAGATAGTATCCCATACACAGCCTTCAGCACAGCCAGGGGACATTATGAATTTTTACGGATGCCTTTTGGTTTACGTTGTGCTCCTATAACATTTACAAGAATGATTAACATAGTGTTTGGAGACTTGTTAGGGGATATATTGCATGCCTATATGGATGATCTTGTAATCTTTTCCAACACCTTAGAAGAACATCTACGTAAGTTAGAACTAGTACTACAGAGATTAAGACAACATAACTTAAGGGTAAAGATTAGTAAGTGTGAATTTTTCAAAACAGAATTAATATATTTGGGTTTCATGGTGTCAAGCCAAGGTCTTAAAGTAGTCCATGATAAGGTGTCGGCTATACGTAATTTTCCCATACCTACTAATGTCAAGGGAATACAGCAATTTCTGGGTTGTAGTGGATATTACAGGCGTTTTATACGCAACTATTCAATAATAGCCGCTCCTTTAACTGATCTTACGAAGAAGGGCGTAGATTTCATATGGTCTGAGCAACATCAACAGGCGTTTAATACTTTGAAAGATGAACTGTGTAGTTCTCCTATCTTAAAATTTCCTGACTTCGGTAAGGAATTCTTCATTGCAACAGACGCCTCAGACTTAGGAGTAGGAGGGGTATTGCTTCAGCAATATGATAAACAGTTTTTCCCGATAGCTTTCTATTCTCGAAAATTGAGAACTTCCGAAAGTAAGTATGCAGTAATAGACAAGGAAGGACTAGCTATTGTTAATTCGCTAGTGCATTTTAAGTTCATAATTTACGGTTATCCCGTTAAGGTTCTTACTGACCATAAACCACTAACAGAGTTCTTTAAAGGCTTCAATCACAGCCCTAAACGAACTCGGTGGCATTTAATCATTCAAGATTTTGGCGCAAGAATCGGGTATTTACCTGGGAAAGCAAATATCATTGCGGATGCATTATCACGCAACCCCATGTCATCTTGTACGGAGTCTTTAGCTGAATTAATAGATATATCAACATCCATGCCTATTGTAAAAACAATATCTGAACAAGAAGATTTAGGCTGGAGTGCTGAATTGTTACAGACTGAGCAAAGAAAAGATCAGAAAATAGAAACAATTATAAATGCTTTGAAAGGCAATCATAAAGAAAAAGAATATTTAAAGTATAAGCAGCAGAATTATATAATCAAAGATAATATTCTGTGTAGGACTGTGACAAGGAAAACCCGCAATACACCACATGTAACTAACGACCAGGTAGTAGTACCAATCTCACTTATTTCCACTGTCCTGAATTGGTTGCATTCAAATCCATTACATGGACACCCTGGGTTCTCATTAATGTCACAGAAAGCCAAATCATTGTTTTATTGGCATACAATGCTTACAGATATAAAAAGACACATAGCTAATTGTCGCACATGTCAGGAAAACAAAGGGCATACGAAAACACCTGTCAGCTTAGGAACTTATCCTGTTCCCAATCAACCCTTTGAAAGAATACATTTAGATTTGTTAACAGGATTTTACGAGTCAGACAGAGGATATAAGCACCTCTTAGTAATTATAGATGCTTTAACTCGATATACAGAACTAATAGCGCTTAAAACTAAAACTGCGATTGAATGCGCTAGGAAGTTTTACGAGTGTTACATTTGTAAACATGGAATTCCACACATGATAATCTCAGACTCGGGTGGTGAATTTAATAATCACTTTCTTACCTCATTGTGTGAATTCCTCAACATAAAGAAGATTAATACCATGATATATCACCCAGAGTCGAATGGGCTAGTGGAAAGAGCAAAGGAAGATATTAAATATATTGAGGGTAACACTAGGGGGATCAGACCCCAACTGGGATATTGCAATACCGGCGGCACTGAGTACTCTGAATCATTCATATCATATATCAATTAAAATGTCACCGCATGAAGCATTGTATGGTACCCCAGTTAGAACACCTTTCCATGTATTAACGCCTACAACTAATCTATCAAATCCTTTAAAAGAATGTATAAATGCAAGTATAAGTCGATATGATATCCTTCGAAAGAATTTAGAAGAATCACAAATCATAATGAAAAGGAATCATGATAAAATAGCGAAACCAACTAAAACATATACCGTGGGTGATAACATCTATATTCAAATCAATGTCAGAAAAGGGCTCAACTATAAACTAACACCTAAGTTTGAAGGCCCATTTAACATTTTGGAAACATTAACGGCCAATAGGTTTAGAATTCAAAACGTAGCCCAACCCACGGATGAGAGAATAGTACCATTGTCTCACATAAGAAATTAAAAAGAAAAGAGAGGAAAAGAAGTGAGGAAAAATTTTATTTTGTGACTAAAAGTTTTCTTTTTAATACAGGAGTAATTACATATATTTTTTCTCGTTACAGGTTTCCAAGATGAATTTTTTGTTGTTGGGAGTGATATTGTTCGCTCAGACATTTTTTTCGTATGGGATGAGTTCTAAGACTAAGAGTATATATTTTAAATATGGCAATATAGTTGAAAGACAAGAAGACATTTTTATTACATCAACCAACGTAATTGTCGAAGTGCATATGCAAGCAATTTTTCTTCAAGAGAATGATGTCACTAGCTTAAGAACCGCCATTTCAAGGTTTTCTGCATCATTGGATGAGTTGCATAGGAGACATTTTCATTTGACTACTAAGAGTTTGCTTGGATCAACATTAAAAGTTGCAGAGATGCTATCTGATGACTTGAAAAATAAGACTGGCGAGACAGGATCTTTGGCTTATGACCTTTTGATGTGGACTGTAGGACACGAACATAAAGAAAGACGGAATCCGTTCATTTATGCTGCATTAAGCATCTTTGGGTCTGTTGCAAGTTTAGGTTTAGGACTTTCCAATCGTCTTAAAATTAGTAATCAAAATAAGAAAATTGAGTTCTTGACTCATAAAGATGAATTGATTATGTCAGAACTAAGGGATCAGTTAGCTTCAATCAATAAAATTATGGATTTGTTAAATGAACATTCAGATAATATCGTTCAAATTATGGAAGTACAGGATTTGTTGGCAACATTAACGTATTATGATTCAAAGATAGATCACATACATAACAGAATTGCACATTTCATTGAGAAATCCAAGGATTATGTAGAAGCTATCACGTTAGCAACTAAAGGTGTATTGTCGCCCCATTTGTTGCCTATACGTTACTTAAAATTAGTTCTGGAGAACGGAAGGGATAAACTAGGTTATGTTCCTTTGTTAGACGAACATAGGTTAGAATTTTATTACAGCCTAATTACAGTAAACGTAGATAATAACAAGATTAGGATTACAATTCCCTTTGATTCTTCTGATGCCTGGCAATCTTACAGGATATCACCATTTCCGACTTTCATGACGAATCACTCAAATCCAGTAATATCCAGTTTGACAGGACACGTATTGATTTCCCCAGACAAGGAAACATATACGGTCATTAAAGACTTAAATCAATTAACTCACTGTTCAGACGCAATGGATAGAAAAATATGTACAGCTGACTCATTTGAATTCCGTAAAAACTTGATGGATTCATGCGAGTTAGGCATAGTGCTAGACGGTGCTCTCTCCCATACAAGTGAAAATTGTCTGGATAGGCTTTATCCCTTTGACAATAAAGAATTCAATTGCAGACTAAATAATGGCTCGTGGATACGATACGACAAGGACGGCTTCAATGTATCATGCCCTGACGGATCCACATCCTTCAACCACATCTTCGTCGCAGCAGATGGCTGTATCTGAACTTCCCCGAATTCCATGGTGACTGGCCTACGGACAATCATCAGAGAACGAGCTTACTTCGCGAACTTCACGTGGACCTCTACAATGCCCGCACTTCCTCTCCCCTACAACGGAAGTGTGGCAAAGCGGTTGATGAAACTTACCGAAAAGGACCACCTGTCACCGACTTATAAAGAGATTCTTCACCCCATAATACTGGCTAGTTTGTGTGTAACGGTGATAATTTTTATCGCCGTGAACATCCTTGTTTGGCGTAGGTTACGGCACAGCAAGCAGCTACAAAGGAACGAGTTGAATAGCCCTGACAATACCCCCTACCTGATCCAGTTCAAAGCTGTATGAGTGGCCACCTCATTCGCTAAGGGAGTAATTTGTCAGGAAGATGTTTGTATGAAAAGCTGATTAGTACGCTAGTAATATGTAATTAAAGAAATTCTCTACATTTGCATTGTTAAAAATACATTTAAAATAACATTTAAAAAATAAATAAAATAAAAAAGGATATAAATCATTTTTTTCTCTCGGCATCTAATAAAAATGTATAAGCCGGAATGTTAAAAAAGAAAAGAGAAAAAAAAAATATAATAAGATATATAACAGAATCTATGGGCATCTAATAAAATGTATCAGCCCTATATATAAATATATATATATATATATATATATATGTACGAAACCGTGGTACGTGTACGTACCAGGAATTCGTATTTGTGCACTAAAAATTGAGTATCTTGTTTCTGACAAAGGTAACAATTATTCTTTATCAAGTTACCGAATCATTTGTAAGTCAGAATTTGTTTTGTTTTTTGGTACCATGTAATCATTTGCTAGCAATGTACCATATATATGATCTTGGTTTTATCATGCATTTTTCTTTTTGCTTTGGTAATATCTTTTTTGTATGCATTATTGTTATTATTTTTTGATGTGCCTATTTGGACATTCGTCCTCAGTTGGTTATAGCTAATGTTAAACAAAGAATAATACGTATGTCCAGTCACACCTAATAACCATGTTTCGGCTTGTTGTTAAATTTTTGTAAAAAAATTGAGATAGCTGGCCGAGCTAATGTAATAGTTAGAATAGTAATATTACATGTTTAAAACAAATGACGTAATATGTCATGTTGGTTGGAAGAGCTAACCGTGAGATTTGCTGTAGTCATTCAAATTGTAAGCAGGATGTATAATGCCAAATTGACATTCTTTCTTAACGTCAACACATTGTCTCCTCGTGTGAAAGTTTGTGACGTCACCGGATGCAGGTGTCTTCCGATTCCGTCACTTGGCTAAATTAAAGCAAGCATACGATATTTGTGATATCGGTAATTTGTTCAGTTCGTATCTAAACTTCACCAGAATTGGTCATGTGGACCAACACAGCTTCCTCCAGTGATGGAGATGTTTAACTCTGTTGTTTATTCAAAATAAAACTTAAAAACCATTAAGATGTATTCAGTAAACCATTTAAATACATCTGAAAACAACTCATACTCAAATGTGTGCTTAAGACAGTAGCACACCAATACATATAGGGAACCACTGCCCTAGGGTATTGTCACTGTTCCTTGCCTCTACCATTCATGAACGAACTTTAGACCTTTAAACTTGCCTAGTCTTTATTTTTCCTTAACCCAAACCCTACTTATCCTCATCCTCGAATCTTCCAGTGCTGTTCTATTCCTTTTCAATCTTCTCTACAGAACCACCCGCTTCTCTACACACATCACATTGCCATCTGCATATAAAGTACTTCATACATCCACTTTATTCATATATACAGTATACATGCTATGCATATATACATAATGCATTTTTACATTATATATATATATATATATATATATATATATATATATGTGTATATATATACTGTATATATATATATATATATATATATATATATACATATACTGTGTATATATATACTGTATATATATATATATATATATATATATATATATATATATATATATATATACATATATATATACATATATATATATATATATATATATATATATATATATACATATATATATATACATATATATATACGTATATATATATATGTATATATATATATATATATATATATATATATATATATATATATATATATACATATATATATATATATATATATTCATATCTATATAAATGCTTACATAGTAATATACATACACATCAACATGTAAATACATACATATCATAAGTGACAGGAAAATTAGAGACTTCTTTTGAGTTAAGAACTCACCTTTACCGATCCCACCTTAGCGCAAAATTTCTTAACTTCATCTTCCACCGGGCAACATAAAGTCTCAAGTAATTTATGTGGCCTTTACAGAACTGACCCTTGAACTTATTCACAATCAAATATGCTCAAACAGATTAATCTCTTATTTGAAATATGAAGCCCACATGATATATAACAAAATACAAAATTTATGCCAATATATCTATATATATTATAAAAAGAACTGTGCGCAGTTTGACTACAGCGAAATTGTATGCTGTTCAGTTTTAACGTAATTTTTTTTTCCACCTTTTCATATTTTTATTATTTGAGTTTTAACCTAGATCTGATGGGAATCATTTTCCCTATCCTTAATTGCACTATTAAGTTTTATTTCAAATTAGTTCGCTCTGATGGGTTGGTAACGCAAGAGCCCTTATTTGCGTAATGTAGGGCAAATCTGGATGAATAAATGTTCTAGAATGGTTGCTGTTCGGTGTTTGCTAAATTTTGAGTTCAGATTAGTTTGAGTAAAAGCTAAAGAGGTAAGACAACACAGAAAAAGAGTACCAGAGTGTTGTGAAAGGTTACGTGTGCCAAGTGCAAGTTTCAGTTGTGAAACTTGTGCCAGAAAGCGTGTTTGCAGTCGCCGACACAAACTATGTGTCAGCAGTTTTGCCCTCTTTGGAATTTGAACGATTGGGCATCTTTAGAGTTTGAAAACATAGCCCAGATGACGTTGTCATCATAACTTCCTTCTTGAAAAGGGAGCGCACTTAGGGAAAACGTGTAGAGAGAGAGAGGGGGAGAGAGATTTTCTGTACTAGGGTGTTGAGATGCCCTTAGTGTTTTTTATGTCCCTTTTTGTAGGTTGACAGGTACAGATTTAGATTAGGGAATTCTGGACTTTGCTATTGTAACTATGTGGGATTCAATTTTTTTGTTCACCGTCTGGTTGGATTGATGTTCCATTGTAAATGCTTTTTGATGTTACCTGACCTAGGTTGAGGGGGGAGAGGAGGCCAGATTAGATATGCTGGCAAAACGTGTCTCGATAAATGATATTTTGTTGCCTTCAAAGCACGATGCTTTGAAGATGACCGCCACCTGAATTCGGGCAATGACTGTGAGGGTTTGGGGAACACTCCAACAGTGGGTGTGATTCCAGGGGCCTCAGGCATGCCTACACTGTAAAAAGTTCAAGGTACAGAAAGAGTATAACGATTGAGCTGGGGTTTAAATACATGTAAAACACCCTAAGGCTCAAATATACCCCTCAACACCAGGAAAAGGGGTATTTTTTGTGAATAATATACCCTCTATTGTACTTTGTCTTAAAATGGGCTTGGTAAGTTTGTGTGATCATGTCATGAAATGAACTTTTACTCTGTATTAAATCACCATATTGTTACACTGATAGTGTAATGCACCAAAAAAGTTACGAACAACATATTGGTTTTGAGTTATGGATAGTTTTGAAGCAAGTTCCTACAAAATGCGGTACTTGGCAGTTTGTATTGTTGCCGTCTCGAGATTCTTCGAGACCCCGGGAATTTGGCGGGAAATTTCAGTGGCGTCTGGACTCTCGTCTGCTCTGCCGTGAAGATGAATTGCTCCAATTAGCGTCATCGAGATTATAATATCTACACTGCATTTCACCTGTTAACTGCTAACCAAGGTAAGAACACTAACTGTCCATCTATGCAAGCATAGACAGTGGTCCCCAACATGTTTATACACCGCCAACTCTGACTTGAAAGAAAAACGCCGGTAGATGCTTATAAAAAGGCGGCGGTTTACCATACAAATACGCGGCTATGTACATCTCTGTTGCATGTCATAACTATGGTGAAAGAACCACAACTATTCGAGAATGACACTTACATTATTTTATTTCGTTTTGACAATGATTCTAAATAGCATATACCTACGTGGTGGTTTGCACTGAAAGATGGTTAAAACAGAGACGAAGCCTTTTGACATACTACTTAGTAGACTTTAGTAACTTCTTCAGTTATAATAATTCAATTAATCTTATATATATATATATATATATATATATATATATATATATATATATATATATATATATGAAATTGCTCTTTGTCAACTCATGTACAGCTTTCTCTCGGATAGCCGTTATTAATGTGACGTCACTAGGCACGACAACTGAGACAAGTCCTCCCTCTCTCTCGCCAGGCGAATTCTTTCTCCCCTCTGTCTCTCGCTGACTGCTTTCCATAATCTCATTTAATTTTACTGTTATTATTATTATTATTATTATTATTATTTTGATATCAATATAAAATGATAATAATAATATTGCTATGATTATTATTATTCCTTTACTCTTTTTACTATTATTACTATTATTATTATTATTATACTCCTTATATTATTATTATATTGTTTTTATTATTATTATGGTTTTTGCATGACTCTGGTATTTATGTGACCTATAACACTTTTTACCATAATTTTACGCATGATAAAATGTGGTATGTATGTTTCTTATTATCTGAAATGCTGCCTTGAATAACTTTTAGGTTACTCATCCCCATTATTTCTGCAGTATTTTAAAAGTCAAAACTACCATACTTAACATTATTTCCTACTTCAACGTTACGAATAAAAATTGTCAGACATCATCATTAGTTTTGCATTCAGGCTGTGATAGTCTAAAAAATCATTATTACTAACACCGAGGAAAATAAGTAAGAAATTATCATTAGTACTTAATTATGAGAGAGAGAGAGAGAGAGAGAGAGAGAGAGAGAGAGAGAGAGAGAGAGAGAGAGAGAGAGAGAGAGAGAGCGTGAGCGTCAAGCTGTCTGGGAGGAAAAAACCATAAACAACGTATTCAGCTAAACGTTAATAACTTTACGATTACGCGTAGTCTGTAAGCAAACACTGACGCCAATGATTTCTTAATCAGTTAACAGTTTGACCTGAGGTAGCATACAGTTAGGTATTTATGCATGATATTTTTTCCTCTTTTCTATATATATATATATATATATATATATATATATATATATATATATATATATATATATATATATATATATATATATATAGGCACACACACACTAACAAATATTTTCTTTTCACAGATTTCTGCGTACGGTTTGCTTTGCAGCTTCTGCCATCACTCTTTATATATTATATATATACTTTTGATTTTCAAGTGTAATGGAAATAATAAATTGATAAACCAAACTTTTAAAATCATTGACCTTATTACTTTATATACTTATAAGCTATAACTACACCTATATAATGGTGGAATAGATGTTAATTATAAAATTATAATTAATATACAAGGGTATTTATGTCGTATAGAATACCCTGTAAAAGGGTATTCTTTACCTACGATACACCCCTAAGTAAGGGTATCTCAAGTATATGTTATACCCTTGATATGGGTATATTGTAAAGGGTATATTATAGTTCTTATATACCCCGATAGGGTATGCTATTTTAACCACTAGAAATACCCCTTTTCTACCCCTTTTATACCCTTAATTTTTTAGAGTGTAACCTCATGAAGAGTACAGGTATTGCCCGAATGAGTTGTTGTACTAGTACCATTTTGTTGTTTTTGCATGGATACCTGCAGAGGCCTGCAGAAGTGTTGCAAATGGAGGAACAGAGCTTTGCTTGATGATACATTTTATTAGTATAATACAGTTGGTTAACTGTTTGATGAAAATGCGCACTGATTTATGATACAGCTGTTTAAAGATTTTAGATGCTATTTCATTATGTTTAATGATGTTGGTGATGTTTAATGATGATGTTCTTTTCTTGTGATTTCTTTGCATATTATGGCCATACTTAATTATTATTATCACTATTTAGTAAGGCCTGTAGTGGATCCGGGTATACCCAAGAGATACACAAGTATTTATGGAGAGTGGATGTTGAGGACTTGTGCACATGTATTGATGATTTTCTCAGGAATTGTTTTTGAAGCGTTTTTATCATGTATTCTAGAATGTTTTGCTAGCATTTGTTTTTATTTCTAGTTAGGAGCATAATTACTGCGTAATGTATTTGTGTTTACCAGTACTATATCTTAGATCTTTTTCAGACCGAGAGTCCAATGAATGAGCCAGAGTGTAGGCTTGACATATGAGGGCATTCAGTATCTTTTTACGAAGACTGCATTCACTAATGGACTGTAGGATTTAGGTTACTTTCTGTTGTATAAATTGTAATTGATATTTTGCAGTCACTCTCCTTCATAATATGTTTTCTTAATAAAATATCCAGTATTCATACATGTTCATATATCAATATATCCTGATTACAGACATGTGTAGTGTTGCTTAATGATTAGTTCTTTTTCTTAATGATTTTTAACATGTATTTACCGATGACGAGTATCTTTAATGAGTTTAATACGCGAATTTAATTTTTTTTTTTTTGATAATTGTTGACCAGTTTCTGTTTACTGTGATGTGTGTTAATTGTTACCAATAAATTTGTAATCTAAGTCTTGTTCACCCTTGTTGGAGGTGAACATGGCTTGCCCAGGATCGTGGAAACTTTTGAGTAGAGTAATTTTCAGTGTTTTTCTTTTCCCTAAAGGCTTTTTCTTTGTTTTAAAGTAGTTTTAAATTCTGCAAGACTCAGGAGCGTCTTGAGTCCGGTGGAGGGGGATTTGTCACAGTATAAGGGGTTTGAAATAAATAATTTGTGGGAATTTAGACATGCCAAACTGCCGTTAACTGGGTTATGTAAATGCAGAGGAAGTAGGGCGGCGACTGTCGACCTATGACCTAATCTCCACGATCCCTGGGTAGTGTGAGAAGCAGTTTGAGCTGAATCATGTCATGTAAACTATTTGTTGACCCAAACACACGTGTACTGAATTTGTTTCCAAGTCAACAGGTACACCCGGGAGTGGGGACGAAAAAGAGGGAGAAATGGCCTGATGCGGTAGCATCACCTGCCACCGCTACCCAGAGGCCAGACAACCCCTCATAACCCCTAGAATTGTGCACGCCTAAGAACCACTGGGAAGCCAAGGGTAGCGAGTCCAAGTCTGACTTCAGGTCAAGCTCAAGTCGTGAGTGGGCAACCCTTAGATGGCCCACCAGCCATGGTAGGCTTACCTCAACCATGGTTGGCGTCGTTATGCTACCAGATGCCCAATTACTGTCCTTTTGTATTGTAACAATCATATTGATATAACAGTTTCCCCTCTAAGTCTGTTCTCCCCGAGTGTTCGTAATTTACAAGTGATTCATTGTTAACTACCATTATGATCAGTTTACGATAAATTGTTCCAGTAATTTAGTCAGCGAGAGACTTATATTTCCTTAGTTATTTAAATTAGAAAAATTTAGAGTTCTGTTGAAGATGTACTTGAATCATTTATTCACTTTGAAGAAGATTTCTGCTCATGTTTCTGTGAAAATTAACTTAGACAACAAATCCTTTTACGATGTAAAAGTCTTTTAATTCCCCGCCTCCCATCATGTATTATTAATTGACACTCATAGTAACACTTACATATTTCCCTAAGATTCTGAAAAAAAAAAAAAACATTCTGTGCACATTCACTGTTCTTGTTGCAGGCGCTTGCGCAAGCAAGCTTCCATGCAGTGACCTTACCAGGGCACCATGTAATCTCCAGCAAATTTCCGGTTAACAGCCTGGAATGCCGTCGTATATATCGAAGACCCATTGCTGGAGCATTATTTCTCTTATATCCGCGGAGATTCGGTCTAGATCTAATCTTACCTTAAAATTCTTGTCGATACCCAATTTTTACGATGAAAACATAAAGCTGCTTTCCTTAAAATAAATTTAATAACTCAAGCTAGATTTCGAGTTATAATAATTGGAGGGTTGAGGATAGGAGAATGTATGACTTTCTAATTTTCGTCAAAGATGACAATTGCGAGTATAATTGTTTAAAGAAAAGGCTTACAGTAAACGCAAATTACCTCAAAAAAAAAAAAAATTGTCCTTAACATCGACTAAAAACTTTACGTACCTCCTTACATCATAGATGATTATTCAGTCATAAAAAAAACAAGAGGAAAACGGAGTATTCCAAAGTCTTATACTTACTTAATGCTACTGTAACGGAGTTACTCGAAGCTACAAAAGAGGCCATCCAACTAACTAACGAAAGATTCGTGAAACGTCTGATACGAATTGAATTTCCAAGACGCCTTCTCTTCTCGGATGAGATCAGGATAATCGAAGTTTCGAAGAAATTTTGGGATGTCTTCTTTGGCGTCGTAAGTATATTAAAACAACTGAGCGGCTGGCAGACCCTTATTAAAAGTTTTACATCAATTTAGCAGTTCACATTTGGATAGTAATGGTACAGTAGTATGCAAAGCTTTCAAAAACAGTATTGCTTCTCGCTGTTTCAGAAAATCGGAATTAACCGTATGCAAAGTTTTAATCATAGGTTTAATCTCCTTCATTGACATCACATAGGACTGTAACGAGATGAAACCCAAGATATGAATTCAGTCACAAGACTAATTGAAATTCTTATCTCCCTGATTAACGTCCATGTCCAGAGAGGAGGTAACATGCTTTGCTTTACTAAATTGTGAATAGTAGTTGATATCCAAAACAACGGACCTTTAATGGTGATGCTAGTATGCCTTTTAGTGCAGCAATTAGTGTTTGAAAACAATAATAAAAAGCACAATTCTTTAATAACAAAAATATCAATAATAATAAAAATAACAATAATAATAATAATAAATGGTAATGCCGACGACACCAACAACAACAACTATAATAATACTCTTTCTTGGTGCTGTTGTAAGGGGGATAATTGCTGTCTCAGCTGAATTCCATTTATATTAGTTTTATCTACTTCTCGTATAAGACACATAAAACTTTGAACACAGCTGAAGCCGCAACCATCTCTGATAATAAGAATTCCGAAGGTAATAATCATAGATAAGATCAATAAACAGCTATAATAATAATAATAATAATAATAATAATAATAATAATAATAATAATAATAATAATAATAATAATAATAATAATTCTAACAATGTGATTGCAAACACATTACATGATATCTTAGAAAAAATCTAGTACTAAAAGTAAAATATGAAAATTTGTGAAGATATTTCAAGAAAAAAATATCAAAGAAAAATCATCACTACCTCGTCCTAGGGTGACCTTCTAACTCTCATATTCCCACCTGAGAATCGTACAACAAGATCCCATTCCCAACATCAATCGCAAGATTATTTTCTCCTTCATACTAAGGGGAATTATTCTTCAGTGTCATTCCATCACCTAAAAACCCCTAACTTCCAACGTTCCGGAAATTCCCCTCTCTTTTCCTAATTTTTTGTCTTAATCTGAGTAATCGCCATTTCTTGCTTGGAAGCATTATACTTCCTTGGGAATAGGTCTCAGCATGACGGGGTTCCTGGGGCGTTTTGTATCAGGAAACGACAAGGGATATTCGCTTTTCGATGCTTAGGATTTAATGAGAGAGAGAGAGAGAGAGAGAGAGAGAGAGAGAGAGAGAGAGAGAGAGAGAGAGAGAGAGAGAGAGAGAGAATTATATAACTTAGGTTGCTTCATTTGCAGAAGAAATAAGATTGTAAATTAATAATCATCTTGGTATAAGATTATATAATAGTTTCCCATTTGACGTTTAATAATTCTGTATGCAAGAACTAACCTCTATTAATCCTAAACTATAAAATGATACCAAGAAATCCATCTCCTTACCTTATCGACCTTGTGGCTATTGCATTACAGCACCAGTAAAAACAGGAACTTCATTTCGGGTCTGAAAGTAAAATATAACACTGTTAGTCATCTGGCATAGAAATATTGGTTGAACGAAGTCTTTTAATGTCAGGCACTGACATATATGAGAGAGAGAGAGAGAGAGAGAGAGAGAGAGAGAGAGAGAGAGAGAGAGAGAGAGAGAGAGAGAGAGAGAGAGAGAGAGAGAATGAATTAAAAGTACACTGAAGTTGGGAACTTAATCGGAGAGTTATTAAATATACCATTGCAGCAAAATTTCTGTTTTATGATTTTTATCCGAAATCACTAATCCTTTTATTCAACCAGAATTGAGGCATACTTCTAATTCATTCTCACATCAAGTTGTGTTTTCTGTATAATGAATTAGGGAAATGGAAGATTTCCTACCAAGCAAATCTATTACATCAATTCGACACCAAAGAGATAAAAAGTAAGCAATAGTAAAAAAATTACAGTCTTATATATCTACTTCATACATCAGGCAGATCTGAAGAAGAGACAAGAGCTTATCAAATTGAATTTCTACCTATATACTGCATAATCAGTGCTAAGTTAATTTATCACCTAACACAAAAGTTACTAACTGTAAGCGCATTTCTTTGTGTTCATTCGACCAGATCTACTAACCACGTATTGCTAATAGATTTAAATAAAGGAAATAAAGCGTATATTAAAATGCAAGAAAGCGCTAGGTACTAAGAGTATTTTACCATTTGCTATATATATATATATATAATATATATATATATATATATATATATATATATATATATATATATATATATTATATATATATATATATATATATATATATATATATATATATATATATATATATATATATATATATATATACACACACAGACTCAAAGCACAAAAGTCTCCGTGATATTTCTGGCAACACCGCCACGATGGGCAGTCTCCATCAGCGTCTAATTAATCGTTTTGTTTGTGCCTACATGATTCGTGGTGGCCAGGAGTGGGAGCTCTGGGGGGTGCACAGTCCTTTACTTTCAATTAATTCAGTTATTTGTCGGAAACTTGCCTATTGTTCCTGATTGATAGATTGGTAGCTAAATGTTCGTAGAGTTTGTAGAGGTTACGTACAGGTATTAGTTTGTTGCAGTTGAGACAATTTAAGGGGGAGAAGACAGACCTCTTTAGAATTCTGTCTCTCATACTATTACTCCTCGATCATGGTTGACTGCCCACTCAGCAAACACGGAAAACTGAACACGTTAAGAAACCGTACAATAAAAACCTTCAAGGAAATTATAACAATCATAAAAGACGATGCAATGCTAATCAGGAAGATTTCCTCGAAGTTCTCACTCCCGAAAGGATATCACAAAAATTTGATAGAGAATACTTCAAAGGGACTCACGACTGAGTCGAAAATCGATTTAAGACTGTAAAGTTTCCGTTCACGAGTCTCAAAATAATTTACAAAATAAAACAGGTAAGATTAAATTTAAAAATAACTTTTCATACATATATATATATATATATATATATATATATATATATATATATATATATATATATACATACACACACATATATATATATATATATATATTAACAAATGTGAAAGGGGATTTACGAGTGTTTGGATTCCTTCTCATTTGTAATCATCTACCTTGAGAGTGTTATAAGGAGGTACAAGGATTTTGGATGTCAGACTTTTCAGTCCATCCGCGGAGACTCCATTTGCTCTTTGGTAAAGCGATTTAGTTTAAGCATTTAGAGAGTTCTTATGATCTTGTATAACTTATTCTTGATCTCGTTTACCGTGTTACTGTTTACTACATCCGCTGGAAGTCTATTCCAAGTATTTGCTATTTTGTATGTTAGGAAATTGCCACATTGAGTGGTGTTGTATCTTTTCCATTCCGAGAGAGAGAGAGAGAGAGAGAGAGAGAGAGAGAGAGAGAGAGAGAGAGAGAGAGAGAGAGAGAGAGAATACTATTAATGTAATTGCAAAACCACCAATGAAACCAGTAACTGAAGCAAACAATGTGTATTGTGATATAAATTAATTCCAAGCTTAATTTTCCCATTCACTTTATTTGAAATATAGATAAAGGAACATTATTATTATTATTATTATTATTATTATTATTATTATTATTATTATCATTATTATTATTAGCTAAGCTATAACCCTCGTTCGAAAAGATAAATACTTTAAGCCCAAAGGCTCCAAATAAGGAAAAATAGCCCAGTGAGGGTAAGAAACAAGAAAAATAAACTACATGAGAAGCAATAAACTATCAAAATAAAATATGTTAAGAAAAGTAACGGCATTAAATTAGATTTTTCATATAACTATGAAGAATTAAAAAAAAAGAGAGCGAAATAGATAACATCGGGCCGAGTGTACCCTCAAGCAAGAGAACTCTAATTCAAGACAGTGAAAGGCCATGGTACTGAGGCTATGGTACTACCCAAGACTTGAGAACAATGGTTTGATTTTGAAGTGTCCTTCTCCTAGAAGAGCTACTTACCAAAACTAAAGTCTCTCTACTATCCTTACCTAAAGGAAAGCAGCCACTGTACAATTACAATGCAGTAGTTAATCCCTTGGGAGAAGAATAGTTTGTTAATGTCAGTGTTATCAAGTGCATGGGGACAGGAGAATGTGGAAAGAATAGGCCAGACTATTCGGTGTAAGTGTAGGCAAAGGAAAAATGAGCTGTAACCAGAGAGGTTTCCAATGTAGTACTGCCTGGTCAGTCAAAGGACCAATAAATCTCTAGCGGTAGTATCTCAACGGGTGGCTGGTGCCCTGGACAACTTA
This sequence comes from Palaemon carinicauda, assembly GCF_036898095.1. Taxonomy (NCBI): domain Eukaryota; kingdom Metazoa; phylum Arthropoda; class Malacostraca; order Decapoda; family Palaemonidae; genus Palaemon; species Palaemon carinicauda. The sequence goes on along the minus strand of NC_090727.1, from coordinate 7,039,808 downwards.
GTAACTACTACCTTACGCGTAATACAGTCAGTTGGAAAACACACATTTATAGTATTCTATATTCATCATTCGTTGATATCCACAAATACGTCTTCCTTCTAAATAATATGCTGCCAAACATAGGAAGATCAAATCTACTTAGGATGAATATTTTAATTGGCAACACCGTTACCAACATGCTCATTACTTACTGTATAATACAATGTACTGTAATTTAGAGTGATGAATTTAGAACCATTTCTCATGTTAGTAATATTCATCAAACAAAGGCTTTAGAAACAGGGATGTCCAACCTGCGGCCCACTCACGTCTTTGGATGCGGCCAACTATCGACTTTCACTAAAAAAAAAAGGGTTTTAAGCAAATTTATCATGTAGTGAGCTAGAGCCTTCATGTAATTGAATTAATTACTTTATATTTAAGGAATAAAATAATAAACAGAAACAATTTAAAAAACAGTATGATTAAGATGAAATTTACAACTGAGCATGCAATACTAAGTTTATGATATTGTCAGTTGCTTGGTTCTGTGATGAGGCTTAGCTAGGGCATGAAAACATTAAAACTACAGAAAGAAATATGTTGACTGACAGACATTTAGAAAATACTCTTAGAATTAAGAATACATCCTTCGATGCAAATATTGAAACTTAAATTTGATGAGTTATTTTCTATGTATAGCTACATACAAACATTACAATATTTACAATGTTGTAATAAAGTGTATTCACATGGTTTTGTTTTATATTGTCATTTTTCATTAAATTTTGGAGGACAAAGTCAAAAGCCTCATTGAATTAATATTGGTTAATTAAATTTAATGGGTTATTTTCTATGTATAGCTACATATGAACATTAAAATTTTGAAAATGTTGTAATAAAGTGTATTCACATGGTTTTGTTTTATTCAGTCATTTTCCATTAAAATGTATTCAGATATTCTGGGGTTTCGCGGCCCAGTTAAATATTTAAGTTTGCAACGCGGCCCATTAAATTAAAAGGCTGGACATCCCTGCTTTAGATCCTTAAGATAATGAAATACAGCAGCTTTATTTTAAACCTACCCTTTTTAATAAAGAGCAAGTATCTAGTATATATATATATATATATATATATATATATATATATATATATATATATATATATATACACCCTGTCACATTCAAAGGGGAGAGTAGTAGTATACTTTGATACACTCGGAAACCACACTCCCACAAACTGTCGAGGTAGTGAGTTATAGTTAGGAAAGGGGGGGGGGGGGTTGTATGTGCACATCTATCTAGATATTCAGAAGTCATTTTTGGCGGCCTGGGTACACTAGTAATTTATAAATGAAATATAACATATATATATATATATATATACATACACACACACACACACACACACACATATATATATATATATATATATATATATATATATATATATATATATATATATATGTATGTGTGTGTGTGTGTGTGTGTGTAAAACTTTAACTACGTTTCAGAAAATAAAATATGTTACACAATTACTCATCAAATATATTACAATTTTATCCAAATACCCGTTTTTCATTTAGAGAATACTTAATAATCAACATACAGTCTGTTGACCAGCTGAAAATTATTGGTAACAACACGTTACGACTAACTCAAGACGTCAACAAATTAATTTGCTTTACAGCCTATTCACGTATATAATATAATAAACATACAAATAAATATATTCGTACAATACACACACACACACACACATATATATATATATATATATATATATATATATATATATATATATATATATACACAAATACATATACGTATACATATATATACATATACATACATATATATATATATATATATATATATATATATATACATATTGGTATATATGTATTTCTTATATATACATAATTTCATATATGTGTATATATATATGGTGCTTCCTCCTTACATATTTTTATCTTTTATTTTCATTCATTTATATCCTAGAACCTAGATTATTCGAGCCGTCATCTAATTCATCCTGTACCTTGTAAACCTCAACTATTCCTGCAATAAATGATCTTAAAATGTGTGGCTTCATAATTTTCCCCACAAGCAGTATTCATAATTCACTTGATAAACTTTCAACATATGAACCATATTTTGAATTCTTAATTTTTCAAATCATCGCATCTGATGCGCGCATAACTTATCTGTACTCCGTTACCTCTCAAACAACACTAAAATTTCATGATTATTCCTAATATAAACAGTCCCAGTATAGTAAAAATATTAAATGTTGTTTCTTTCAACTTATTCTAAAAACAGCCTAATACAATATTAAGAACAAAGATTTCTAGCTTTCCTGAGAAAAATAAGGCTCAGACACTATGAAGTAAAAAATCTACAGTCCGAGCTCCATTTCATATGATTTTAATAGCAAGGGCATATTTCTGCTTTTTTGGCATCAGGACCGAGACAGAACAAGACATTAAGCTGGCATGTCTGGTACACATTTTTAAACAAAATATTATAAGTATTATTGCAGATACTCACATGATAGTTGCTTTATTTTGTTAATAATATTCACAATCAAAAATACTGTTTAAAATTTCCCTATTCCTTTAACAATGTCAACTAGATAGAGACATTTCGAAGAGACTGGTAACGACTGACAAGACAGACCTGAATGTAAAGTGATATTGAACTCAAGAACTGTGAAAATTTCAATTGCCTTATGGGACACAGATCAAGCAAATTATCACATTTATCATTCGGGCTGTTTCAAAAAATGGTGGTGTACCAAGATCTGTGACAAATTCGTCGAAAACTACTACTACTACTACTACTACTACTACTACTACTACTACTACGAGAGAGAGAGAGAGAGAGAGAGAGAGAGAGAGAGAGAGAGAGAGAGAGAGAGAGAGAGAGAGAGAGAGAGAGAGAATGTATAGTCTGTAAACTGTTCATGCCCGCGGTCACTTTTCAAGGATAAAATTACTTTTGAAATTTATCGGTATGCTAGATCTTATTGGTTAAAAAGAAAACAAAATCTTAATGGTTAAATAAGAAGAGAACAAATTCTTATAGGGTAAATGTGACTTAATCAATCAGGAAAAAATTGCAATCCAAAACAGTCATACGAATTTGTAAACTAAATACCCACAAACTAATTCATAGCGAGACAAATTGAGCTGAATCTCTTCTAAACATGTCTTGCTCATATTCAGGCCCCCCACCCCCCCCCCACAAAAAAAAAAAAAAAATGACTAAAAGCAGGAACATAAAAAATTGCATTGTTTGTGAAAGCCGTGACTGCTAACAACAAAAGAAGTTAAACTCCATTGCCGAATCACCTCCCAGTTACATTGCATTGCTGCTTCTTTTTCTTTTCCCTTTTTCTTAAAGGCGTGTGAAGATAATAACTCAGAGAGCGGTTGGAGAGCGGTATGCAGCTCCATACCCACGAAAAGCATAGCACCCTAAATTAATTTAATCTTTCGGCAAAACGCGGGGAGAAAATGTTGTGAATACAACTGCAACAATAGCAGCCTGCATACTGCATTCTCTATACACCGCTTGCCTCCAGTGGAAGTTTTGGGGAATTTTGATTCGAAAAGTTTACAGAACATAAAAAAAAATATACATAGATAATAAATTAAATAGGTTTCCTCTGGAATCTAGAAAACTCTTTCCTTTACTTAGCCGCTTATGCAGACATCCTAAACTACCTATCGGAACAACTGCCAACATATTAACACATATCTATCCGTCTGAGAGATCTTTTAGACCCTTGATACGCATTCTTCCCCTTAGAGGTAGTGGCTTTGGAAGTTTTCATGGGATAAGACTGTAAACCAAATGCTATGCACCAAGAATTTTTAAGTGACAATTATGCGGAAGACATCTTTGTTTTCTTGTCACCGTGTTTAAAATATCCCATCCACACCGAATTCAGTGCACCATGAAAACAACTAATGTAAGCAGACCAACATTTCAACTCTACCTTTAGTGTTGATGAATGCGAGACAAATACTTTGTTTTCTTATATTAAGAAAGATCTGGATTGCCTATTGTACCTTAGCACTATACTTATACAGCAATTTAAGTGCTTGAATATATGACGGGTCTATTTAATTCAACCGAATGCTCAAAAAACAGCTTCAGTTCTTTTAAATATGGCACTAAACATTCTCTTTGAGGCACGGGTTCCATAAATAAAGGACCATTAATTCCATCTGTAATGTGAAAAAAGTATGTATCCGTTTGGTGCTCTGGATACTCCTCTACTTCTAATGCCCGGCAGTTGATCTTAATGGAATTAGTATGGACCGGCAGGGGTCACTTGCCTTATTTAGATAGGCATCACTAAGAAACTGGCTATTCTTTGATGAATTTAGCCTATGAATCCTCTATGGATTTAGTCAGTCTATGGAAAGCGAAAATGAAAGAATTGCCCCCAGTCCCGGGCGTAGTGGGTTGCTAAGAAACTCCCGGTTTGTAAATAGTAAAGAAAAATTGAAAATTGGTAATTGGAATGTTAGAACCATGAATCAAATTGGAAGTTACAGCTAGTAGAGAATGAATTTATGAAGATAGTTTGGATATCTTGGCCCTAAGGAACAGATGGAGTTAGAAGAGAAGGGGTAGGAATAATGATGATGACACCAAGAGCAGAAAAGGCATTAACCAAATGCAGAGCTGTAGGTAGCAGATTGTTACTTACAAAAATTATTATTATTAATTATTATTATTATTATTAATTATTATTATCATTATTATTAATTATTATTATTAATAATTATTAATTATTATTATTAATAATTATTAATTATTATTATTATCATCATTATTATCAGTAGTAGTAGTAGTAGTAGTAGTAGTAGTAGTAGTAGTATTAGGGCCTATTGAAACCAGAGAAAAAGATAATTTTTCGCGACTCCTAAACGGCTTCGGAAGAAAATCTTCGTCATCTCCAAATGGCTTCAGAAGAAATAGCCGTAGACTTAGCATAGAGTTCTAAAAGACTCAAGAACGGAATTTTCCCGGAGCAGTAGATCAAATCACGGTTTATTAATTATCATTTTTATTATTTTTATCATCATCATTATTATTATTATTATTATTATTATTATTATTATTAATTATTATTTATTTTTATTATTATTTATTATTATCTATTATTATCTATTATTATCTATTATTATTATTATTATTAATTATTAATTATCAATTATCAATTATTATTATTATTATTATTATCATTACTACTACTACTACTACTACTACTACTACTATTATTATTATTATTATCATTATTATTATTATTAATAATGAGTTAATAGGGCCTATTGAAACCAGAGAAAAAGAGAAATTTTCGCGAGTTCTAAATGGTTTCGGAAGAAAATCGTGGTTCTCCAAATGGATTCAGAAGAAATCACCATAGACTTAGCATGGAATTCTGAATGATTCTAGATGTGAATCTGAACGACTTCGAAAGAAAACTCTAAATCTCCAGAGTTTCTGAATGTGTCCAGAACGGAATCTTCACGGAGCTGTAAATCAAATCACGTATTATTATTATTATTATTATTATTATTATTATTATTATTATTATTATTATTATTATTATTATTATTATGAGTTATCAGGGCCTATTGAAACCAGAGAGAAAAAAAAATTTTCGAGAGTCCTAAACGGCTTCGGGAGAAAATCTTCGTGCATCTCCAAAATGATTCAGAAGATATTTCCATAGACTTAGCATGGAATTCCGAATGATTCCAGAAATCTCTGAACGACTTCGGAAGAAAATTTCCTGAATCTCCTCTCCAAATGACTTCAGAAGAAATAGCCGTAGACTTAGCATAGAGTTCTGAATGACTTCAGAATGGAATCTTCCCGGAGCAGTTCTGAACGGCTCCGGCCCGGATTCCAAAAGACTTCTGAAGACTTGATCTCTCTCTCTCTCTCTCTCTCTCTCTCTCTCTCTCTCTCTCTCTCTCTCTCTCTCTCTCTCTCTCTCTCTCTCTCTCTCTCTTTTTTTTTTAAACATACTTTGCAACACCTCACGATCTGTATGTACTGCAGCTATGGAAGTTTACGCAGTGAACATTGGAAGGAGGATTTCACTTTACTCACAGAGCTCGTGTTCTGGCGGAACAGGTAACTGACAGTGAGAATTTTGTTACAGCTATAGGATGAACTGGAGGCTATTCGGAACACCTTCATCTACAGATAGTTTGGATAGGTGCTGCCGAAGTTGGTGAACTTTGAAGATCATGATGTAAGCGCCTTGAAGGATAATTTGCTTGCGGTTTAGCGAAGATGTCCTATAATTAGATTGCAGCGGTGAGGGACGTGTGTTTCTTCAAAATTCGGCATTGAAGATAGAACATATCAGGACGGCATTGGTAAATATATTGTGTTGCTCTTCGTTGACTTTGGTATGCTGGCGTATAGTGTATGCCGAGAAATCAATGGCATTCATGTCTTTACCCATCGCCCTTATAGATAAAGACATGAAAGCCATCGATTTCTCCGAGGAATCTGACGAACCGAGGACAAACAGCACTGAAATGTCTCTTGAAATCTCGAAGGAGACTGGCGAACTAAGCAAAAAAGATCTTGAAAAACTATAAAAGACAGAAGAGAATAGAGAAGGAAAGCCTTTATATGAAGAAGTATAAAAAATAGCCTTTAATTATAGAGGTAAGTCACCTAAAAACTGAAGTCAAATAGCCTCTACTATTAGCGGTTAGTCGCCTTAAAACCGAGGTCTCAAAGAGCCTCTAGTGCTAGAAATAAAGCACCCAAAAATAAAGGTCGAAGAGCTTTTAATGTTAGAGGTAAGGGGATTAAAATAAAGGTCAAAGAAGCTCTAATGCTAGAGTAGAGCACCTCAAAATAGAGGCCAAAGAACCTCTAATGCTAAAAGTAAGGAGCCTCAAAATAGAGGTCAAACAGCCTCTAATGTTAAAAGTAAGGAGCCTCAAAATAGAGGTCAAAGACCCTCTAATGCTAAAAGTAAGGAGCCTCAAAATAGAGGTCAAAGAACTTCTAATACAAAAAGTAAGGAGCCTCAAAACAGAGGTCAAAGACCCTCTAATGCTAAACGTAAGAAGCCTCAAAATAGAGGTCAAAGAGCCTCTAATGCTCAAAGTAAGGAGCCTCAAAATAGAGGTCAAGGAGCCTCTAATGCTAAAAGTAAGGAGCCCCAAAATAGAGGTCAAACAGCCTCTAATGCTAAAAGTAAGGAGCCTCAAAATAGAGGTCAAACAGCCTCTAATGCTAAAAGTAAGGAGCCTCAAAATAGAGGTCAAAGAGCCTCTAATGCTAAACGTAAGAAGCCTCAAAATAGAGGTCAAAGAACCTCTAATGCTTAAAGTATGGAGCCTAAAAATAGAGGTGAAAGAGCCTCTGATGCTAAAAGTAAGGAGCCTCAAAATAGAGGTCAAAGAGCCTCTAATGCTAAAAGTAAGGAGCCTCAAAATAGAGGTCAAAGAGCCTCTAATGCTATAAGTATGGAGCCTCAAATTAGAGGTCAAAGACCCTCTAATGCTAAAAGAAAGGAGCCTCAAAATAGAGTTCAAAGAGTCTCTAATGCTAAAAGTAAGGAGCCTCAAAATAGAGGTCAAACAGCCTCTAATGAAGGAGATACTGCACCTCAAAATCGAGGTCAAAGACCCTCTAATGGTAAAAGTAAGGAGCCTCAAAATAGTTCAAAGAGCCTCTAATGTTAAATGTAAGGAGCCTCAAAACCGAGGTCAAAGAGCCTCTAATGCTGAGAGTAAAGAGCCTCAAGATAGAGGTCAAAGAGACTAATGCTAAAAGTAAGGAGCCTCAAAATAGAGGTCAAATACCCTCTAATGCTAAACCTAAGGAGCCTCAAAATAGAGGTCAAAGACCCTCTAATGCTAAAAAAGGAAGTCTCAAAATAGAGGTCAAAGAGCCTCTAATGCTAAAAGTAAGGACTCAAAATAGAGGTCAAAGAGCCTCTAATGCTAAAGTAAGGAGCCTCAAAATAGAGGTCAAAGAGCCTCTAATACTAAAAGTAAGGAGCCTCAAAATAGAGGTCAAAGAGACTAATGCTAAAAGTGAGCAGTCTCAAAATAGAGGTCAAAGATCCTTTAATGCTCAAAGTAAGGAGCCTCAAAATAGAGGTCAAAGACCCTCTAATGCTAAACTAAGGAGCCTCAAAATAGAGGTCAAAGACCCTCTAATGCTAAAAGTAAGGAGCCTCAAAACAGAGGTCAAAGACCCTCTAATGCTAAACGTAAGGAGCCTCAAAATAGAGATCAAAGACCCTCTAATGCTAAAAGTAAGGAGCCTCAAAACAGAGGTCAAAGAGACTCGAAAGCTAAAAGTAAGGAGCCTCAAAATAGAGGTGAAAGACCCTCGAAATGCTAAAAGTAAGGAGCCTCAAAATAGAGGTGAAAGACCCTCTAATGCTAAACGTAAGGAGCCTCAAAATAGAGGTCAAAGACCCTCAAATGGTAAAAGTAAGGAGCATCAAAATACTGGTCAAAGAGCCTCTAATGCTAAAAGTAAGGAGCCTCAAAATAGAGGTCAAAGAGACTCTAATGCTGAAAGTGAGGAGCCTCAAAATAGAGATCAAAGAGACTCTAATGCTATAAGTGAGCAGTCTCAAAACAGAGGTCAAAAAGCCTCTAATGCTAAACGCAAGGAGCCTCAAAATAGAGGTCAAAGACTCTAATGCTCACAGTAAGGAGCCTCAAAATAGAGGTCAAACAGCCTCTAATGCTAAAAGTAATGAGCCTCAAAATAGAGGTCAAAGACCCTCTAATGCTAAAAGTAAGGAGCCTCAAAATAGAGATCAAAGAGACTCTAATTCTATAAGTGAGCAGTCTCAAAATAGAGGTCAAAAAGCCTCTAATGCTAAACGTAAGGAGCCTCAAAATAGAGGTAAAAAACCCTCTAATGCTCAAAGTAAGGAGCCTCAAAATAGAGGTCAAAGAGCCTCTAATGCTAGAGGTAAAGCATTTCAAATTAGAGATCAAAGAACTTATAATGCTAAGATTACAGTACCTCAAAATAGAGGTCATAGAGCCCTTAATACTAAAGGTATGGCACCTCAAAATAGAGCTTAAATATCCTCTAATGTTGGAAGTATGGTACCTCAAAATAAAAGGTCAAAGAGCCTCTAATGCTAGAGGTAAGGTACCTCAAAATAGAGGCCAAATAGTCTGGCCTATTCTTTGTATATTCACCCTACGCATTGGTTTCCTGCGCGCCAGCGCTTTTCTGCGCCTTCACCACAAACTGTGCTTCAGCAGAAACTGAGCACCAGCAGCATCCTGTGCGCCAACGCTCCAGTACTCTCCTTCGCACTCGTGCGAGAGGCAAAAAGAATGAAAACTTTTTGACAGGTTAAAATGGCCCCGTTCCCCTTCCCGCAAACGCATGACAGCATGCCCGCCGGGCAAAAAGGGAAGAGGCTTCACAAAAGGGTTCAAGATCTCGAAGATTCCATCTTCCAACGCGAATCAAATGATTCCCCTGAAGAAAGGAAAGATGAATACTGTGAAGAACTGCAGAGTATAATAGGTGAGAACCTAGAGAGATATGAAAATTGTATTTGATGACTTCAATGCTAAAGTTGGAAGGAATAATCAAGGGATAGAAAATGTGATGGGTGTTGAGGTTCTTGGCGAAGTTGCAAATGAAAATGGGGCACATTTTATAAGTTATTGTTCAACAAACAATCTTGTTACTGGAGGTACTCATTTCCAGCACAAGGAGATCCACAAATATACAAGGACTTCACCATGTGGCAATTACAAATATCAAATAGATCACATAGACATTGATAAAGAGAGAAGGAGGATTCTGGGAAATGTAACAAGCTATAGAGGTGCAGTTATTGGTAGTGATCACCAGCTCCTCATTGCCACACAAATATTAAAACTGAAAGAACCCAACAGAAATGTAGATAGAATACCTAAGTTTGATACAACTAAGCTTCTAGAGGATGAGCACAGAAATCTTTGTAACTGAATGTAGGAATCGATTTACAGTCTTAAGAGACTTTAAGAGACGAAGTTTGGGGACATGCAGTTACAAGGAGAAAACCATGGATATCAAATGATACTTGGGATACTATAAAAAGAAGACAAAGACAGAAATTGATTTCTTAAAGTTTTCGAGGAAGTAATGAAAATTACAAGGCAGAGCATGCCAAGTATTTCAGTATTGATAGTGAGGTCAAAAGAAATATCAGGAATGATTGGAGAGAATATTTAGACAGGAAAGCAGATGAGGCTGACAAAGCTATGAATTGAGGGAGTGGCTTTGTTGTAGGAATTGCTCTTGGAATTATAAATGAAATCTCTACGGGAAAAAAGAAGCATATACCCATCAAAAAGAAAGATGGATCTGTTATAATAAAAGAACATGAAGAAAAGTAACGTTGGATTGAAAACTTTAGTGAGGTCATGAATAGGAAATACGAAGGGAATAATTTGGTTGATATACCTGAAACTGATGAAGACCTTGATGTGCCCATGAATGAATTAGGTGTGTTTGAAGTCGAAGCTATTCTTAAAAAAAACTCAAAAGATGGGAAGCCCCTGGATACGAAGGAATAACTGCTGAGATGATATTGCCTGAAAATGAAGTGACTCCCAGATTACCTACAAGATTATTTTGTAGAATGTGGCGTGAAGAGGCAAAGCCTATGTATGGGAGCTAGGAGTGCTGGTGAAAATGACAAAAAAAAGATCTGACTGATTGCAATCATTACAGAGGCATCACACTTACGTCAGCTGTCATGAAAATATATAGAACGCTCATTCTAAAGAGACTAGAGAGAAAGATTGAAAAGTTGAGAGATGAACAAGCAGGATTTAGAAAAGGTAGAAGTTGTACTGACTAAATTTTCATTTTAAGACATGGGTTACAGCAATATGTAGAATATAGAATTCCACTTTTGATGGTATATGTGGGCTATAAAAAAAACTTTTGATTATGTGCTCTGGCAAATTTTGAGGAGAGTCCTGCGACATTATGGAGTTCCTCTGAAATATGTAAATTTAATTGTCTGTTCATAAGCATAGCAAATACAAAGTTAATGTTAGTGGCGTCTTATCAAACGAATTTCCAGTGAAAAGTGGAGTACTCTAAGGGAATGTGTTGTTACCTATGTTGTTTACCCTCCTCATAGATTTTGCAATACATAGATCGGTTGGGGATGGTGGAGAAGGATTGGACTGGATTGGTAACAGAAAATTAGGAGACCTAGAGTATGCTGATGACGCTGTCCTAATTAGCAGAACACCACAGGGCTTGGAAAGCTTGCTTACCAGAATGCATGAAAAATCACATGAGGTTGGGCTCGAGATAAATAGAAGAAAGACAGATGATGAGAACGGAATATGCAATGGAAGATGAAACATCTATGGAAGGATAAAGGATTAATGAGGTAGAATTATTTAAATATTTAGGAACTATGATATCTAATATAGGAGCTTTAGAATTTGAGATTAATGAAAGATTGAAAAAAGCAAATCAGAGGATGGCTAGTTTAAGTCAAATTTGGAAATCAGGTCGCCTAAAATTACATATAATAATCAGGCTATATATCAGTTTAGCGATATCGGTGTTATTGTATGTATGGTCATGAATCTTGGTATATTAATGAAACTCATTTTGTAGATTTGAGAACAAAGCCCTCAGAAGAATATTGGGTGTTAAATGACAGGACAGGATTAGAAATTAAACTAAGAGAGATTACTCGAGCGCCACATGTGGATGAGATCATAGTTGGAAGACTCAGGACTATAAAGCATGAAGTTGGATATTGTGATTGGAGAAGTATTGAATTGAAAGCTGAAGATAGAGACGACTAACGAAATCTAATTGAGGCCCTTTGCGTCAATAGGAGTGGGAGGAGATGATGATGATATGTGGGCAGTGGCTTCAAGCATCTAGCTCAAGGCGAGTCATTTAGCCGCCTCCTTCCTCTAAAAACCCTTGTGTTGCTCTACCAATGCAAAATAATGGACGATCCTTAATATCTTACAAAATAATTTGAAATTCTTTTTTATTCTTTTATTTTAGGTATAAATAAATCCTTATCATTCACTATCGGGACTATCCTAGCAGTTCAATTATAACTATTCATTACCCTGGTCAATTTAGATTTTTTTTGTATTTACGTTAGTGTTTGCAGACATTTTTTCTTAAAGAATCGAGAGATATTTGGTTGCTTTGTATTTCCATGATTTGTCATGTTTCTATCTCTCTTTGTGTTTTTCCTTTTATTTTTCTTCATTTCATCCTTTTTTTCTTGAATCTTCGATTGTATGCCTTTCTTTTGTAGGTAAAAGTATCTCTTTGATGGCTCGTTCATAGTATGAGGTAACAATGATAAGAATAAAATGGATAGGTACAACTTAGGACGAATATTGTTTACGGGATCAGTTTTTCCCCTCCTTGATGTATCTATCATGCTGTTCACTCTAATGTTGCTCCATTAAACACCATATCAAAAAGGCAACACGACAGTTATCAACATTGAAATTAGCAGGAACAGTGAAAATATATTCTATTTCAATTCCTGAAATTTTCATTTGGATATGTGAATTATTATAGGAACAATGTATATAGTAGTTTTTTTTTTAGATATTTCTAGCATTTGGGTTGACACCCCTCTCGAGGACGTTACCATGTTTTGGTCAATCTTTTTGAAGGTTTCACCCCCTGGGTGTCAACAGCTTTAAGAGTGTCCCCCAGCATAAAATAACTTTTTGAAAATCATATCATAATCATCGAGCTAGAAAGAAACTTTTTTTCTTTTTTTTAATGTAAATCTCTGGGTGTCACTCATTCTTAGGGTGTCACCTTGGGCAGACACCCCTTTTACTGCACCCCTTATGTCTTATTTTGAAATTTATGATTACATATATGCATATTTATACATAAAAGTATATGTGTGTGCTCGAATACAAAGTTTGATTTACATATTCGTATAGTAAGGCAAAATTGGACAGTTTTCAAAATCATGGTCAGGGAAACTTCTCACTTTTTTCTTGGCGAGGCAAAATTGGACAATCTTGGATTACGGACACAAAAATTCATGTAAGTCTAAAAAAATTTTCTAACATATTTATATTGATAGGGACCACAAATTGTCAGTTTGCCCAACTGAGCGTTGGCGCTTAACGGAGATACAGACGTGTCCAAAATTGCCTCACTGTCCAAAATTGCCTCGCCTCCGAGATATTTTTTTTTAATACTGTAATACGAGAATTTCTAATTCTTTGATGATTATGAAACAAGCCATTTTTATAGATGAGACCTCCCTCACTTGAAAACATGTTTGGTATTTGGTCATAAATTATTAATATAGATTTTGTACAAAAGTTACTAAAAAGGTGTCCAAAATTGCCCCACCCTACTATAGCGTTCACACCTCTACTATTACATTCACGATCGTTCAAATAAATGCAGAATAACAAAGACTACTCTACTGTCGTCGTTGTTCGAAGGGCACTGCAGTTCAGTATCCCAGAAAATTTCCATCAAGTACTTTTCAAAATACACAAAATTTCAAGCAATTTCAGGTATATAGAAAGTTTTGACAAGAGTACTCGTTATAACGTCCAGAAACTTTTTATGGTTTGACGAAAACTGTAGTTTAAATGCAAAAACTACAATAATCACACTTCATCCAAATCGCATCAGCGGCACAAGTCCCAAAGAGCAAAGGAAATAAAATGGCATTGGTCGACTCTGGCTTCCGAGAACCCTCAAAAATATTTATACTGATCGAAGTTTGAATAATCACAATGGAAGTGGCCCACAGGTCGCAATGACAATTGGTTGTTTGCATTGTTAAACGAACCGCAAATGTGCAGAGAATTCCACGAAATCGCATTGTACTCTATTGTAAAGATATGGGAGGCTTTCTGGTTTGTGTATATGAATATATTGTCTCCGTTTTTCATTCCATAACGTCATAATATAAAAAAAAGAAAAAAAAAAGAGGTTGAGGAGGATACTGTAGTTCTTAATATACCATTCACACTTTTTGAAAACATTTTGAGTAGGATTCTCATTACTTCCCGGCTTTCGTGCTGTCATATCTCTGTTCACTGTACAGTAACTTCTACCACTATTTACAAAAACACACACACATTTTAAAGATTTTGCTCATGAGTATATCTTTATCACTAGGAAAGCCTAAGCAAAGCACACTAATAAAATAGACGACCGATCAAAATTATCAAGGTGAGAATGCATATATATAAAAAATAAACACATATATATATATATATATATATATATATATATATATATATATATATATATATATATATATATATATATATATATATATATATATATGTCGATTTAGGATAAACAAAATAACCCACAATCTATGAAAAATAAAATCTATTGAGCTTTCAAACGGACCATCTCGCTTCCTCTTCAGAAAACAAATGGTAATGGTTACACATTTTTAAAAAGAGGTACAGAAATGTTCCTAAGAAATAGAAAACCCGTTACAGTGTGGGCGAAACGTAACAGCATTTCATGGTGGTTTGTTTACATCGTTTAACGATTCCTTAACAATAGTTACATTGTTTTAGACATTATTATTTAAAAACAAATTTAATTTGAAATTACTCTAATAAATATTAAAACAGTTTTCGTCAATGTGTATCAGACATTTATATCCAACTGTACATTTATCTCACCGATTTTACATAGACATTTTTCATTGTAGCGAATATATTTCTTTTTCCCTGAGGTTAATGATGTTCTGGTGAATATCCGATACCTAACTTAGTAAAAGTCTACAAAAACATTTCCTTAATTTATTACTGCTATGACAACTCCCGCCCCCACAAAGATTGCCGCTAAAATAATGGCTTTACTCTACTCATTAGAGCTTTTATTACCATATCCTTATTCTTGATTTCGAATGTTCTATGAGAGTAATAATCTCGCAGTTATAAGACTTGAATAAAGAATTACATAACAGAACTATTCTATAGTTCCACTGAGAGAGAAAAACAGTATCCCAAAGACAATTGAAATAACTTATAAAAACATTCACTATTTCGAGTAGAAATTTTTCTATCGTTAGCATTCCTCTAATCCTCAGTTCCGATGTTATCCCCTATGGTAATTAAATAAAATCAAAATCAAGGACCAAGAACTAAAATATCAAACTTGAATCATGATATAGAAGACGTAGATAGCCTCTTTGACTTGGATAAATAAAGATAGTTTTGAAATATAGGCAACATAGCAATGGTTAAATAAAATTATGAGCTCTTTATTTTTCTCTCCTCGCTTTTTAGGATATAAATTACGGGGTGACTTTTGTAAAATTGAATATCTGGTATTATAAAATCAACCTCTTCTCACAAAAAAAAAAAAATTAGATGAGTTATTTTATTAATTGAAGAAAGACGTGTGGGGACAAAGCATCTATAAATTTTATTAACGAAGGCGAGATTCCAAGGGCAT
>NC_090727.1:7014338-7021838 GCF_036898095.1 Palaemon carinicauda | reverse complement strand
AGAGAGAGAGAGAGAGAGAGAGAGAGAGAGAGAGAGAGAGAGAGAGAGAGAGAGAGAGAGAGAGAGAGAGGCTTTTATATCGATGAAGAATCGAGGCTGGCTTCTTTAAAATTCAGGCTGCATAAAGGGTAAATGCAACTGTGAAGTCTTATGCTACGGAGATAACCTTGTTCTCTTCGAGGATGCTCAAGTCCGTACCCTTTGATGGCTTGATCTGCTTCGATAACTATCTTGCGAACACGAGAAGCTTGAGGAGAGGATTTCTGACATTAGTGTTACCGATTTACCATTAACTTCTACTGAAGAATTTTTGCATAATTCTGTCTCTGTCTTTTTAAAGTGCTATAAGAAAAGTGAACTTTTAATGTTTTACAACACGATTTACATCTAAAATAAAATCAGTAAACATTTCGACACTGGCTTATTACGTTATTGAATAATTCACTATTATTGGAATATATCAATGACATATCTCTACCGTTGGCTCACGCTCCCTATACACAAAAGTACAACACTGGACACACAGCAGAATCATTCGTGAAAATTATAATAAAATTCAATATTCAACTTCAAAAAATATAAAAGAAATTCATCAATAACATCTATCGATTTCCCATAAACAGAAACCCATATATCAAGCAAACAAACTAAAACAGACATAATGGGTAGTTAACTACATAACCTCCACCCTTCTTTGTTAGCAAGTGTAAGACACATTCATTTAAAAAAAAAAAAAAAAAAAAAAAAAAAGGCGTTCCATTAGATACGAAGACACATGAGGGCGCTTCCGCCCGACCCTTAATGAGTGATGTCAGGATTAATGATACGTCTCACTGAATGGGAAAGGGTCGATGGTGTCCCTTCCTGTTCCTGTATTTTGCGACATTTATTTTGAGAACAAGGAGTAAGTATTTCAGTTCGTGTTTAAGTTTCTTTTTTCCAACTGAAGGGCAACATGTACACTTTACATTGTAGAATAACAATAAAAGCATTACTCCAAATATGGGAATTTACTCTTGGTATTATTATAATAAAAGATACACATCTTTTATGTAAAAAGTAAAAAAAAAAAATAACATGATGAGCAGTCACCAATTAACGCGCTAAGCAAGTTTCCATTAGCTAAAATGAAGCTGTGAAACATGATAGAAATTAGGAAAAAAAATAAATTCATCATACATGAAAAACACGGCAATTCCATTTTCTATTACCCATACATCAACTAGACAAATAATACAAATAAAAAAATGGTCAAGAACAGTTTCAAAATCAAGTACCTGATAACAATCATCCCCACCTCTCTCCCTCAACGAAAATTAATGTAGCATTCCATATACTTTTTTTAATGTAAAAAAAAAAACTTATAAATAACGCTTTCTTCAATTCTGGCTCCACTAGTTACATTAAAATCGGCTATTCAAACTCACATGCAGAGGCAAATTAATTGACTTAAAACAAAAACCCTTACCTTCTCTTTCTATTTTCGACAAAAGAGAAAAAAATGCATTCGAGTCAGTTTACTATTAAATAAATATTCAGAATGATCACCATTTCTGGCCATCATACCAACACAGATACGGCCAATCTAAAGAAAGCTCAAGAGTTTATGCTAATTTGGCTTTCTGAAGAATAGTTTTCCTGGGAGTATTTTAAAGTCTCAGGTATCATTGAATTAATTTACCATTTGTAGTTTTATCACAAGTAGTTTTAGGATGGTTTTCTTCATGTCATTAAACTTATCTTAGCAAACCGTTGGTTCAATGTGAACTACAGTTTTTATAATAACCCCAATAATAATAATAATAATAATAATAATAATAATAATAATAATAATAATAAAAGTCATTCCAAATAACTGAAAATTTAAATTTGGAATCCTTAAATATTTAGTTACATATTTCATTTTTATGAAATAGCCTTCAAAAGGATATCCTATAAAAATAAAATAATTAAATACTTAAGGATTTCAAATTAAAATTTTCGTTATAGATGATATATTGAAGGTGGGGAAATATATATATATATATATATATATATATATATATATATATATATATATATATATATATATATATATATATATATATATATATATAAAACCCAAGGTTGCATCCGGAAAAGTGACATCTCAGAGTATCAATAACTCGAGATTACCAGCCGCTATCCTTTTTCTCTCCTTTGTTTCCCTTTCCCTTTGATTCCCAAATTGAATCACTCCATCGGAATCAAACAGAATGGAGCGCAAAAAAGAAAATCGGGTTAAAGCGGAGAGCAAATCGGAAGCACAATAGCAGGTCTCCTCCAACGATGTTTGCCAAGTTCCACGCGAAAGACAAAAAAGAACTAATGAGATGGAATTGCTGTTGTTGACAAATCCGATCAAATGCTTCTATTTTTGTTTATTGGCTCAAAGCTGGTGGGGATGCAACATCAGATGTCAGTGTCGGTTTGACAACTTCGTGATAATGTTTCATCAGCCATGTGTGTAGGCTTGACCCCCGGTTTTAAGTGCATTAGATGTCAATTCTAACCTTAGTGGGAATTATGTTTTTTTTTTTCTTTTCTTTGTACGAATAGCTATTTTCGACATAAGATTCAAATGTCCATCGTTAATTGCCATCATGGATTATTATAAATATTACTTTGCTGACTGAAGTATGTTCATTGCGTACTTCTTAATGCAGTTTAGAAAACCTTGTCAAGCATATAAAGCAAATATGATACCCCAAATTTACAAAATTATGACACCGATTAAGTTTTCCCTGATTACTATATATGAGTCTTTTTTTCTTAAATGTTCCTTTAATACTGCTGAACGAATGCTAGTTTTCATTGTGTACACACAAATGCGTGGGCAAGAGAAAATTCTGAAATATAGATAATGGAGAAGAAACGGAAAAACATATGCACTACGGACAGCTCTCCAAAGTGCTGTTTTGCTTCACTTCAAAGTTGAAGTCCCTTCGCGAAATTAAGATATGAATAAAGAACACTTAAATGTAGGTATAATTCATTTACAGAAAATTTAAGAAGTGAAACCCTACCCCATCGTCCATAATAAATACTTAGAAAAAAAAATACATTAGAATAAGAGATTAAAGCACAGTTTACTGCTAAAACACACTAAGAGTAACTTTTTTTTTTATTCTAATTACCACGTCAAGATACAATGAAATTCACAATATATTATAACGGGTAAAGATGGTGCAGACATGCTGTATAAACAAAAAAATTCTTATGTTCAAAACTATCTATTTCCTTTGTTTTTCAAGGCTTCCTCTCTCGCAAGGTAATGTTATTGACACAATTCGGCACATAACCGCACCTCTCTCTCTCTCTCTCTCTCTCTCTCTCTCTCTCTCTCTCTCTCTCTCTCTCTCTCTCTCTCTGATATCCCAGAGAGAGAGAGAGAGAGAGAGAGAGAGAGAGAGAGAGACTTACCTAAGGCAATAAGGTAAGGCTGGCTCTCTCTCTCTCTCTCTCTCTCTCTCTCTCTCTCTCTCTCTCTCTCTCTCTCTCTCTCACTGGGATATCAGTTAAAAGTCTCTACATAAAATGAAAGCCATGATGTAATTTTACACGAGAATATTCTTCGGCGTATTTTGAAACACACCAAAAACTATGATAAATGCAAGCGTATACTATACATGCATATGTAGATGAAAATATATAACCGTGTATGAATCTCACATACACATATTATAACCTCGTTTACACTTTGTTTAAAATATAATGACTTCACACAAGAGAATTCTTTTGAATCTGACGTCTGATCCCCTTTGTCTTAGCTACCAAATAAATGTATCAATCGAAATCCTAATTTAATCTAAATTCCCCTTAATGCTGGTGAAAAAAAGTAAGTTATCCATAAAACAGAATATTGCAACTACAATTAAATCATTACCGCTTAAGTAAATTATCTAAACAAGCAGTAAAATTAAACTTAAATTACAAGTCAGATCTTTTCAATCATCCCCAGCATTTATATAAAAACTACATGGGGGAAAAACAGAAGTTACTTTACCCATATATATATATATATATATATATATATATATATATATATATATATATATATATATATATATATATATCACTAGATGATTCGTGATAATTAAAAGGATTCTTAAATCCCATTAGATTTCATTTGATTCTATTTCTGAAAGTTCGCTCTATCTGTCACTGCAACTACTAGAATATCCAGCATCGTATCAAGACATGGAAGAGAGGGAGTCAATGATTAAATTGGATAGCAAGGCAAGGGGTTCCTAAAGTAAATGAAATGGAATAAACAGTTCTCCGGTAAAACTGTAAGAAAACACCACAGTTGCAATATAAACAAGTATAGACTAGATAGCAAGATGAACGAAAGTAAGCAAGAATGTGCTTTAAGTCAAAAGTTAGACCGTGGGTGTAGCTATAGGTCCAAGGAACACCACAAAGAATATTCTGTAATGTCTACGGTACTCCTCCATACGGAATAAATCATCAAGGGATTCGTTATACATATTTCAATTATAGGAGGTTTTATCCAACCGAAAGTCATAATGATCGATTCAAGAAAGTGGATAGGATAAAACAAAGAATGAATTGAACGATTTTATGTGCACTTAAAAATAACTATAAAAAACTATAAAAATTATAAAAAGGTAAAACATTCTCGAGAGCTTCGCCATCTTTCATAGCAACTTATTCCTTATGTGAGATGGCTCGACAACTTCGAAAATCCTGGACCCTTGGCAAGTAGGCTACGCTGCGTACTGGTTGAGGACCAGAGTCTAATGAAAGTATCCAAGTTCCCACTGAGTCACGACCTCAACGAGATTAGTAAACTTGAACGTAATTACCTCGGATGCCAAACTTTCTAAGATTCCTTCGAATCACAAGTTTGGGTTTCATTCTCCGTGCATTTGAATAAGGCAAACCTTCTACTTTCAAAATATTAAAAGCCTTGCATCATTTCTTTATCATAGAAATGGAAAATCTTTAAAATGAAGGTTTGTGAAAGGTTTATTCTAAATTTATTCCTGTGTGTATACAGACACAGACACACACACACACACACATATATATATATATATATATATATATATATATATATATATATATATATATATATATATATATAATATATATATATATATATATATATATATATATATATATATATATATATATATATATACAGTAATAAAAACACATACATACAGTATAAAAACCCACACACATGCGAGCGTAGGTGTATGTGTAGTTACGTTTTCACTACAAAAATGATCTCCCGTTAACAATACTTAGCGGATATAGCCTACCACACATCGCTCACTTGTTATAATGTTTAGGAATGTAATGTATCTGTACATGAATTACCTTTAAACCTTTATAAGGTCATTGATTTTGCATTCTTATTAGCATCTAATTGGAATTGACCACGTGTGCGCGCATCATTCGAATAATAGAATTCAATTATAAATTGCTTATCACAAAGTGGAGAATAGTATTGAATATACATAGAGTACATACTATTCTCAAATTCGGAACAATAGATTCTGTACAATAGCCCTGTGCACTTTTGAATACAAATTCTCATTGCTAAATGGCAAATTAATCTGAATTGCAAGACTATATTGCGGGTTCATTTATTGACTTTCAGTTTCAATGGAGTTTTATTAAAAAAAAAAAAATCAACGGGACTGATTGTCTTTGGTAATCACAGGAGGACCACAGAACCTTCATCAAGATAGAATTCCGAGCATTTTTATTATTCTCTTTCTTCCATTTTCTATCCACCTCTTCTTGGGGTTTAATATAGATTTTTATCAATATTTTGACTTTTGGATTCTATGACTTTCCTTTGCTTACAATACAGTTAATTCCTAAATCATATGTTCATTATATCGTTATTAATTTTTGTGAATTCAATTGCAAAGACACATGCCAAATTTCATAAAGATGACTTACTTATCATTACTTTTTTTTTTCTTTTATAAAAATCAATATTTGTGAAGGCCACTGCGACAGGTAACCAAACGCCTTTATAGAACCTAGGCTTAAGTTGAAAAAGAAAAATATAATATACTGGAGTGGGAAAAGAGCGAGTTCCAAACCCGAAGGAAGAACGGAAACAGGAAAAATAGGATATGCGAGTAAATCCACAATGTGTGATTTAAACAATCCGTGAACCAATTATTAGAAGGTCTTATGATTTACAACCACAAAATCGACGTTTATCAATAGGAAGTTTTTCTTTTTAGTCCTTATTATTCTCAGGATTAGAATTAATTAATAAAGCGAAAATTCGTATCCGATTGCAAGAAAAAGGCGAGGAATGATAAGGGAATAATGTGTAGCGTTTTTGGCCGTGAATTGACATAAAATATGTTAAATGGTTAAAACTTAAAACATGTTGGCAAACAATTTTGATAGATAACCATATTATTATTGGTATCTTTGGTTTCGTATTCTATTTTATCCAAATGAATTCCTTTAAAGATTAGTTTAAGATGTTTCATTCAGGAATCATTTTTCCAGTAGTATTATATTGAATTTTTGCTCTTTCACAGCATTGTACCACTCACTGGACCTTATTAAAACAGTACATAATCGTACATTTACCTCGGCCCCATGGTTATCATATCACTACATCTTCCCCTTATCATAAAACACCTGCTCAATTACATTTATCATGCGCATTCTCTTTAAGTAAATCTTACGAGACAGGTCGTAAGAGATAAACCAAACAGCCATCTAAAGTATTGCAACAAACACAATACAAAGCCATAACAATAAATAAGAAAGGTGGGAATGGGTTCGCAAGCACGTTCATGAAGTGAACCAATATAACGGAAACACCCAAAATCTTTCTGCAGAAATTTGAAATGGCCCTACACATTACACTTGATTTTAAGTGAAGAGTATATCAACGAAGCATGGTGCTCTGCAGCAATAATACCATTTTAGAATTAATTATGTTCTTACATGACCACAAAAAATAACACAATCATCATTGTCTAAAATGCACACATAAAGTTCCCCCTTCCCATTTTCGAGGAGGTGGTTCAGGAGGGCAACTTACCAAAGTTGACAGACCGCGAGGTAAAAAAAAAAAAAAAATGTGTATACTCTTTAGAACTAAAAGAGGCACGATGGGATTCTAAAGTGTCCCACTTGTTGGTAACTGAGGTATCATGACCACTTGATCATGTCCATGAGGTAGTGTTTGTGAGAATGCAACTGAACATTTCATTATAAGATCTCTTCAAGCCGCAAGTATTAAGACCTGATATTTGCAAATTGAGTGGAATTAAATTACAATATTCTGTTAATTCAGAAGAATTCATAAAATTTAGATAGAAGCTATATGGTACAAACACACCAAGAATTCTCCTCAGCAAGGTCAACCTACAAATATATATGTACTCTGTTGGTCCTTTCAGACTTCAAACAAACTGAAAATCTTCTCTTCAAACAATTTCAATGTTTCGTTAATAACAAAATAATTTG
>NC_090727.1:6999338-7011838 GCF_036898095.1 Palaemon carinicauda | reverse complement strand
TATTTTGCCGAGAATAATAACAAAAGACTTACGACCAGACGAAAAATAAAAAGTTACGAAATGTTACCCACTCAGTAATTGACGTCAGTTCACATAAGAAGGAAAGTGGTGGGAGTTTAAGTGGGAGGGAAGTAGCAAAGGTTTGGAGGGAGAAGGGGAATGGGGATAGATAGGTTGACACAAAGAGACAAGGGAATTTTGGGATTAGTGGAGGGGAACTGAATGGGATGACGCGATCATAGAAGGGCCAACATGTGTTGATTAATGTATTCTGAGGGGAGACTAGGGCACGGGGAGGTCAGGATTTAAAGCAGAGCCGTTCAGGCGGTATATGAGTAATTATAAATGAATGGCCTAATTGGAATGGATATTTTTTTTTTTTTTTTTGAAGAATCGGTGTCCGAGAGATGGGGTGGAATTATTTTAAGTTTGGTTGATATGAGGATATTTTAGTGATAATTGTCTAAAGGGTTAAAGGCCTAGTAGGATAAACGGTTTTGAAGCTTGGATTTCTACCTTTCGGAGTGGGGTTGAGAGGAAATGAAAAAGGAAAAAAAAAATATTAGAGAATGGGTGGCCGAAGGAGTTTCGGGATAAACTCCACTGACCAGCATATTATTATTATTATTATTATTATTATTAGCCAAGTTACAACCCTAGTTGGAAAAGCAAGATGCTATAAGCCCAAGGGCTCCAACACGGAAAAATAGCCAAGTGAGGAAAGGAAACAAGGAAATGAATAAAAATTAAAATAAAGTATTTTAAAACATTAACAACATTAAAACAGATAATTCATATATAAACTATAAAAAGAATTATGTCAGCCTGTTTAACATAAAAACATTTGCTGCCATTTTTAACTTTTGAAGTTCTACAGATTCAACTACCCGATTAGGAAGAACATTCCACAACTTGTTCATAGCGGGAATAAAACTTCTAGAATACTGTGCAGTATTGAACCTCATGATGGAGAAGGCCTGACTATTAGAATTAATTAAATACCTAGTATTACGAACAGGATGGAACTGTGAGGAAGATCTGAATGTAAAGGATGGTCAATATTATGAAAAATCTTATGCAACATGCATGATGAACTAATTGAACGACGGTGCCAAAGATTAATATCTAGATCAGGAATAAGAAATTTAATAGACCGTAAGTTTCTGTCCAACAAATTAAAATGAGAATCAGCAGCTGAACACCAGAAAGGAGAACAATACTCGAAACAAGATATAATGAAAGAATTAAAACATTTCTTTATGCAATTGAAGCAAACACAGACCTAACGTGTTTCTCAAAAAGTAAATTTGCTGTCGAGAATCACACCTAAAATTTTAAGAGTCATACAAAGTTAGACACATTATCAATGCTGCGATCCGGATGTTGAGGAGCCACTGTCCTTGACCTACTTACAATCATACTTGGGATTTGCTAGGATTCAGCTTCATACTCCATAGTTTGCACCATGCAGTAATTTTAGCTAGATTTCTATCAAGGGATTCAGCAACCCCAGATCTACATTCAGGAGGTGGAATTGATGCAAAGAGAGTAGCATCATCTGCATATGCAACAAGCTTGTTTTTCTAAGCCAAACCACATCTCATGTGTATATAGTATGAAAAGTAATTGGCCAAGAACACTACCCTGTGGAACACCAGATATCACATTCCTATACTTACTATGGTGCCCATCAACAACTCTGAGATCTATTACCTAAAAATTAAAACTCTTTAGTTTCCTTTTGAAAGCCTTAATATCCTCAGTCTAGTGGGAGCTTATTATATGGACTAGGGCCGCATATTTAAAGGCTCTAGAACCTACAGAAAACATATCTAGGTTCAAATAATTTGAAACCATCAGCAACTATTACCGTGTCAACACAATTTGTTGGCTGCACAATATATAGCTATCTTAGATATTTTGGACGTCCGTTTCTGATAACATGATGGGTTATTGTACATATTATAAACTTAATTCTCGTTTTAATGGACAGCCAATGTAAATTAATTAGCATAAATACCTATCAATAATGTAATATCAATAGTAACTAAGATGATCTCAAAACGTAGCTAAATGATACGGCTAAAGAATTTATTAAATTGTAAGTTTGTCAGAAGAGATGTAGATGACCTACCCGTATATATGGTTAATCGGTTTTCTCTGAAGTTATTCTTAAACAATTTGACGTTAACGTATAGAATAAAATTATAAAAAGATACAACTGATAGATACGTCGGTAACTTGAATAGTTGTAACCGATTTTCGTGAGCTTCATGTGTAGCGAAATCAGATGACGACTTTGAAGAGGATTTCATAAAACTACATAAATATGGGTTAATACTCAGATAGTTACCTTGAAGATAAATTTTTAAGGAATGATTAAAATTAATCCCAGGCATAAAAAAATTTATATCTTTTCTTTTACACCTACTTCTTTCTTGGGTTGGCAACACCGATATTGAATAAATAGAATTAAAAACACTTCGTTGATATAATTCAACCAGTAAGTTACCACACATATTTCTTATTACGTATTTACGTCTATAGAGGTATTGCTTATTTTGTAATTTATTACAGGGTACAAAAATATTTCATTTATAACAGAGCGCAACTTATGTTCATGATATTTTAAATCACATTAGAATAAGTATAGATATAGAAATCCATAAGTGTTCACTGATAAAAGAACTAATTTCAGAGAAACAATTTCTTGAAAGAAAAATAATACTTATAGCTTACGCAGAAACTTTTAAAATACTAAGCAGAAATTGCATGTTCATGAGTCATAAAAATTTTTAAACGAAAAAGATTAAGCAAATTAATATGCCGGGAAACATTTTCGCAACAACTTAAAATACGTCCAAATTACAGTGAGAAATTCAACAGTATAAAAAATTGGCGAACTTCAAAGTGCAGAGCAAAAGATTATTTGACACTCAACTAATGTAATTTGATCTTATTGCACAGGTAAAACCCAATATCAGATACAATTCTTAAGAACAAAAACCGAATGAGAATTCTGGCATTTGGTGTCATCAGAAATGAATTTACAAAATTTAAAAGGATAATTGGGAAAAAGGTGAAGTCATAATCATGAATTCCTCATTCATATTTCTACTTAAATATCAAACTATACAAAAACACACGCGCGTGTTTAATTCATATTCATTACTAGTTTCAAAAATTAAGAAAACTAGTAAAAAAATAATCGTATACAAAGAGGATCCTTAATGATATTCATATTGTGGTGGCTTGGTGGTAGCGTCCTTGCCTGGTGATTGCCAGACAGGGGTTCGAGTCCCACTCAAACTCGTTAGTTCATTTGGTCGTTGCAACCTCGCCGTCCTTGTGAGCTAAGGATGGGGGGGGGGAGCCTATGGGTCTGTCTGCCGAGTCATCAGCAGCCATTACCTGGGCCCCCTTGGTCCTAGCTTGGGTGGTGAGGGGGTTGGGCGCTGATCATATGTAATATGGTCAGTCTCTAGGGCATTGTCCTGCTTGATAGGGCAATGTCACTGCCCCTTGCCTCTGCCATTCATGAGCGGCCTTTAAACCTTTAAACATAAGGTATATATGAGCATTCAACTATCACTGTGAGCAATTTTTCCAAACCACAGCAAAATGGTTAAGGGTAGTCTACGTCGCTAACACGTTGAATAGTGATAAAGATGATTATACAAAAAAATGTATACTAGCACATCAATACAATAACAATATATATCATTCTACAAGACAGGAAAGTTTTTTATCTTACGTATGACTGATTTAAAGAACTTGGAGGCTTAATTCATGAAAGTCTCAAGATTATAAACTAATAAATCTCCTAACGGCAAATTTAAACCGAGCTGCTTCTTGGCTACAAAATAATTGGACGTATTCGGAAAATAGAAAAGTTCCTTCAGCAGCA
This sequence comes from Palaemon carinicauda, assembly GCF_036898095.1. Taxonomy (NCBI): domain Eukaryota; kingdom Metazoa; phylum Arthropoda; class Malacostraca; order Decapoda; family Palaemonidae; genus Palaemon; species Palaemon carinicauda. The sequence goes on along the minus strand of NC_090727.1, from coordinate 7,007,931 downwards.
TTTATATTCCTATAGATATCAAACTACAATATGAGATCTTCATGACTGTCCAGGTTTCATCACTTACTTTTTTTTTCCAGAACAATTCAAATAAAATATAAAAAAGTCGATACCACTAACAGCGAATAGTTTAGGGACTTCCGTAATAGATAATTACGATAACACGAGCAAGTCAACTTCTTAAAACGCATCCATTTCTATGAAAATTGTGTAAGTCGTCAAAACTCCTGTGTATGGCGAACACGAAAACGTCAAACTACTTTTCTGAATGAAAATTCAAGCAAATATATCTTCATAAAGGGTCATTTCGGAAGCTCAATTTAACAGATAAATCTCTATCAACAGAATTATCAAGAACTAATTATAATCCTTTAAATTCCCAATGTCATCTGCACTATACAAAGGATTTTGCTTTTCCAACATACTAGTAACCTGATCAACTCTCATGTTTATTAAGTCACACAAACCGAGAGAATTCAAATAAAGACGGCTCCAGATAATAGAGCCGTGAGGACGGAAAAGGCATTGGAAGATTTCGTAAAAACAAAGCATTTCCTTATCATTCACGGGAGGTAAGGTGGAGAGCGAATACGGCAACAATGAAAAAAGGAATGTGAAACTTTTAAAGATTATTTTTATGAAGGCGACTAATTCATTAATCCCCCAATATATAGAGAGAAAGAAAGATCAACGAATCCTTAAAGTAAAAGAAAATCCTATTCCCACAATACTGACGCCAACCTCGCCGAGTTCATTATAGAAGACTAATGTTTGTTCAGAAAATAAATGGATTTCCATCCTTCTCCTTAGCCGATTCGAGTGTTAGAAAAAAAAAAAAAGGTTTGGGGGAAAGAAAACACATTAATCCATGAACCGCAATACCCTTCTTATCGTGAGAGGAATAAATACCTTATATGTGCATTCTTACTATTTACTCTAGTTTCTTCTCCATTAATTTTCTTCACCAATTCTTACTTACAGAAAAGAGCAAAATATCAAAAGAACTGTGATTGGTATAGTGCAAAGTACTATATAACTAAGTCAATCACTCACTCTTTCTCATATATGAATATATATATATATACATTATATATATATATATATATATATATATATATACACACATTATATATATGTATATATATATACATTATATATATGTATATATATATATATATATATATATATATATATATATATACTTATCCAATTCTTCAAGGTAAGAGAAGGATAAATAAGGCATTTGGAGCACTAAAATAAAAAAAAAAAAAACTTGCATTGTAAAGCATGGTTCCATGAATAAGTGGTGTCACTCAGACACCACATTCCTTTATCATTATTGCAGTTAACGAAAATATCTTGGTTGATTTTAAAGCAAACGGGAAAATCTTTCCACAGAGCACTTAAGATATATGGAGGACTACAAAATATAAAGATCCAAATATATCGAGCCAGGCAAATGTTGGTATATGGACCCTAAGGAAGTAAATCCAACAAACACCCAAAAGACAACAGCTCACTAATTACAGATATTTTTTTTATTTTTTTTAAATCACCCATTATTCGGATCACCATTCAAATCCAACAAAATAGTCCCGTTATCTATACCCTCTGATAACCATCTCCAATGTTACCATTTGGCTTCAATAATTATCAAGCGAATAAAGCTCTTTTGGGTAAAGATTGAATTGACGTGTCAACACACAGCAACAGATTACATCATATTCCACAACGACGTTTTTATTTATCTGATGCGTGTTACGTCAGAGAGATTTGAATTTTTGTGGAGTGAGAACGTTCTTTCTTTATTATCCTCCAATTTTGTGTTGTAAAAATTGAAAATGAATGGAAATATTCTAAATGAACTCGATGAAGAAGAGCAGCAGTTGGTAGCAATAGAATAGTACCTGTTGAATAATATCGAAACACTATAGAATAATTTAAAAACATAGAATAATATAGAAACACTATAGAATAATTTAAAAACATAGAATCATATAGAAACACTATTGAATAATATCAAAACACTATACAATAACATGCGCCTACGCCTATCTGACGCAGATTTCTTTCTGACGAATATCTGGGAGTTTGAACTTGATCTGATGCGTGTTGATGCATGTTATGTCACGTAACACGTCAGACCAGTGTGAACTGCATTATGAGAACTCCTGTTCCAGATTTTTTTCTAACACGTGTTAACACGTCATATGGCGTGTTAACACAAAACATCAGCGCAGTGTGTATGCACCTTTAGGGTTTAAAGACTGACACGGGGCATCGCCTTGAATCTAAATGACTGGAAATATTTTACAGTAAAGTATTCTTACTTATTACGAAATGCTGCAATCTATGAATACACAATTCTATTTCCCAATAGAATCAGTTGATGAAGCTAAAAGAAAGATACATGAAATAATGAATGACATTAAGGCTTGGATGTTAACAAAAAAGCTCAAGCTCAATGAAGATAAAAGTGAATGTACTATTTTTGGAAATGAAAAAGATATAAAAAGAATCGAATGCTTCCAAAGAAATGAAATAGATCAATCGATCATTGACCTAAAGAAATCTGTCAGAAATCTTGGAGTAATCATGGATGATAGACTGACAATGGATGAACATATAAATAATATGGTAAGAAATTGTAACTATCATATTAGAAACATAGCATTTATTAGTAAATACTTAGATGAAAAATCTATGGCCATACTCATTAATCACCACACATTTTCAAGAATTGATTACTGCAACTCACTGTTCTATGGCTTACCAAATTATCAGCTGAAGAAAATTCAGAGAGTACAAAACAGATCTGCAGATTAATAAAAGGACTACACAATAGGGAAAGAGTTACCCCTGCACTAATTAAATTACACTGGCTGCCGGTAAAAGCGAGAATTGAATACAAGCTACTCTTACTAACCTTTAAGATACTGAACCAAAATAAACCAAAATATCTAAAAGAATGCCTGAACAAACTAGAACTAGAAACAAATGTTAACATAAGACACATGAGTGACAAACATAGGCTATCTGAACCAAGAACAAATAGTATATTTGGTGAAAGGGCTTTTAGCTACTGTGCACCTAGACATTATAATAAACTGCCAACTGAAATGAAGGACCTAAAGGGAGCAATTAATTTAAGAAGAAACTAAAGACATTACTTTCACAAGATCATATGATTTGGAAGATGCTACAATCAAAGAATTGTATAAGTTATAACGAAAATGTTTCGTTAGATGATTAATATGGACCCGCCCGAGAAGTAGTTCACTCGACTTCAGTGGAGGGTTGGATTTAAACCCAAACCAAGTAACAAGTAAGAATATCTATAAAAAAAAAAAAAAAAAAAAAAAAAAAAAAAAAGTTTTTAGCAGTCAATCTTGCATTTGAAACAAAAAAGATCTTTTAGAAGCATAATACACGGGGGAAGACTGTGGTACAGAGGCTAGGGTACTACCCAAGACCAGAGAACAATAGTTTGATTTTGGAGTGGTCTTCTCATAGAAAGGGTGCTTACCATAGCTAGAGAGTCTTTTCTACCCTTACCATGGGGAAATACAATGGAAATTACAGTGCATTAATTATCCCCTAGGAGTGAAGAATTGTTTGGTAGTCTCAGTGTTGTCAGGTAGAGGAGAACGTAGAAAGAATAGGCCAGACTATTCGGCGAATGCATAGGCAAAGGATACAATGTAGTATTGTCTGTCAAGTCAAAGGACCCAATATTACCAATAAGTGTCTACCGGTAGTATATCAACCGGTGGCTGGTGCTCTGGCCAACCTACTACCATACAAACATCCACTACTCCAAGGTCATGGTTTTCAATAACTCTCATCACATCACCCGTGATCACAATCATTGGGAACCTTCCCCTCTTGCAAACATTTCACCGAACTTCATCAGTTTCTTTAGTTTTCAATCACTATCGGCCATCTGTACGTATCATCAGCTAACGCCAACTACTCCATATTCCGGTAACATTTTCTTATCCCATAATACTTAAACCCACAATCCTTCCTTTGATCTCTTGAAGCACTCTAACCACAAAGATGCTGAATTATTATTTATTCATAGCAAATGAAGCTTTTGTTATACATAAAAAATTCCGTTTAATATTCTCAAAATGCACAAGAAAATATATAATTTACTGATCCCTCTTACCTTATGTCCAAAATAATACAAGCACTCTTTTTGTTCGTACTTTAAACCAAAAACCCATATTTCAAAATAAAACATTCAAAAAGAACAGAAAGCCTGTTCTCTTCAAGCACCAAGAAAATTACATATATTCTTTCCAGCTTTAAAGCATAGAATACTTTCCTGCCTCTCCCATGACCAATATATTCCAGCACACTATCCCACATTTCTTTTCACGCTTTTACTTCCATGAAACATTTTTTATTCTTTTCTCTTTCCTTTATCTCTTGTTTTTCCATGTCTATTGTTCTAACATTGCAAAACTAAGAGGGACAGCATTTCACAAAAACCAGGCGAAAAGAAACTAGGTTTTAGCACTACTTTTACATCAACCTTTTATGTGGCATCTGCAATGACAGTACGAGAGTAAACGTGAAATTTACACTTTTTTCTCTCTTTCAAGGAAAACTGACACAGCTTTTAATACAAGCAGCGAATGTTTCTCCACGAGTTGAATGATCTGATAGCGTCAAAGAACCTGTTAATCAGACATGGCTGTTCAAGCATCTTATTATTGAAAATAAAAAAAAATTAAATTAAAGGCAGGAAACAAAATTAGTTTATCTAAATGTTTGTGGACAATAACAATGAATCTCAAAAAATTATCTTTTGATGTGAAATTAAATTATGGGAAATTACAACAGGTTTTAAAAAAGTCCTAGAAATCCGAAGCCTACGTTCCATCAAGATAATTAGGCTTAACAGTAAATGGAAAGAAAAACCGAAAGACATGTATAGTTTCCTTCAATAGAAGCACTGAAAAAATAATACTTAGAAACATGTGAAAAACTTTTTGTTTATAAAAAACATACCAAACATTTCATTAAGATAAAAGGCTACCAAAGGTGAAATGATTAGCACACAGAGAGAGAGAGAGAGAGAGAGAGAGAGAGAGAGAGAGAGAGAGAGAGAGAGAGAGAGAGAGAGAGATCTTAAGTTCGCCTTCAATGAGTCAAGTATCATTAGTCACTAGGGACCCCCTCAATGAACCCATGAATACCAGTCTGCTCCGGAAAGATATCTTTCTTAAAATGACGGCAGAATTTGGCTCCTGATGACCTATCTTTTGACAATATTAGAATGACTTTACATTTTATCCTTTGACAGTGATAATGAATGATTGATTGTATCTTTTGACAGTCTTAAAAGAGGTGGGAATTTACATATTAAAAGGCAAAACTAAAATCTACGCAGTTTTGAATCATAAACAGGAGCTACTAATCAACTCTAAAAAAGTATTTCTAAGAAAAAATTCTTTAAAGTGCTCAGTGGTGTATAAGAATTCTATCACAGCCCCGCCTTATAGTTAATAAGACTACTTAATTAACATGAAGTTTGACTTCACATAGCCCCAAAAATGCATTAGAAAAATAAATGATCTCAACTTCTTTTAAGTGACGATATGAGTCACAATTTCCTTTGATATTACAAAACTGTAATTATCATCCTACAAAACACAGATAGCTAACCCTCCCATACAGAACTAAAAAAAAGACTGATAGATTGAATCATAAAAACTAAAAAACAAGACAATCTGCAATACTCCAGACAGTGATGACACTAAGAAAATCCTTGGGCGCTTTCCATTCGGCCAGATCGACTGGCTTCATTTTCCGTCAATACTACACAAAAGAAAACAGGCAAAAGGGTTGAAAAGAATTGACTTTACTTTACTTTGATGGCTGCTTTTCGGGTCCCATGCAGCAGGAGAACACCACTCTCTACAGGACCTACGCGTTCGTTTAACCTTGATCTTTCAGAGTATTTATCGTTTCAGATCACGTATTGTTCATTTACTGTTAAATCGTCACTGCTGTAAGATTTTTTTAAAATAAGAAAGTCTTCAGTTTCCTCTTGAAAGCCTTAATGTCTTCAATCACTCGAATGTTTCGTGGGAGCTTATTATAGTCTCAGGGCAGCATATTTAAAAGCTCTGGGGCCTTAAGTAAACATATATCTAAGTTCCAACAGTTTGAAGCGAAGCCATCTGTAACTATTCTAGGCAATATGTCGCAATTCTCTCAAGTATTTTGGACGACCAGTTCTGACAACTTGGTGGGTTTTTGTACATATTTTAAATTAAATTCTCGCTTTAATCGGCAGCCAGTGTAAATCGATTAGTATAGGGGTGATCCTTTCTCTAGGTGGGACACCTTTTATCAGTCTTGCTCCTCTGTTTATTATGTTTTGTAATTTCTTAAGTTACACTTTTGGTAAATTGTAATAGAGTTGCAGTAGTCAATCCTGGTAATAACACAGTTTATCACAAGTTTCTTTACAGAATTTTCGTCCAGGTACTTTTTTATAAACGCAATATTTCTTAGATGATAACCAGCAGTTTTTATTACATTATTTATTTGGGCATTTAGAGACAGATTAAAATCAAGAAATACACCTAGATCTCGAACTTTACTAGATATCTGCACCGAGTCATTATTTATGTTCATTTGAGTATCACCCTAGTTTCTCACGCTGTTTCTCTTGCCCACCACCATGAATTCAGTTTTGTTCTCATTTAATTTTAGTTGTTTAAATGTCATCCATTCTTTAACACTATCAAGGATTAGGTTTAGAGTTTCAGTAGTGTCATCTATATCATTTATGGAGAAGTAAAATTGTGTCATCTGCAAATAGTTTGAACTTCACGCCATGCCTTTGTAGTATTTTCGATAGATCAATAGTATAGATGCAGAATAAGATTGGGCCAAATACACTCCCCTTGGGTACCCCTCTGTTTAAGGGTACATATGATGAATAAGAGTTTCCAATTTGTGCACATAAATTCCTACCAACTAAGTAGTCTTTAAGGTATTTAAAGGCTTGATCTTCAACGCCGATGGACCATAGATCATTTAGTAGCAGTTCATGCACAACTGTATCCAAAGCAGCACCGAGATCGAGCAGTATTAAAATACCACATTTATTTTCATCCATCATTCCCAGCATATAGTTTACAACAGAGCAGATGGCTGTCTCCGTAGAGTATAGTTTTCTGTAGGCAGATTGGTTGTCAGGCAAAGCTTCTATTACTTCTAAGTGGTTGACTAGTTGTTCAAGAAATACATATTCAAGCACTTTCGAAACAAAGGATAGATTCGAAATAGGTCTATATGAGCTTAATTCCTGGTAGTCCACTGCATTTTTCAGAACTGGTGTGACTATAGCCATTTTCTCAGATTTAGGAAACTTACATTCATCAACGCTTGCATTTGCTATTCTCATTATTATTTCGGCTAGACTAGAAAAGTTTCTCTCTCCAATTACTTCAGATATTGGCATAGGATCGATCGCTCAGTTTGTTTTCTTTGCTCTCTTGATAATTCTGGTGATGTCATCTTGTGTTATGTTGTTAAATCGTATTAATTTTGTCTGTGTGCCTGGTGTATCATTAATCTGATGTTGAGAATTTACAAATGTTTTTAAAGAATACTTGAAAATTATTTGCTAGTTCCTGGTCACTGTTATCCATCAGATAGCTTCTATTCTTTTACATTTCCCATTATACCATTCAGGAGACGATATAACTTATCTATGTCTGTTGATGCTTCGAGGATATTTCTCTTATAGTATTCACTTGTTTTCCTTCTTAGTGGGTAGTTATATTGACACGCAGCAGTTTTGTATTCTACTTAAGTACTTTCAGTTTTTAACTTATTCCACTTTCTTTCTTTACGTATTTTTCCCACTTTTTTACAAAAGTCCTTTCTATTTCCTTTTCCAGCGGGCAGCCAAAAAATGCTAATTTCCATATGCTCCCATACACTGGTTGTAAAGATGCCGGAATTCTCTTTATTGCGTTTTCCTCTTTGTATGGTATGTTGGTTGCAGACCACACATCGAGATAACGGGCTGTGACTAAAAATGTTTCTGGTTCTTAGCGACAGGCGGTCTATTTGCCTTCGCTTAATATCCTAATGGTGAGAGCGCAAGGAATATCTAATCTAGGGGAGCATAACTATTCTAAAAAAAAATTCTTAGGATTACGAGGCTATTCATTTCTGCTGCTGTTAATACAACTTTTTTCTCTTCCTCCTTTTATTGTTCTTCTTTTTCCCTTTTCATTGCGTAATTTAAAAAGTAACGTACAACTGCTCCCTCTCAAATACCACTAAAGTTACCATCTTGATATACAGAACTAATAAGATGTTTGCTATACTCTCTCTCTCTCTCTCTCTCTCTCTCTCTCTCTCTCTCTCTCTCTCTCTCTCTCTCTCTCTCTCTCTCTCTCTCTCTCTCTCTCTCATATATATATATATATATATATATATATATATATATATATATATATATATATATATATATATATATATATATATATAAACATTCACTATAAGTTTGAACTTCTGGTTACACTGACTTAACTACTTGATTAGGAAGATTATTCCA
>NC_090727.1:6991666-6994166 GCF_036898095.1 Palaemon carinicauda | reverse complement strand
ATATATATATATATATATATATATACATACATACATATGTGTGTATTTATTGATACATACATACATACATACATACATACATACATATTTACATACATACATACATGCAATAGCCTACAAGGAAAATTTAACACACCAAGTGAACCCTCACAATGATTTGAAAAGAAAGAAACTTGTCAGAATTCACAGAAATTCCTATTAGCAATTCGTATCTGAACATCATCTTTTCTTGTGCTGTTTATGTGCTCTCACATAATGAATGAAAGTAGATATATATATATATATATATATATATATATATATATATATATATATATATATATATATATATATATATATATATATGCCTTTATATACAGAGAGAGAGAGAGAGAGAGAGAGAGAGAGAGAGAGAGAGAGAGAGAGAGAGAGAGAGAGAGAGAGAGAGAGAGACTTATAACTCCAAGTTCAAATAACTTAGTCACTAAATTCTACATTTCTAAATAGAATAAGTCATGCTTTATTTTTCATTGCTTCATCGTGACTACCATTATTAACAGGATTAAAAGCATTATGGAATAAAATTATTACAGAATATTAATTACAATTAATAGTTGTGTTATTTGCATTGATAGTGGTTAAGACGTGAAGGCATTAATTCTAAACTAATTGCACTACATAAATAAATCATGACATAAATGATCCTTTAATGGTTGCATCGTCAGCACTTTTACCAGACAGTTTTCAATGCATTTTTAATATGATTGTTCGTTAATTAATCTTTTAATTTTGGAACCTAATCAGAAGAGTATTCGAAAGCCGAAAATATGATCAAATACAGCACAAAGGAATTAATTACAAACATATAGTTTTGGAGAAAAACCTTGTCTTTTTTTCTAATCTACTTAAAATTAACAGAGAAGCTGAAACTCATTTTGTTTTTCGAAAGAAAAATAATGAACCTTGGGAAATTTCAAAAACTCATGAGCAGAAAAAAACGAAATCTGAAAAATGACGACTACCACAGAACTCAAACGAGAGATGAAGTTTCTCTGTCATATTTCTGTTACGGGTTTTAAAGCATTCCTTTCTTTAGTACATATATATTTCTTTTTAATGCATGAAAAGTTGAAAACAAAACCAGGGATGAAAGAAGAATGTAAAAAAGTCTTCATTACTAAGTAATCGTCAAATATTTTCACGGTCAAAACACTAAGTAAATGGAAAATATATTCTTTGAGGAACACTTCAGTTTAGAAAGTGAGACTCCTAACGCAAAAGAAAGGATTCGTATCGGCCCACATTAAATTTTACTTTGATGCAATAAACTGGCTTTAAAAATTCGAGTGAATGGTCGCACCGTAGTCGATTTATACATTCCAAGAACAAAAAACGTTTGAGATCATATAAATTTAATAAGTCATTCCATGGCATGTATTTAGCTTGACAAATCTGACCGCTTTCTATTGTCCTGCGTCAATGATTTGTTTGTATAGTCTATGAGAGCTGCGATAATCGACTGAAATGAGTTATTGACTTATAAACTTTCCCCTTCCGGATGCATTTAATCTAAAACAGTGATTAAGACTGTATTACAATTCTGTTGGAGTTAAATTTTGCTTTGACAGTTACTTAAGATTTTCATATCGAGATTTCCAAGGGTGGTTTCAAATCTAGAAAACAATTCAGTCCTAGACTTCAAAATAAGGATAATTTTATTTCTCTTTTTGAATTATCCCTTTTTCAATATAGGAATTTCAATTTCAAAGACATGGTTCATCAACTTTCAACTTTAATACGATATTTAGTTTTTTTTTTTTTAATTTCAGGAATTAATTATTGGCAATCAAATCAGGAATATTATAAAAGGCATCTCTTAAACCTTGAGGTTTATTGAGAATTACAACACATTGCTTATACAATCACATATGTAAAAATACGGAAAAGAGACGTATAAATACAATGAAAACAAATCTAAATAACCTTTAATACATAAATAAAAGAGCTTCTTGAAAACTTTCAAACAATGCATGATAAAAAACACTGACTTTTGTACTTCACAAAAAATCTATGGCAAAAGTAAATTTGAAGAGCCAATTCAACAATGGGACTTTTGTGTATAAGACTTCCAGAGCCAACAATTATTTTACGTACAAATACAAAGGCCTCGTTATGATTTATGGATTTATAAATCAAAGCAAAAAAACCTTTGCACTAGGGCCGGGGAGATCTTTCAGCACCCATTACTAGTTGCATTGTAAAGTAAAAGTAAAAGAGGTTGGTCAGCAAGAAATAAGAAAGGAAGTATAGGTATAATGGAAAGCTAAAAAGTGAGCGTAGCTGGGGTTCGAAGGGACGTTGCCAAGAACTTTAAAGTAATACCTACAATTGACCGCTTGAGGCACACTGAAGGCACTGTCACCCTATAGGGTCTTGATCAATTATTAGTTTGTACTTCTGAATAATTAGTCATTCACTATTTGATTTGCGGCGATTCTCAAGCTTAGCAAAAAAATGTATG
>NC_090727.1:6946666-6984166 GCF_036898095.1 Palaemon carinicauda | reverse complement strand
CATTTTCAGCAAATAAATCATATCTAATATATATTACCGAAAAAAATCGATAGTTATCGATGGTCAAATATTTGAACGTCTGCTATAAATTAGAAGAATAAATTATGCTGAGCTTTAAAAGGATAATGATGATAATGATGGTAATTTTTGTAGCAATTTGGTTCAACTAAACATAAAATCCACGTTCTTTAATGACATCTGGAGAGGGAAAAACTTGAGGGAAGTAGGGGAGCTAAACATGGAAAAACCTTACGGAACAGATTTAAAGGTTTAACGGTCGCTCATCAATGGCAGAGGCAAAGGACAGTGGCAATGCCTAAAGACTGACCTTATATACATATGATCAGCGCCCAAGCACCCTCTCCACCCAAGCTAGGGCCATGAAGGATCAGACAATGACTTAGCAGGTAGGCTTATAGCCTCTCCCAACCCCCAACCACCATCCTTAGCTAACAAGGATGGTGATATTGCATACATTACAAGGATCTATCGAGGTTGAACGGGTCTCGAACCCCAGTCCAACAGATCACCAGGCAGGGACGTCTCCAATAGGCTACCACTACCCATCCTGAGCCAGAAAGCAATGTAGCTGGGCTCTGTGGACAGACGTTGGAAAGAAGTCTTACTATCGTGTCACGCACTTCCGAATCTTATGGGATTAGAGGTTTGTTAGTTGAATTCTAAAAGACGGGAAATATAAGTAATGTTTCTTTTTAATAGTCGATACAGAACGAACTCATTTCAACTATACTTTTTTTTACGTTAGCTAAGAATATGATGATGATAATGACAATAATATTAATAACAATAGTAGTAGTATTGCCAGTCATAAACACAGCAATTGTAGTTGCTGCATACAAATAAAATATGATTGAAGCACAATTTTGATATCCTCATCCACCAAACTGGATATTCAAGAAACATGGGTACGAGGGAGAGCAAAGGGCAGGAGGGGATGGAGGGAAGGGGAGGCTGCATGTGCCAAGTGATGAAAACGATGAAGTGAAGAAGCGCTAGTGGAGTGAGAAATTGATTTTTTAACCAAGTGAAAGGATCTTCTGAGAGAGAGAGAGAGAGAGAGAGAGAGAGAGAGAGAGAGAGAGAGAGAGAGAGAGAGAGAGAGAACTTGGAAATACTTTAAGAAACAACCGATATCAATGTATCATATTTCCATAGGGCGTTGAAAAGGATATTTATTTTGGATTTAATCACCTGTATCGAACTAAATAGAACAAAAGTCAAAAATTGCTTCTTCTTTGATCGCAAAGATTCGAGGTTCAATTATCATCTAAACGGTTTCAATACCATCTAGCTTCAAAATGCATTTCGTAAATATCACATATTTTACGTCTTTCGAGATTGAATTAAAGAGCTTTGCCCATCTTAATTTTCTCATACATAACAAATATATAATTTCATCAAAATTGTTAATGCTGCCTATTAATACTAACTTTACTATTATGAGTTAAACAAATACATCTATTGTCTTTCTAAATATGTAATAACCTAATCCAACTGGAACATTATCCTGTAACAACATGCACCCACATCGTATGAATATAAAAATGGCTAAGCTGGTATCGCCACTCAGAGCTGCAAGTTCATTCATTGACTTTTTATTGATAATAAACGAAAATGAGTTGGCACATGAAAAAGTTATATAAATAGTGAAGTAGGCACTACCGAAATGCCAGAATATCCTGAAACCCCGTTTTCTCAAAATAAAGGTTCGTATTTTTTTCCATAATATATGGAAACGTTACAGTACATACATTTTTTTCTAGTTTTAAGAGCAAATAAATAATTTATGAATATATCCCTTGCATCCATTGACAAAATGACAAATGTATCATTTTTTTCAGCAGTATCAGTCTCTAATAGAACCATGTATTAAAACCTCCACTTGTAACAGTAGTATAAATACTATTTGAAGATTTCTCAATCACGACAATAAAAATGGAAAATATTTGTTGTGGTACAAAAATAAATTGCAACAACCAACCGTTTGAGAGATTTAATAAGAAATACTTCGTACACCAGTAAACATGTTTTCGGCAAGACCCTTTCACAAGCAATGACAATTAAGTCACAAGATACAAACGAAACTCGACAAGAAATGACGAGGCACGCGAATCGTCTTTGCCACAGAAAAAACAATACATTTTAGAGGAGAGGATAAAAAATGCTAAAAGTAAAACAGGAGCTTCGCTATTACATTAATTATTTCTATCCATATTTTAAAATAAACATAGTTTTATGTATGAAAACATACCATCAACTTATTCAACAATCTTCCTTAGAATAAATACAATACAAAAATAGAAACAATGTGACATAATTATAGCAAAATCAAGTTTAACACAGTAGGAATTCATAAAAATAAAGTTAAATATAGATACCCTAAAAAAAATTCACCAGTAAAAAGTTTAAATCAGAGAAATGATGGTAATAGAGCACCGCACTTCAGAGGACAACAATATTATTTCTTCAAAAAAATATGATGGAGACATTTTATTGCAAAAACTCACAACAACCACTTGTTATGACATTCACCGCCACACGCAATTACTGTTGATTCTATTACGGAAAGAATGAAGGTTGTCTTATTTTAGTCATCATCCCTAACTCAATTTTTACTATTATTGTTTTTCGACCAGGGGTGGTGTTTACGTAGTGCGGTTACACAAACTCTCACCATGATAAAAATAGATTTTATTTTTTTTCTTCACATCGAGGACAATCCGGATGATGGTTTCACGTGAGGGGGATGCGATATATAACAGGGTACAAGATTAATGGAGATTCAACTCGAGTATCTACGTTACTAAAAACATGGGTCGGGGAAAAATGATAGCCTGGTGAGAGAGATCGGGATGTTAGGAATGTTTACAAGCGAAACGGTGAGCTACTAGTAAAGTATATTAACCATTAGATAATAGTCCACCACTGAAATATTAAAAAGGCTTTGTCACTATTAGACCTATGATAATGATCATCATCATCATCACTACAAGTTTAAGCTACAACCCTAATTAGAAAAGCGGGATGCTACAACCCTTAGGGCTCCAACATGGAAAATACCCCAGTGATGAAAGGAAATAAGGAAATAATGATCGACTTTTTCAAAGCTATTTGAATATTACGAGGGGAATATCATAGGTGTTCACGCACAATATACCTTAACCAATAAATGTTTGGTTTTCCATATATCCACATACAATCACCCTAAATCAAACTAATTCAATTACCCAACGTATAAATGTCTCTAATGAGCTTGTGAAAGGTAGAGAAAACTTTAACCGAAGAGATAAAAAACAAATAACCAGGAATAATCGATTTCACATACACACAAGGCGTAAAATCCGAACCAGTGACAACCGCTTTTGGTGGCCGAGGCAATTAAAAGGCGCTCAGTAGCTCCCCTTCCCTATTTCAAATTCAAGAGGCGAGAGGAAACGAGAGGTGAGCCCTATTTACCATCAAAGAGAACGAGGAGAGACCCAGGGCCTAATGGCTTCGGGGGCCTCAGGAATGGAGCAGCTCCCTACGATGCACTGTTCCCTAATTGCAGCTGTGAACATCGGAATTGACATCGTACAATTTCCCAGACAATGGTGCCGGAAGAGGACGAAATAGTGATGATGGTTGCAGTTGGTAGTTTTTCCTTTCCATAATTTCATTTACTCATTTGTATATACATACATACATTCATACATATATATATATATATATATATATATATATATATATATATATATATATATATATATACACATATGCATATACACACACACTATATATATATATATATATATATATATATATATATATATATATATATATATATATATATATATATATATATATACACGCATATAAACACATCAGTATGTAGACTTTCAGACCACCATGCTAATTTCTTGAGTATGGCTTCCACTTTATCATCAACTTAAAAAATTGTTACGGAACTCCCTTTTAGGCTCAAATTTAGGTCATTCAAATATGTAAAGGTGTCAGACATGTATGCTACAATAGCTAGCCACGTGAAGTTATTGAACCATTCTTTCTCATGAAATAATTTGCAATGAAGAAATAGTCTTATTTCATCACGCAGCTCATATATGCTGGTAAGTACTTTACCTTGGGACAACCACCGCACTTGAGAATGCAAGAGCAGTTGTTCATCAGCGCTACCCATCTCCTCATAAGCAACACAAAAATATACGAGAATTTAAGGGTTGAGCTTTTCTGAAATTAACTACTTTCATTACTTCATTTAGAGTCGTCATAATTTATTCTGGCTTTTTTTTTGGGGGGAGGGGGGAGAGGGGGGGGGGGCGTACCAACGATTCTCTATGTATGCAGTAATGAGTCCACTTGATAAATGGTATTATAGCTTGGATTTTTGCCTTCAGTCCTGTGTACTTTCCCGACATTGTGGGAACGCCATCCATACTGACTCCTACTCACTTTGACCATACAATTTCATTAGTTATTATAAAATCATTCTAGCTATTACATAGACTCACCAGTTGTGTGTGTTAGCAAAGACTGGCAAAAAGACAAAATCTTCCTTAACTGTACCAACAAATTCATATCATATGAATGCAAGTAAATCAGCACTGTTAGCAACATCTGTACTTTCATCTAATAGTAAAGAATAATACAGACTTTTAATCACTCTCTAAACCAGTTGATTTTTAAGTCTGTCAGACATGTCTTCTATTTGCCGCTTGACAGTGGTATTTGACAATGAAATGAGATCAAAACTCTCTGATACTTTGTCTCCATGGATTCTTGAGGCGACTGCTCTGGCAGCAAGCAGAATTAGTTCCTCTGCTATTGCGTGTGGTTTTTCGCTCTTTGCTATTAAAAGAAAAATATCATACGAAGCACACACAGCATTCTTATCTTCTCCCCCCTTTGCTATTTCCTCAATAATATTTTGTCCTGAAAGCAGTTTATCCCGTCTTCTTTGAAAATATTCAACAGGTTTGTTAGTATGCTCCCTATGATAAGTTTTAAAATGCCAGCGAAGTTTGGCTGACTTCGTACTTTCATTGGACAATAATTTATAACATATAATACATTGTGATTTCTGTTTACCTTCAGTGCCTCTACATATCAATCAAAAGGATATATATTCATCACAGTATTTACGGTTTTTACGGTCAGAGTCTTTTCGCTCGATTTGGTCGCAATTTTACCTTCTCTGTCACTACTGCCTTGTTTTAACATGCCTCCGGTTTTTAACCGCCGAGATATCATACGATCATATATTTACAATAAATAATCACTGATGTAGTTAATACAACTAAGTATTAAGATAATTAAGGTTTGGGAATCAAACAGACACACTGACAACAGACTGACCAAATTGCAATAACGTTTGGATGCAATTAGTGGTTCAAAGCGTGAAAACGGTGAAGGATGAGCGAAGTTGCATCAATCAGTGTTTAGAACATCAGCTCAGATTGAGCTCGCACGCCACAGTCCGACTGTACGTGTTCAACACATGGCATGACAGGTTGTTAATCTCACGCGTATAAATGCTTGGGTCCTGCCATACTGAGATTGCCTGACATCCGACATGTCACTTTCATGTACAGTGTTACATGCATAAAAGACTAAAGACAGAGAGAAAAGAATAATAAATCGATTGTATAATCAGGATATGTCTATATTGTCATAATTATGAGAGCATGGGTACGTTACGTGACCTTTACATTGCAATACTATTTTTTTTTCTTTTATTATTCTTATTTATTTACATATATATGAAAATTTCAATTGAGTTCACAGACCCCCCAGTACTACCGTTGCAGACCACCAAGGGTCCACGGACCACAGATTGGGAGCCACTGCTCTAGGGTATTGTCACTGATCCTTGCCTCTGCCATTCATGAACGAACTTTAGACCTTTAAACTTGCCTAGTCTTTATTTTTCCTCAACCCAAACCCTTCAATGGTGGCTAAGTACTAATATATTCTTTAACATACTTACCCCGAATCTTCCAGTGCTGTTCTATTCCTTTTCAATCTTCTCTACAGAACCCCCCGCTTCTCTACACACATCACAATGCCATCTGCATATAAGGTACTTCATACATCTACTTTATATATGTATATATATATATATATATATATATATATATATATATATATATATATATATATATATATATATATATATATATACATATACATATATACATGTCTATATACATACATAGTCATATACATATATAGCATAAGTGACAGGAAAATTAGACACTTTTCTTTTGAGTTAAGAACTCGGCTTTACCAATCCCACCTTAGCGCAAAATATTTTTTACTTCACCTGCCACCGGGCAACACCAAGTCTCAAGTAACTTATGTGGCCTTTACAGAACTGACCCCTGAACTTATCACAATCAAATATGCTCAAACAGATTAATCTCTTATTTGAAATATGAAACCCAAATGATATAGAACTGAAAATACAAAATTTATGCCAACATCTATATGTATTATATAAAGAACTGTGCACAGTTTGACTTTAGCGAAATTGTATGCTGTTCAGTTTTAACGTAAATTTTTGTTTTCCACCTTGTCATATTTTTATTGTTTGAGTTTTAACGTAGATCTGATCGGAATTAATTTCCCTATCCTTAATTGCACTAGGAAGTTTTAATTTCATATTAGTTCTCTCTGATGGATTGCTAACGCAAGAGCACTTATTTGCGTAATGTAGGGCAAATCTGGGTGATTAAATGTTCTAGAATGATTGTTGCTCGGTGTTTGCTAAATTTTGAGTTCAGACTAGTTTAAGTACAAGCGAAAGAGATAAGACAACACAGAATAAGAGTACCCAAGTGTTGTGAAAGGTGATGCGTGCTAAGAGCATGTTTCAGTTGTGAAACTTGTGCCAGAAAGCGTGTTTGCAGTCGCCGACACAAACGATGTGTCAACAGTTTTGCCCTCTTTGGAATTTGAACAATTGGGCATCTTTAGAGTTTGAAAACATAGCCCAGTTGACGTTGCCATCATAACTTCCTTCTTTAAAGGGGAGTGCACTTAGGGAAAGCGTGCAGAGAGAGAGAGAGAGAGAGAGAGAGAGAGAGAGAGAGAGAGAGAGAGAGAGAGAGAGAGAGAGAGAATTTTCTTTACTAGGGCGTTGAGATGCCCTTAGTGTTTTTTATATCGCTTGTTGTAGGTAGATAAGTACAGATTTAGACTAGAGAATTCTGGACTTTGCTATTGTAACTATGTGGGATTAGATTTTTTGTTCACCGTCTGGCTGGATTGATGTTCCATTTTAAATGCTTTTTGATGTCCTACCTGACCCCGAATGAGGGAGGAAAGGAGGCCAGATTAGATATATGATGTTTTGTTGCCTTCAAAGCAAGATGCTTTGAGGATGACCAGTTCAGGTCAAGCTCAAGGCATGAGTGGGCAACCCTTAGACTATTAGAGGGGTCACCAGCCATGGTAGGCTTATCTCAACCATGGTTGGCGTCGCTACACTACCAGACGCCCAATTACGGTCCTTTTGTATTGTAACAATCTTATTGATAAAACTGTTTCCCCTTTAAGTCCGTTCTCCCCGCGTGTTCGTAATTTACAAGTGATTCATTGTTAACTACTATTATGATCAGTTTACGATAAACTGTTCCAGTAATTTAAAAGTCAGCGAGAGACTTATATTTCCTTAGTTATTTAAATTAGAAAAATTTAGAGTTCTGTTGAGGATGTACTTAAATAATTTATTCACTTTGAAGATGATTTCTGCTCATGTTTCTGTGAAAATTAACTTGGACAACAAATCCTCTTACGATGTAAAAGTCGTCTAATTCCTCACCTCCCATCATGTATTATTAATTGCCACTCATAGTGACACTGCACAACTTAGATATTTCCTTACGATTCTGAAAATAAAAAAAACTGACTCTGTGCACATTCACTGTTCTTGTTGCAGGCGCTTGCGCAAGCAAGCCTTCCATGCAGTGGCCTTACCAAGGCACCATGCAATCTTCAGCAAATTTCCGGTTAACAGCCTGGAATGCTGTCGCATATATCGAAGACCAATTGCTGGAACTTCTCTTGCATCCGCGGAGATTCGGTCTAGATCTAATCTTACCTTAAAGTTCTTATTGATACTCAATTCTTACGATGAAAACATAAAGCTGCTTTCCTTAAAAAAATTTAATAACTCACGCTAGATTTCGAGTTATAATAATTGGAGGGTTGAGGATAGGAGAATGTATGACTGTCTAATTTTCGTCAAAGATGGCAATTGCAGCGTAGCTTCATTTGGCAAGTATAATTGTTTAAAGAAAAGGCTTACAGAAAACGCAAATTACCTCAAATAAAACAATTGTCCTTAACATCGACTAAAAACTTTACGTACCTCCTTATATCATTGATGATTATTAATCATGAATAAAAAAACAAGAGGAAGAATGAGAATTCCAAAGTCTTATACCTACTTAATACCACGGTAACCGAGTCACTCGAAGCTACAAAATAGGCCATCCAACTAACTAACGAAAGATTCGTGAAACGTCTAATACGATTTGAATTTCCAAGACGCTTTCCCTTCTCGGAGGAGATCAGGATAATCGAAGTTTCGAAGAAATTTTTGGCTTTCTTCTCTGGCGTCATAATTAGATCAAAACAACTGAGCGGCTGGCAGACCCTTATTAAAAGTTTTACATCAATTTAGCAGTTCACGTTTGGATAGTTTAAATGGTACGGTAGTATGCAAAGCTTTCAAAAACAGTATTGCTTCTCGCTGTGACAGAAAATCAGAATGACCGTGTGCAAAGTTTTAATCATAGGTTGAATCTCCTTCAGTGACATCACATAGAGACTGTAACGAGATGAAACCCAAGATATGAATTAAGTCACAAGACTAATTGAAATTCTTATCTCCCTGATTAACGTCCATCTCCAGAGAGGAGGTAACATGCTTTGCTTTCCTAAATTGCGAATAGCAGTTGATACCCAAATTAAGGGAACATTTATAGTGATGTTAGTATGCCTTTTAGCGCAGCAATTAGTGTTTGAAAACAATAACAAAAAGTACAATTCTTTAATAACAAAAGTAATATTAAAAATAAAAATAATAATAATAATAATAATAATAATAATAATAATAATAATAATAATAAATGGAAATGCCGATGACACCAACAACAACTATAATAATACTTTTTCTTGGTGCTGTTGTAAGGGGGATAATTAATTGCTGTCTCAGCTGAATTCCATTTTCATTAGTTTTATCTACTGCTCGTAGGAGACCCATAAAAGTTTGAACACAGCTGAGGCAGCAGCCATCACTGATAATAAGAATTCCGATGGTAATAATCATAGATTAGATCAATAAGCAGCAATAATGATAATAATAATAATAATAATAATAATTCTACCAATGTGATTGTAAACATATTAAAAGATATCGAAGAAAAAAAAGCTAGTACTAAAGTAAAACATTTTCAAGAAAAAATATCAAAGAAAAATCCTCACTACCTCGTCCTAGGGTGACCTTCCAACTCTCATATTCCCAGCTAAGAAGCACACTACAAGATCCCATTCCCAACGTCAATCGCAAGATTATTTTCTCCTTCATACTAAGGGGAATCATTCTTGAGTGTGTCATTCCATCACCTAAAAACCCCCACCCCTCCAGCGTTCCGGAAATTCCCCTCTCTTTTCCTCTTTTTTAGTCTTAATCGGGGTAATCGCCATTTCTTGCTTGGAAGCAATATACTTCCTTGGGAATAGGTCCCAGCATGACGGGGTTCCTGAGGCGTTTTGTATCAGGAAACGACAAGGGATATTCGCTTTACGATGCTTAGGATTTAATGAGAGAGAGAGAGAGAGAGAGAGAGAGAGAGAGAGAGAGAGAGAGAGAGAGAGAGAGAGAGAGAGAGAGAGAGAGAGAGAGAATTATATAACTTAGGTTGCTTCATTTACAGAAGTAATAAGATTGTAAATTAATAATCATCTTGGTATGAGATTATATAATAGTTTCCCATGTAACGTTTAATATTACTGTATGCAAGGACTAATATCTATTAATCCTCAACTATAAAATGATACCAAGAAACCCATCTCCTTACCTTATCGACCTTGTGGTATTGCATTACAGCACCAGTAAAAACAGGAACTTCATTTCGGGTCTGAAAGTAAAATAAACACTGTTAGTCATCTGGCATAACAATATTGGTTGGACGAACGTCTTTTTATGTCACGCACTGACATATATGAGAGAGAGAGAGAGAGAGAGAGAGAGAGAGAGAGAGAGAGAGAGAGAGAGAGAGAGAGAGAGAGAGAGAGAGAGAGAGAGAGAATTAAAAGTACACTGAATTTGGTAACTTAATTGGAAAGTTATTAAATATACCATTGCGGCAAAATTCCTGTTGTATGATTTTTATCAGAAATCACTAATTCTTTTAATTAACCAAAAGTGAGACATACTTCTAATTCATTCTCAAATTCAAGTTGCGTTTTCTGTATAATGAATTAGGGAAATGGAAGCTTTCCTACCAAACAAATATATTACATCAATTCGAAACCAAAGAGATAGAAAGTAGGCAATAGTAAAAAAAATTAGTCTTATACATCTACTTCATACATCAGGCAGATCTGAAGAAGAGACAAGAGCTTATCAAATTGAATTTCTACCAAACTTCTCATATAAATGCCAGAGATACCTATATACTGCATAATTAGTGCTATGTTAATTTATCACCTAACACAAAAGTTACTAACTGCAAGCACATTTATTGTGTTCATTTGACCAAATCTATAAACGACGTATTGTTAATAGATTTGAATAAAGAAAAGAAGTGTATATTGAAATGTAAGAAAGCGCTAGGTACTAAAGTATGTTATTATTTGTTAGTTACACGCACATAATATATATATATATATATATATATATATATATATATATATATATATATATATATATATATATATATAGATAGATAGATAGATATATACATATATATATATATATATATATATATATATATATATATATATATATATATATATATATATATATATATATATATATATATATATATATATATATATACATACACTCAAAGCAGAAAAGCTATCGTAATTTTTCCTGAGATTTGATAAGCACCATAGGGATGGCAACACTGCTACGATGGGCAGTTTCCATCAGCGTCTGATTAATAGTTTTGTTTGTTCCTACATGATTTGTGGTTTCCAGGAATTGGAGCTCTGAGGAGTGCATGGTCCTTTACTTGAATTAACTCAGTTATTTGTCGGAAACTTTCCCTTTGTTCCTGATTGATAGATTGGTAACTAAATGTTCGTAGAGTTTGTAAAGGTTACGTGTATGCATTAGTTTGTTACAATTGAGACAGTTTAAGGGGAGAAGACAGACCTCTTTAGAATTCTCTGTCTCTCATACCGATATTCCTAGATCAAAGTTAACAGCCCACTGAGCTGTAGAGTAAATGGAAAACTGGACGCGTTAAGAAACCGTACAATAAAAAAGGTTCATGGAAATTATAACAACCATAATAGAAGATGCAATGTTAATCATGAAGATTTCCTCGCAGTTCTCGCTCCCGAAAGGATATCACAAACGTTTGATAGAGAGTACTGCAAGACTCACGAGTTAGTAGAAAATCAATTTAAGACTGTAAAGTTTCCGTTGACGAGTCTCACATCTAATGCAAAACTATTGAGGTTGGCGACCTTAAAATCATTACCAAAAAAAAAGCAGGAAAGATTAAATTTAAAAATAACCTTTCATAGATCTATATATGTATGTATGTATGTATGCATGTATGTATATATATATATATATATATATATATATATATATATATATATATATATATATATATATAAATTAACAAATGTGATAAGGGGATTTATGAGTGCTTGGATTCATTCCCATTTGTATTCATCCACAATGAGAGAGTTATAAGGAGGTACAAGGATTTTGGATGTCTCAGATTTTTCAGTCCAACCGCGGAGACTCTTTTGCTCTTTGGTAGAGCGATTTAGTTTAAGCGTTTAGAGAGTTCTTAAGATCTTGTGTAACTTATCCTTGAACTCGTTTACCTTGTTACTGTTTACTACATCCGCTGCAAGTCTATTCCAAGTATTTGCTATTTTGTATGTAAAGAAATTGCCACATTGAGTGGTGTTATATCTTTTCTATTCCAGAGAGAGAGAGAGAGAGAGAGAGAGAGAGAGAGAGAGAGAGAGAGAGAGAGAGAGAGAATACTATTATGGTACTGCAAAACCACCAATGGAACCACCAACTGAAGCAAACATGTGTATTGTTATTGTGATAAATTAATTCCAAGCTTAATTTTCCTATTACCCTATTTGATATATAGATAAAGGAACATTATTATTATTATTATTATTATTATTATTATTATTATCCAAGCTATAACCCTAGTTCGAAAAAATAGATGCTGTAAGCCCAAAGGCTCCAATAGGGAAAAATAGCCCAGTGAGCGTAAGACACAAGAAAAATAAACTACATGAGAAGCAATAAACTACCAAATTAAAATATGTCAAGAACAGTGACGACATTAAATTGGATCTTTCATATAACTATAAAGAATTAAAAAAAGAGAGAAATAGATAACATCGGGCCGAGTGTACCCTCAAGTAAGAGAACTCTAATTAAAGACAGTGAAAGGCCATGGTACAGAGGCTATGGTACTACCCAAGACTTGAGAACAATGGTTTGATTTTGAAGTGTCCTTCTCCTAGAAGTGCTGCTTACCAAAGCTCAAGTCCCTCTACTATCTTTACCTAAAAGGAAGCAGCCACTGTAAAATTACAATGCAGTAGTTAATCCCTTGAAAGAAGAATAGTTTGTTAACCTCAGTGTTAACAGGTATATGGGGACTGGAGAATGTGGAAAGAATAGGCCAGACAGAATGAAGTAAAAAATCTACAGTCCGGGCTACATTTCATATGATTTTAATATGAAGGACACATTTCTACTTTTTTGGCAACAGGACCGAGACAGATCAAAACATTAAGCTGGCATGTCTGGTACACATTTTTAAACAAAATATTATAAGTATTATTTCAACCACTCACATGATAGTTGCTTTATTTTGTAAATATCATTTACAATCAAAATACTGTTTAAAATTTCCTTATTCCTTTATCAATGTCAACTGGATACAGACATTTCGAACAGACTGGTGACGACTGACAGCTCTGATAAGAAAGACGAGGTTGCTCCGTTTTTCAGGAATGGATTAAAGATATCTGATTTAAGTTCATAGAAGGTGAATGTAAAGTGATATTGAACTCAAGAACTGTGAACATTTCAATTGCCTTATGGGACACAGATCACACAAATCATAACATTTATCATTCGGCCAGTTTAAAAAAACAGCTGAGTACCAAGATCTATCCTGCGGTCACTTTTCAAAGATAAAATTACTTTTGAAATTTATCGGTATGCTAGATCTTATTGGTTAAAAAGAAAAAATCTTAATGGTTAAATAAGAAGAGAACAAATTCTTATAGGGTAAATGTGACTAAAACAATCAGGAAAAAATTGTAATCCAAAACAGTCATACGAATTTGTAAACTAAATACCCACAAACTAATTCATAGCGAGACAAATTGAGCTGAATCTCTTCTAAACATGTCTTGCTCATATTCACCCCCCCCCCCCAAAAATAAGAAAAAAAAAATTGACTAAAAGCAGGAACATAAAAAATTGCATTGTTTGTGAAAGCCGTGACTGCTAACAACAAAAGAAGTTAAACTCCATTGCCGAATCACCTCCCAGTTAGATTGCATTGTTGCTTCTTTTCCGTTTCCCTTTTTCTTAAAGGCGTGTGAAGATAACAACGCAGAGAGCGGTTGGAGAGCGGTATGCAGCTCCATACCCACGAAGAGCATAGCACCCTAAATTCATTTAATCTTTCGGCAAAACGCGGGGAGAAAATGTTGTGAATACAACTGCAACAATAGCAGCCTGCATACTGCATTCTCTATGCACCGCTTGCCTCCAGTGGAAGTTTTGGGGAATTTTGATTCGTAAAGTTTACAGAATATAAAAAAAAAAAAAATATGCAAAGATAGATAATAAATTAAATAGGTTTCCTCTGGAATCTAGAAAACTGTTTCATTTAATTAGCCGCTTATGCAGAAATCCTAAACTACTTATCGGAACAACTGCCAACATATTAACATATATCTATCAGTCTGAGAGATCGTTTACACCCTTGATACGCATTTTTCCCTTAGTGGTAGTGGCTTTGGAAGTTTTCATGGGATAAGACTGTAAACCAAATGCTATGCACCAAGAATTTGTAAGTGACACTTATGCGGAAGACATCTTTGCTTTCTTGTCACCGTGTTTAAAATATCCCATCCACACCGAATTCAGTGCACCATGAAAACAACTAATGTAAGCAGACCAACATTTCAACTCTACCTTTAGTGTTGATAAATGCGAGACAAATACTTTGTTTTCTTATATTAAGAACGATCTGGATTGCCTATTGTACCTTAGCACTATACTTATACAGCAATTTAAATGCTTGAATATATGACGGGTCTACTTAATTCAACCGAATGCTCAAAAAACAGCTTCAGTTCTTTTAAATATGGCAGTAAACATTCTCTTTGAGGCACGGGTTCCATAAATAAAGGACCATTAATTCCATCTGTAATGTGAAAAAGGTATGTATCCGTTTGGTGCTCTGGATACTCCTCTACTTCTAATGCCCGGCAGTTGATCTTACTGGAATTAGTATGGACCGGCAGGGGTCACTTGCCTTATTTAGATAGGCGCTGCGCATCACTAAGAAACTGGCTATTCTTTGATGAATTTAGCCTATGAATCCTCTATGGATTTAGTCAGTCTATGGAAAGCGAAAATGAAAGAATTGCCCCCAGTCCCGGGCGTAGTGGGTTGCTAAGAAACTCCCGGTTTGTAGATAGTAAAGAAAAATTGAAAATTGGTAATTAGAATGTTAGAACCATGAATCAAATTGGAAGTTACAGCTAGTAGAGAATGAATTTATGAAATATAGTTTGGATATCTTGGCCCTAAGAAACAGATGGAGTTAGAAGAGAAGGGGTAGGAATAATGATGATGACACCAAGAGCAGAAAAGGCATTAACCAAATGGAGAGCTGTAGGTAGCAGATTGTTACTTACAAAAATTATTATTATTAATTATTATTATTAATAATTATTAATTATTATTATTATTAATAATTATTAATTATTATTATTATTAATAATTATTAATTATTATTATTATTAATAATTATTAATTATTATTATTATTAATAATTGTTAATTATTATTATTATTAATAATTGTTAATTATTATTATTATTAATAATTATTAATTATTATTATTAATTATTATCATTAGTAGTAGTAGTAGTAGTAGTAGTAGTAGTAGTAGTAGTAGTAGTAGTAGTAGTAGTAGTAGTAGTAGGGCCTATTGAAACCAGAGAAAAAGATAATTTTTCGCGACTCCTAAACGGCTTCGGAAGAAAATCTTCGTCGATCTCCAAATGGCTTCAGAAGAAATAGCCGTAGACTTAGCATAGAGTTCTAAATGACTCAAGAACGGAATTTTCCCGGAGCAGTAGATCAAATCACGGTTTATTAATTATCATTTTTATTATTTTTATTTTTATCATTATTATTATTAATTATTATTAATTATTATTAATTATTTATTTTTATTATTATTTATTATTATTTATTATCTATCATTATTATTATTATTATTTACTATTTATTATTATTATTTATTATTTATTATTATTTATCATTATTATTTATTATTATTATTATTATTATTATTAATTATTAATCAATAATTATTATTATTAATCATTATTAATTATTATTAATTATCAATTATTACTACTACTACTACTACTACTATTATTATCATTATTATTATTATTAATAATGAGTTATTAGGGCCTATTGAAACCAGAGAAAAAGAGAAATGTTCGCGAGTTCTAAATGGCTTCGGAAGAAAATCGTGGTTCTCCAAATGGATTCAAAAGAAATCACCATAGACTTAGCATGGAATTCTGAATGATTCTAGATGTGAATCTGAACGACTTCGAAAGAAAACTCTAAATCTCCAGAGTTTCTGAATGTGTCCGGAACGGAATCTTCACGGAGCTGTAATTCAAATCACGTAATTTATTATTATTATTATTATTATTATTATTATTGTGGTAGGAGACCCTCTTTTAGGCAGGTTGAGTTAAAAGTAATGGCTGCATCGGCAGAGTTTATTTTCTTATCCAATTTTTCTATTTTCCGGATAATTCTCTTCTCTATTATTATTATTATTATTATTATTATTATTATTATTATTATTATTATTATTATTATTATTATTATTATTATTATTATTATTATTATGAGTTATTAGGGCCTATTGAAACCAGAGAAAAAAAGAAAATTTTTCGCGAGTCCTAAACGGCTTCGGGAGAAAATCTTCGTGCATCTCCAAAAGGATTCAGAAGATATTTCCATAGACTTAGCATGGAATTCCGAATGATTCCAGAAATCTCTGAACGACTTCGGAAGAAAATTTCCTGAATCTCCTCTCCAAATGACTTCAGAAGAAATAGCCGTAGACTTAGCATAGAGTTCTGAATGACTACAGAACGGAATCTTCCCGCAGCAGTTCTGAACGGCTCCGGTCCGGATTCCAAAAGACTTCTGAAGACCTGATCTATCTCTCTCTCTCTCTCTCTCTCTCTCTCTCTCTCTCTCTCTCTCTCTCTCTCTCTCTCTCTCTCTCTCTCTCTTTTTCAAACATACCTTGCAACACCTCACGATCTGTATGTACTGCAGCTATGGAAGTTTAGGCAGTGAACATTGGGAGGAGGATTTCACTTTACTCACAGAGCTCGCGTTCTGGCGGAACAGGTAACTGACAGTGAGAATTTTGTTACAGCTATACGATGAACGGGAGGCTATTCGGAACACCTTCATCCACACATAGTTTGTATAGGTGCTGCCGAAGTTGGCAAGCTTTGAAGATCATGATGTAAGCGCCTTGAAGGATAATTTGCTTGCGGTTTAGCGAAGATGTCCTATAATTAGATTGCATTGGTGCAAAGCGGTGAGGGACGTGTGTTTCTTCAAAATTCGGCATTGAAGATAGAACATATCAGGACGGCATTGGTAAATATATTGTGTTGCCCTTCGTTGACTTTAGTATGATGGCGTATAGTGTATGCCGAGAAATCAATGGCATTCATGTCTTTACCCATCGCCCTTATAGGTAAAGACATGAAAGCCATCGATTTCTCCGAGGAATCTGACGAACCGAGGACAAAGAGCACTGAAATGTCTCTTTAAATCTCGAAGGAGACTGGCGAACTAAGCAAAGAAGATCTTGAAAAACTATAAAAGTCAGAAGAGAATAGAGAAGGAAAGCCTTTATACGAAGAAGTATAAAAAATAGCCTTTAATTATAGAGGTAAGTCACCTAAAAACTGAAGTCAAATAGCCTCTACTATTAGCAGTTAGTCGCCTTAAAACAGAGGTCTCAAAGAGCCTCTAGTGCTAGAAATAAAGCACCCAAAAATAAAGGTCGAAGAGCATTTAATGTTAGAGGTAAGGGGATTAAAATAAAGGTCAAAGAAGCTCTAATGCTAGAGTAGAGCACCTCAAAATAGAGGCCAAAGAACCTCTAATGCTAAAAGTAAGGAGCCTCAAAATAGAGGTCAAAGAGCCTCTAATGTTAAAAGTAAGGAGCCTCAAAAAAGAGGTCAAAGACCCTCTAATGCTAAAATTAAGGAGCCTCAAAATAGAGGTCAAAGAACCTATAATGCTAAAAGTAAGGAGCCTCAAAACAGAGGTCAATGAACTTCTAATACAAAAAGTAAGGAGCCTCGAAACAGAGGTCAAAGACCCTCTAATGCTAAACGTAAGAAGCCTCAAAATAGAGGTCAAAGAGCCTCTAATGCTCAAAGTAAGGCGCCTCAAAATACAGGTCAAAGAGCCTCTAATGCTAAACGTAAGAAGCCTCAAAATAGAGGTCAAAGAACCTCTAATGCTTAAAGTGTGGAGCCTCAAAATAGAGGTGAAAGAGCCTCTAATGCTAAAAGTAAGGAGCCTCAAAATAGAGGTCAAACAGCCTTTAATGCTAAAAGTAAGGAGCCTCAAAATTGAGTCAAAGAGCCTCCAATGCTATAAGTATGGAGCCTCAAATCAGAGGTCAAAGACCCTCTAATGCTAAATGTAAGGAGCCTCAAAATAGAGGTCAAAGAGCCTCTAATGCTAAAAGTAAGGAGCCTCAAAATAGAGGTCAAACAGCCTCTAATGAAGGAGATACTGCACCTCAAAATCAAGGTCAAAGACCCTCTAATGCTAAAAGTAAGGAGCCTCATAATAGGTCAAAGAGCCTCTAATGTTAAATGTAAGGAGCCTCAAAACCGAGGTCAAAGAGCCTCTAACGCTAAAAGTAAAGAGCCTCAAAATAGAGGTCAAAGAAACTAATACTAAAAGTAAGGAGCCTCAAAATAGAGGTCAAATACCCTCTAATGCTAAACCTAAGAAGCCTCAAAATAGAGGTCAAAGACCCTCTAATGCTAAAAGTAAGGACCCTCAAAATAGAGGTCAAAGACCCTCTAATGCTAAAAGGAGTCTCAAAATAGAGGTCAAAGAGCTTCTAATGCTAAAAGTAAGGACCCTTAAAATAAGAGGTCAAAGAGCCTCTAATACTAAAAGTAAGGAGCCTCAAAATAGAGGTCAAAGAGACTAATGCTAAAAGTGAGCAGTCTCAAAATAGAGGTCAAAGATCCTTTAATGCTCAAAGTAAGGAGCCTCAAAATAGAGGTCAAAGACCCTCTAATGCTAAACTAAGGAGCCTCAAAATAGAGGCCAAAGACCCTCTAATGCTAAAATTAAGGAGCCTCAAAACGGAGGTCAAAGACCCTCTAATGCCAAACGTAAGGAGCCTCAAAATAAAGATCAAAGACCCTCTAATGCTAAAAGTAAGGACCCTCAAAACAGAGGTCAAAGAGACTCGAAAGCTAAAAGTAAGGAGCCTCAAAATAGGTCAAAGACCCTCTAATGCTAAAAGTAAGGAGCCTCAAAATAGAGGTGAAAGACCCTCTAATGCTAAACGTAAGGAGCCTCAAAATAGAGGTCAAAGACCCTCAAATGCTAAAAGTAAGGAGCATCAAAATACAGGTCAAAGAGCCTCTAATGCTAAAAGTAAGGAGCCTCAAAATAGAGGTCAAAGAGACTCTAAAGCTGAAAGTGAGCAGTCTCAAAACAGATGTCACTGAGCCTCTAATGCTAAACGCAAGGAGCCTCAAAATAGAGGTCAAAGACTCTCTAATGCTCAAAGTAAGGAGCCTCAAAATAGAGGTCAAACAGCCTCTAATGCTAAAAGTAATGAGCCTCAAAATAGAGGTCAAAGACCCTCTAATGCTAAAAGTAAGGAGCCTCAAAATAGGTCAGAGAGACTCTATTGCTATAAGTGAGCAGTCTCAAAATAGAGGTCAAAAAGCCTCTAATGCTAAACGTAAGGAGCCTCAAAATAGAGGTAAAAAAACCCTCTAATGCTTAAAGTAAGGAGCCTCAAAATAGAGGTCAAAGAACCTCTAATGCTAAAAGTAAGGAGCCTCAAAATAGAGGTCAAAGAGCCTCTAATGCTAGAGGTATGGCACCTCAAAATAGAGCTTAAATATGCTCTAATGTTTGAAGTATGGTACCTCAAAATAAAAGGTCAAAGTGCCTCTAATGCTAGAGGTAAGGTACTTCAAAATAGAGGCCAAATAGTCTGGCCTATTCTTTGTATATTCACCCTACGCATTGGTTTCCTGCGCGCCAGCGCTTTTCTGCGCCTTCACCAAAAAACTGTGCTTCAGCAGAAACTGAGCACCAGCAGCATCCTGTGCGCCAACGCTCCAGTACTCTCCTTCGCACTTGTGCGAGAGGCAAAAAGAATGAAAACTTTTTGACAGGTTAAAATGGCCCTGTTCCCCTTCCCGCAAACGCATGACAGCATGCCCGCCGGGCAAAAAGGGAAGAGGCTTCACAGAAGGGTTCAAGATCTCGAAGATTCCATCTTCCAAGGCGAATCAAATGAACCCCCTGAAGAAAGGAAAGATGAATACTGTGAAGAACTGCAGAGTATAATAGGTGAGAACCTAGAGAGATATGAAAATTGTGATTAATGACTTCAATGCTAAAGTTGGAAGGAATAATCAAGGGATAGAAAATGTGATGGGTGTTGAGGTTCTTGGCGAAGTTGCAAATGAAAATGGGGCACATTTTATAAGTTATTGTTCAACAAACAATCTTGTTACTGGAGGTACTCAGGTACTCATTTCCAGCACAAGGAGATCCACAAATATACAAGGACTTCACCATGTGGCAATTACAAATATCAATTAGATCACATAGCCATTGATAAAGAGAGAAGGAGGATTCTGGGAAATGTAACAAGCTATAGAGGTGCAGTTATTGGTAATGATCAGCAGCTCATCATTGCCACACAAATATTAAAACTGAAAGAACCCAACAGAAATGTAGATGGAATACCTAAGTTTGATACAAATAAGCTTCTAGAGGATGAGCACAGAAATCTTTGTAACTGAATGTAGGAATCGATTTACAGTCTTAAGAGACTTTAAGAGACGAAGTTTTGGGACATGCAGTTACAAGGAGAAAACCATGGATATCAAATGATACTTGGGATACTATAAAAAGACAAAGACAGAAATTGATTTCTTAAAGTTTTCGAGGAAGTAATGAAAATTACAAGGCAGCGCATGCCAAGTATTTCAGTATTGATAGTGAGGTCAAAAGAAATATCAGGAATGATTGGAGAGAATATTTAGACAGGAAAGCAGATGAGGCTGACAAAGCTATGAATTGAGGGAGTGGCTTTGTTGTAGGAATTGCTCTTGGAATTATTAATGAAATCTCTATGCGAAAAAAGAAGCATATACCCATCAAAAAGAAAGATGGATCTGTTATAACAAAAGGACATGAAGAAAAGTAACGTTGGATTGAAAACTTTAGTGAGGTCATGAATAGGAAATACGAAGGGAATAATTTGGTTGATATACCTGAAACTCATGAAGACCTTGATGTGCCCATGAATGAATTAGGTGTGTTTGAAGTCGAAGCTATTCTTAAAAAAAAACACTCAAAAGATGGGAAGCCCCTGGATACGAAGGAATAACTGCTGAGATGATATTGCCTGAAAATGAAGTGCCTCCCAGATTACCTACAAGATTATTTTGTAGAATGTGGCGTGAAGAGGCAAAGCCCTATGTATGGGAGCTAAGAGTGCTGGTGAAAATGACAAAAAAAGATCTGACTGATTGCAATCATTACAGAGGCATCACACTTACGTCAGCTGTCATAAAAATATATAGAATGCTCATTCTAAAGAGACTAGAGAGAAAGATTGATGAAAAGTTGAGAGATGAACAAGCAGGATTTAGAAAAGGTAGAAGTTGTACTGACCAAATTTTCATTTTAAGACATGGGGTACAGCAATATGTAGAATATAGAATTCCACTTTTGATGGTATATGTGGGCTATAAAAAAACTTTTGATTATGTGCTCGGGCAAATTTTGAGGAGAGTCCTGCGACATTATGGAGTTCCTATGAAATATGTAAATTTAATTGTCTGTTCATAAGCATAGCAAATACAAAGTTAATGTTAGTGGCGTCTTATCAAACGAATTTACAGTGAAAAGTGGAGTACTCTAAGGGAATGTGTTGTTACCTATGTTGTTTATCCTCCTCATAGATTTTGCAATGCATAGATCGGTTGGGGATGGAAAAGGATTGGACTGGATTGGTAACAGAAAATTGGGAGACCTAGAGTATGCTGATGACGCTGTCCTAATTAGCAGAACACCACAGGGCTTGGAAAGCTTGCTTACCAGAATGCATGAAAAATCACATGAGGTTGGGCTCGAGATAAATAGAAGAAAGACAGATGATGAGAACGGAATATGCAATGGAAGATGAAACATCTTTGGAAGGATAAAGGATTAATGAGGTAGAATTATTCAAATATTTAGGAACTATGATATCTAATATAGGAGCTTTAGAATTTGAGTTTAATGAAAGATTGAAAAAAGCAAATCAGAGGATGGCTAGGTTAAGTCAAATTTGGAAATCAGGTCACCTAAAATTACATATAATAATCAGGCTATATATCAGTTTAGTGAGATCGGTGTTATTGTATGTATGGTCATGAATCTTGATATATTAATGAAACTCATTTTGTAGATTTGAGAACAAAGCCCTCAGAAGAATATTGGGTGTTAAATGACAGGACAGGATTAGAAATTAAACTAAGAGAGATTACTCGAGCGCCACATGTGGATGAGATCATAGTTGGAAGACTCAGGACTATAAAGCATGAAGTTGGATATTGTGATTGGAGAAGTATTGAATTAAAAGCTGAAGATAGAGACGACTAGCGAAATCTAATTGAGGCCCTTTGCGTCAATGGGAGTGGGAGGAGATGATGATATGTGGGCAGTGGCTTCAAGCATGTAGCTCAAGGGGAGTCATTTAGCCGCCTCCTTCCTCTAAAAACCCTTGTGTTGCTCTACCAATGCAAAATAATGGACGATCCTTAATATCTTACAAAATAATTTGAATATCTTTTTTATTCTTTTATTTTAGGTATAAATAAATCCTTATCATTCACTATCGGGACTAGCCTAGCAGTTCAATTATCACTATTCATTACCCTAGTCAATTTAGATTTTTTTTTGTATTTACGTTAGTGTTTGCAGACATTTTTTCTTAAATAATCGAGAGATATTTGGTTGCTTTGTATTTCCATGATTTGTCATGTTTCTATCTCTCTTTGTTTTTTTCCTTTAATTTTTCTTCATTTCATCTTTTTTTCTTGAATCTTCGATTGTATGCCTTTCTTTTGTAGGTAAAAGTATCTTTTTGATGGCTCGTTCATAGTATGAGGTAACAATGATAAGAATAAAATGGATAGGTACAACTTAGGACGAATATTGTTTACGGGATCAGCTTTGCCCCTCCTTGATGTATCTATCATGCTGTTCACTCTAATGTTGCTCCATTTAACACCATATCAAAAAGGCAACACGACAGTTATCAACATTGAAATTAGCAGGAACAGTGAAAATATATTCTATTTCAATTCCGGAAATTTTCATTTGGATATGTGAATTATTATAGGAACAATGTATATAGTAGTTTTTTTCTTAGATATTTCTAGCATTTGGGTTGACACCCCTCTCGAGGACGTTACCATGTTTTGGTCAATCTTTTTGAAGGTTTCACCCCCTGAGTGTCAACAGCTTTAAGAGTGTCCCCAGCATTAAAAAACTTTTTGAAAATCATATCATAACCATCGAGCTAAAAAGAATTTTTTTTTTTTTTTTAATGTAAATCTCTGGGTGTCACTTATTCTTAGGGTGTCACCTTGGGCAGACACCCCTTTTACTGCACCCCTTATGTCTTATTTTGAATTTTTATGATTACATATATGCACATTTATGCATAAAAGTATATTTGTGTGCTAGAATACAAAGTTTGATTTACATATTCATATAGTAAAGCAAAATTGGACAGTTTTCAAAACCATGGTCAGGGAAACTTCTCACTTTTTTCTTGGCGAGGCAAAATTGGACAATCTTGGATTACGGACACAAAAATTTATGTAAGTCTAAAAATTTTTTCTAGCATATTTATATTGATAGGGACCACAAATTGTCAGTTTGCCCAACTGAGCGTTGGCGCTTAACGGAGATACAGACGTGTCCAAAATTGCCTCTGTCCAAAATTGCCTCTGTCCAAAATTGCCTCTTCTCCGAGATATTTTTTTTATTACTGTAATACAAGAATTTCTAATTTGATGATTATGAAACAAGCCATTTTTATAGATGAGACCTCCCTCTCTTGAAAACACGTTTGGTATTTGGTCATAAATTATTAATATAGATTTTGTACAAAGGTTACTAAAAAGGTGTCCAAAATTGCCCCACCCTACTTTAGCGTTCACACCTCTACTATTACATTCACGTTCGTTCGAATAAATGCAGAATAACAAAGACTGCTCTACTGTCGTTTTTTTTTGAAGGGCACTGCAGTTCAGTATCCCAGAAAATTTCCATCAAGAACTTTTCAAAATACACAAAATTGCAAGCAATTCCAGGTATATAGAAAGTTTTGACGAGAGTGCACGTTATAACGTCCAGAAACTTTTTATGACGAAAACTGTAGTTTAAATGCAAAAACCACAATAATCACACTTCATCCAAATCTCATCAGCGGCACAAGTCCCAAAGAGCAAAGGAAATAAAATGGCATTGGTCGAATCTGGCTTCCGAGAACCCTCAAAAATATTTATACTGATCGAAGTCTTCATAATCACAATGGAGGTGGCCCACAGGTCGCAATGACAATTGGTTGTTTGCATTGTTAAACGAACGGCATATATGCGGAGAATTCCACGAAATCGCATTGTACTCTATTGTAAAGATATGGGAGGCTTTCTAGTTTGTGTACATGAATATATTGTCTCCGTTTTTCATTCCATAGCGTCATAAAAATATAAAAAAAAAGATAAAAAAAAGAGGTTGAGGATACTGTAGTTCTTAATATACCATTCACATTTTATGAAAACATTTTGAGTAGGATTCTCAAAATTACTTCCGGCTTTCGTGGTGTCATGTGTCCGTTCACTGTACAGTAACTTCTACCACTATTTACAAAAACACACACACACACATTTTCAAATTTTAAAGATTTTGTTCATGAGTATATTATATTACTAGGAAAGCCTAAGCAAAGCACACTAATAAAATAGACGACCGATCAAATATCAAGGTGAGAATGCATATATATACACAAATAAACACAATATATATATATATATATATATATATATATATATATATATATATATATATATATATATATATATATATATATATATATATATACACACATATAATATATATATATATATATATATATATATATATATATATATATATATATATGTATATATATGATAAATAAAATAACCCACAATTTATAAAAAATAAAATTTATTGAGCTTTCGAACGGACCATCTCCCTTCCTCTTCAGAAAACAAATGGTAATGGTTACACATTTTTAAAGAGGTACAGAAATGTTCCCAAGAAATAGAAAACCCGTTACAGCGTGGGCGAAAATTCACAGCATTTCATGGTGGTTTGTTTACGTCGTTTAACGATTCCATAACAATAGTTACATTATTTTAGACAATATTATTCAAAAACAAATCTAATTTAAAATTACTCTAGTAAATATTGAAATATTTGAATTTTGAATTAAAACAGCTTCAATAAGTTTTCGTCAATGTGTATCAGACATTCATATACAACTGTACATTTATCTCCCCGATTTTACATAGACATTTTTCATTGTAGCGAATATATTTCTTTTTCCCTGAGGTTAATGATGTTCTGGTGAATATCCGATACCTAACTTAGTAAACGTCTACAAAAACTTTTCCTTCATTTATTACTACTATGACAACTCCCACCCCCACAAAGATTGCCGCTAAAATAATGGCTTTACTCGTTAGAGCTTTTATTACCATATTCTTATTCCTGATTTCGAATGTTCTATGAGTAGAATAACCTCTCAGTTGTAAGACTTGAATAAAAAATTACATAACAGAACTTTTCTATAGTTCCATCTGAGAAAGAAAAACAGTATCCCAAAGAAGATTGAAATAACTTATAGAAACATTCACTATTTAGAGTAGAAATTTTTCCATCGTTAGCATTCCTCTAAACCTCACTTCTAATGTTATCCCCTATGGAAATTAAACAAAATAAAAATCAAGGACCAAGAACTAAAATATCAAACTTGAATCATGATATGGAAAATGTAGATAGCCTCTTTGACTTGGATAAATAAAGATAGTTTTGAAATATAAGCATCGTAGCAATGATTGAATGAAATTATGAGCTCTGCTTTTCTCTCCTCGCCTTTTAGGATGTAAATAATGGGGTGACTTTTGTAAAATTTAATATTTGGATTTATAAAATTTAACCTCTTCTCACATAAAAAAGGAAAAAAAGACGAGGAGTTATTTTATTAATTGAAGAAAGGCGTGTGGGGACAAAGCATCTGTAAATTATTAACGAAAGCGAGATTCTAAGGGCACCCAATAAATATTTTAAGGCTTCGAGTTTAGACATACAACCCTAACGTTCTGGAACTGCAAGTGACGAGACTCCTGAAAAACTTACAGAGGAATATGACCATACCACAGAAAACTTGTAATGCGTCTTATTATACTTGACCAAAATGATGATTAACTATATAATAAGGCTGTGTAAGTGGCAATTGATATTTTGTTATAAGTCTGTAATAATAAACATAGATCAAGACACCAGTTTCATTTTCTTGTAGGCTTCCTTTAAAATTCTCTCTCTCTCTCTCTCTCTCTCTCTCTCTCTCTCTCTCTCTCTCTCTCTCTCTCTCTCTCTCTCTCTCTCTCTCTCTCTCTCTCCTAGTAATACTTGCAATTTCCATTTACGAAAAACAAGGCTCCCGAGTTCCCAGGAACTATGTATAACTTGAACTGTTGCGTTATTCATATCCAAGAGTAGACATTTATTTCTCGCATTCGGATCCAGAGATATATAGAGAATACGGTTGCAGAGTCCCTTTACATAACACCGTTATCTTGCGGGAACTGAATTGGTTCAGATGGATTTCAATGTTGCACAATTCGATATGCAGCAGTATGTGGTTTCCTTTGTTGGTGAGGTCAAAGTTTGGATCAGTTTGTGAAGGTATACAACAGACGAAACTACCCTATCATCTGTGCTTCTAAAGACAAAAATATTCATATTCATCATATATAGAGTGTATACACATGTCAATACATATACATATAAAATATGTATATATATATATATATATATATATATATATATATATATATATATATATATATATATATGTATATATAATGTATATATATATATATATATATATATATATATATATATATATATATATATTTATGTATATATACTGTATATATATATATATATATATATATATATATATATATATATATATATATATTTATGTATATATACTGTATATATATATATATATGTATATATACTGTATATATATATGTATATATACTGTATATATATATATATATATATATATATATATATATATATATATATATTATATATATACATATGCAACAGTATTATATGTATATATGTGTATGTAATCATACATATACCGATACGCTTTTAGGCATCATATTTTTCGTATGTAATTACTATGTTATGTATTAGCTGCACTCCAAATGCAAAGACAAATTTCTTCGGCTTAACAAAATTCCATTCGTGTTTAAGTTAAAAGAAAAAACGACAAATAAATTGTTCCATTTAACATATGATGCCAACTACTACTTTAGCCAGCCATTACCTTATGACCATCGTCAGGCCTTCAATTGCTTAGCAATGGAATTATGCATCAATAAAAAGGCTATGGCACTAAATCAAATCACATTATATTAATACACACACACACACACACATATATATATATATATATATATATATATATATATATATATATATATATTATAATATAAATCATATATATACATATATATATTTGTGTGCCGCGCACAATTATGAGGGAATAAACTAGAAAAAAGTCAAGGTCCACAAATCTTAGAGCACATGGGAGTCCTATTAGGTATAGATGAAATTAATTAATTTTGAAAGCCACATGACAAAACATTTAGTATTCAGTCACGTGTTATCAATAAGCAATAGATGTCTCTTGAGATGTCAATAATAATTGTATCAAGAACTAAATACTAATTTGGATTTTGTCGGATACATCGAGAAGGCGAATTTCAGTTTAGCATATTTAGGTAACGCATTATCCTGTGTCAGCGTTGAAGAAAATACTGCAGAATCGTACAAAGATATGCTAATTTAATGCAGTAGTAGTTTCTTTAGCAGCTGCTGTGGATATTCTTTCCTTATCTAATGCACGTCTTTATATCCTTACTCTTAGCAATGGTAATGACTTTTCTCATCTTAGCAAAAACAAAGTTATAGGGGGAGAAAGAAGAGATTTAATTACTGCAGATATCGTTTACTTCTTATCATTATGCATAAATGAAGGTAGAGAAAGGAAACCTCCATGCAAATCAAACGAAACAAAACACATTAACGATTTTAGATATCTTCGATGGAACTTTATCATGTCAAATGACTATTGATAATTATAAGTTTATAGGTTTAGGTCTCTACAACTATAACATATATAGTGCTTCGATCCTGGTCTGTTATTGGTTGTTTATATAATTGTTATTTACATATTTCTGATATGATTTAGTTATAAATATATAATGGTATTTATGTAAACCCCAGTCTATATAGTCTTGAATTTATTAAGTACACAAAACACAATCTCTCTCTCTCTCTCTCTCTCTCTCTCTCTCTCTCTCTCTCTCTCTCTCTCTCTCTCTCTCCCCTCGTCCAATGGCAGCCTCTCGACACAAACTGAGCACTTAAGAGGGTGGATGATACGACAACGTTAATTGAAAACCCAGTGTACCTCTGTTAATCTTAGCAGTGAATTAGTTACCCATTTGTTAGTTGTGAGTCCCAATGAAGAGAGAGAGAGAGAGAGAGAGAGAGAGAGAGAGAGAGAGAGAGAGAGAGAGAGAGAGAGAGAGAGAGAGACTTTTATTCGATGAAGAATCGAGGCTGGCTTCTTTAAAATTCAGGCTGCTTAAAAGGTAAATGCAACTGTGAAGTCTTATGCTGAGGAGATAACCTTGTTCTCTTCGAGGATGCTCAAGTCCGTACCCTTTGATGGCTTGATCTGCTTCGATAACTATCTTGCGAACACGAGAAGCTTGAGAAGAGGATTTCTGACATTAGTGTTACCGATTTACCATTAACTTTTACTGAAGAATTTTTGCATAATTCTGTCTTTGTCTTTTTAAAGTGCTATAAGGAAATGGAACTTTTAATGTTTTACAACATGATTTACATCTAAAAAAAATATCTAATTAATTTTAAAAAATTGGTATTAAATCAGTATGCATTTCGATACTGGCTTATTATGTTATCAAATGATTCAATGTATTATTGAAATATATCAATGACATATCTCTACCGTTGGCACACTCTCCCGATACACAAAAGTACAACACTGGACACATAGCAGAATCATTCATGAAAATATAATAAAATTCAATATCCAACTTCAAAAAATATAAAAGAAATTCACCAATAACTTCTTCCGATTTCCCATAAACAGAAACCCATATATCGAGCAAACAAACTAAGAGTTCCATTAGATACGGAGACATGAGGGCGCTTCAATGAATGATGTCAGGATTAATGATACGTCTCACTGAATGGGAAAGGGTCGATGGTGTCCCTTCCTGTTCCTGTATTTTGCGACATTTATTTTGAGAACAAGGAGTAAGTATTTCAGTTCGTGTTTAAGTTTCTTTTTTCCAACTGAAGGGCAACATGTACACTTTACATTGTAGAATAACAATAAAAGCATTACTCCAAATATGGGAATTTACTCTTGGTATTATTATAATAAAAGATACACATCTTTTATGTAAAAAGTAAAAAAAAAAAAAATAACATGATGAGCAGTCACCAATTAAAGCGCAAAGCAAGTTTCCATTAATTAAAATGAAACAGTGAAACATGATAGAAATTAGGAAAAATAAATAAATTCATCATACACAAAAAACACGGCAATTCCATTTTCTATTTCCCATACATTAATAAACCAGACAAATAATAAAAATAAAAAAATGGTTAAGAACAGTTTCAAAATCAAGCAGCTGATAACATTCATCCCCACCTCCCTCCATCAAAAAAAGAAAAAAAAACTTATAAATAACGCTTTCTTCAATTCTGGCTCCACTAGTAGCATTAAAATATGCTATTCAAATTCACGTGCAGAGGCAATTTAATTGACTTAAAACCAAAACTCTTACCATCTCTTTCTGTTTGCGACAAAAGAGATAAAAATGCATTCGACTCACTTTACTATTACAAAAATATTCAGATTGATCAACGTTTCTGGCCATCATACCAACACAGATACGGCCAATCTAAAGAAAGCTCAAGATTTTATGCTAATTTGGCGTTCTGTGGAATAGATTTCCTGTGAGTATTTTAAAGTCTCAGGTATCATTGAATTAATTTACTATTTGTGGTTTTATCACATGTAGTTTTAGGATGGGTTTCTTCATGTCATTAAACTTATCTTAGCAAACAGTTGGTTCAATGTGAACTACAGTTTTTATAATAACCCCAATAATAATAATAATAATAATAATAATAATAATAATAATAATAATAATAATAATAATAATAATAATAATAAACGTCATTCCAAATAACTGAAAATTTAAATTTGCAATCCTTAAGTATTTAGTTATATATTTTATTTTTATAAAATATCCCTAACAAAGGATATCTTATAAAAATAAAATAATTAAATACTTAAGGATTTCAAATTTAAATTTTCGTTATAGATGATATATTAAAGGTGGGGAAATATAAAAAAAAGATGGATAAAAGTCTAAAGACCTTAAAAAAAAAAAAAAAAAAAAAAAAAAAAAAAAAAAAAAAAAAAAAAAAAAAAAAAAAAACCCAAGGTTGCATCCGGAAAAGTGAAATCTCAGAGTATCAATAGCTCGAGAATTACCAGCCGCTATCTTTTTTCTCTCCTTTGTTTCCCTTTCCCTTTGATTCCCAAATTGAATCACTCCATCGGAATCAAACAGAATGGAGCGCAAAAAAAAAAAAAAAATCGGATTAAAGCGGAAAGCAAATCGGAAGCACAACAGCAGGTCTCCTCCAACGATGCTTGCCAAGTTCCACGCGAAAGACAAAGAACTAATGAGATGGAATTGCTGTTGTTGACAAATCCGATCAAATGCTTCTATTTTTGTTTATTGACTCAAAGCTGGTGGTGATGCAACATCAGATGTCAGTGTCGGTTTGACAACTTCCAGTGATAATGTTTCATCAGCCATGTGTGTAGGCTTGACACCCGGTTTTAAGCGCATTAGATGTCAATTCTAACCTTAGTGGGAATTATGTTTTTTTTTTCTTTGTACGAATAGCTATTTTCGACATAAGATTCAAATGTCCGTCGTTGCCATTATTATAAATATTACTTTGCTGACAGAAATATGTTCATTGCGTACTTCTTAATGCAGTTTATAAAACCTTGTCAAGCATATAAAGCAAATATGATACCCAAAATTTACAAAATTATGACACCGATTAAGTTTTCCCTGATTACTATGTATCAGTCTTTTTTTTTTTCTTAAATGTTCCTTTAATACTGCTGAACGAATGCTAGTTTTCATTGTGTACACACAAATGCGTGGGCAAGAGAAAATTCTGAAATATAGACAATGGAGAAAAAACGGAAAATCATATGCACTACGGACAGCTCTCCAAAGTGCTGTTTTGCTTCACTTCAGAGTTGAAGTCCCTTCGCGAAATTAAAATATGAATAAAGACCACTTGAATGTAGGTATAATTCATTTACAGAAAATTTAAGAAGTGAAACCCCACCCCATCGTCCATAATAAATACTTAGAAATTCAGTGCTGTTCAAAATATTAGAGTAGAAAAAAAAAACACCAGAATAGGAGATTAAAAGACAGTTTACTGTTAAAACACACTAAGAGTAACTTCTTTTTTTTCTTTTCTTTTTTTTTATTCTAATTACCTCGTCAAGATACAATGAAATTCACAATATATTATAACGAGTAAATATGGTGCAGACATGCTGTATAAACAAGAAAATTCTTGTGTTCAAAACTATCTATTTCCTTTGTTTTTCAAGGCTTCCTCTCTCGCAAGGTAAATGATATTGACACAATTCGGCACATAACCGCACCTCTCTCTCTCTCTCTCTGATATCCGAGAGAGAGAGAGAGAGAGAGAGAGAGAGAGAG
The DNA here is from genome assembly GCF_036898095.1 of Palaemon carinicauda. Classification (NCBI taxonomy): domain Eukaryota; kingdom Metazoa; phylum Arthropoda; class Malacostraca; order Decapoda; family Palaemonidae; genus Palaemon; species Palaemon carinicauda. The sequence goes on along the minus strand of NC_090727.1, from coordinate 6,952,121 downwards.
AGAGAGAGAGAGAGAGAGAGAGAGAGAGAAAGTCTCTCTCTCTCTCTCTCTCTCTCTCTCTCTCTCTCTCTCTCTCTCTCTCTCTCTCTCTGGGATATCAGTTAAAAGTTTCTACATAAAATAAAAGCCATAATGTAATTTTACACGAGAATATTCTTCGGCGTATTTTGAAACATACCAAAAACTATGATAAATGGAAGCGTATACTATACATGCATATGTAGATGAAAATATATAACCGTGTATGAATCTCACATACACATATTATAACCTCGTTTCCACTTGTTTAAAACGTAATGACTTCACACAAGAGAAATCTTTTGAATCTGACGTCTGATCCCCTTTGCCTTAGCTACCAAATAAATGTATCAATCGAAATCCTAATTTAATCTAAATACCACTTAATGCTGGTGAAAAAAAAGAATGGAAATTCTTTGCACAAGTAAGTTATCCATAAAACAGAATATTGCAACTACAATTAAATCATTACCGCTTAAGTAAATTATCTAAACAAGCAGTAAAATTAAACTTAAATTACAAGTCAGATCTTTTCAATCATCCCCAGCATTTATATAAAAACTACATGGGGGAAAAACAGAAGTTACTTTACCCATATATATATATATATATATATATATATATATATATATATATATATATATATATATATATATATATCCCTAGATGATTCGTGATAATTAAAAGGATTCTTAAATCCCATTAGATTTCATTTGATTCTATTTCTGAAAGTTCGCTCTATCTGTCACTGCAACTACTAGGATATCCAGCATCGTATCAAGACATGAAAGAGAGGGAGTCAATGATTAAATTGGATAGCAAGGCAAGAGGTTCCTAAAGTAAATGAAATGGAATAAACAGATCTCCGGTAAAACTGTAAGAAAACACCACAGTTGCAATATAAACAAGTATAGACTAGATAGCAAGATGAACGAAAGTAAGCAAGAATGTGCTTTAAGTCAAAGTTAGACCGTGGGTGTAGCTATAGGTCCAAGGAACGCCACAAAGAATATTCTGTAATGTCTACTGTACTCCTCCATTCGGAATAAATCATCGAGTGATTCGTTATACATATTTCAATTATAGGAGGTTTTATCCAACCGAAAGTCATAATGATCGATTCAAGAAAGTGGATAGGATAAAACAAAGAATGAATTGAACGACTTTATGTGCACTTAAAAATAACTATAAAAAACTATAAAAATTATAAAAATACTACTAAAAAGGTAAAATATCCTCGAGAGCTTCGCCATCTTTCATAGCAACTTATTCCTTATGTGAGATGGCTCGACAACTTCGAAAATCCTGGACCCTTGGCAGGTAGGCTACGCTGCGTACTGGTTGAGGACCCGAGTCTAATGTAAGTATCCAAGTTCCCACTGAGTCACGAACTCAACGAGATTAGTATACTTGAACGTAATTACCCCGGATGCCAAACTTTCTAAGATTCCTTCGAATCACAAGTTTGAGTTTCATTCTCCGTGCATTTGAATAAGGCAAACCTTCTAGTTTCAAAATATTAAAAGCCTTGCATCATTTCTTTATTATAGAAATGAAAAATCTTTAAAGTGAAGGTTTGTGGAAGGTTTATTCTAAATTTATTCCTAATTTAGTCTAGCTGGCTTTTCATAATCATTTCAGTACAGTGGGTATAAAGCAAATCGGTATCCTTTTTAATTTTTCGGTTATCTATTTAAAAATGTTCAAGGACGCTTACTTATTTTCTAAGTAAAAGTGATGACGCTATGTACACCTCAGTTAGTTTTTCTTCCCTACCAAACCCCATTTCAATATGCCATAAACTGAAATAAATAATTTATTTATAATTAATAAAATACATTAATCCTACTGATAATAAATATCTCATCCTAAATAAAAAAGATATTGATTAAGATACTTTTCCGAAATATATAGCCTCATACTGTATACTGCAAACCCACCAAAGTCAGATCAGATATCAGAATGTCTCATTAAACAATTAATAGCATTACTATGACGTAAACAATACTCGAATAAACACACGATTCTCAGGAAAATATAAAAAAAGTTAAAAAGTTAAAGTTGCGGGTTTTAGGTCTCCACTGAGAAGATTTACATCGTTCTCCTATAAGAGCCGCTCTTAATATTAGTCTCTACCATCCGACTTCCATTTTGTCTTAACTTCGTAGCTTTTTACATCTTAATCAAACCCCTTCCCAATCACAAAATATACATGAAACTTTCATTACAATTAAATAATCTTCTCTCCCAAATGACCGAAAGGATCTGGAAAACATTGGCCTTCTATTGACATGAAATATATCAATATCGGCGTAAGTAAAGCAATTTGAGCTGATATAGTTATTAATTAGTGATTGAACATTATATAAACCAAACTAAACACAAACGTAATCTACACTCCCAATGCCACGATGGCGGATCGTGGGCAAGGGCCAGAAGAATGGGGGCGACAAATGCTGGCCCTGGGGTAACTGCTGACGATCCAGCTCCATGCCAATCAGCTTGCAGGGATCGGCGGCACGCCCTTTGCCAAATCTGTGGAAGTTGATGATGGTCTTACCCCTCTTTCTTTGCCGATATGTCAACAGCCGTCACCTGGCTCCCTTTCCACACCTCGATCAAGGTAAGCTTTACGGATTTGCTTGGTTTGTTGCTTTTAAACCTTAGCCCCTGTTACGCAGATATATTTTCTGGCATTATTTTACTGCTTGCGGCCAGTTTACCCAAAGCAGAGATTAGTGATGGCAAAGAATAAGCATGCGTTCGTCATCTTGTAAAAGAAGATGAGAAAGATACCGGGGGAATAACAGCCGATTCAAAACTTCTACAACCAACAAAATATCATTCAAGTAATTACCATAAAAGCCTAGTCAATTGATATCAGTTATATATTACATGATATTCTAGGACCCAATTATTACTTTAATGACGTTATTGCAAACCAGGGGATTTAAACTTCTGCATGAGATAAGCGTGGATACGTGTACTAGAATGCTAATTTTTTCACACCCAGATATAGAGAGAGCTATCAGTTTGCATAACGTTCTAATACCAATTTTAAGAAATGATAGTATTGTCTACATTATCTGATCAAATGCATATTTAAGTGATCTAGAAAATGACTAAAATTACTATTTGCAATATAAAACGAGTAGGTCAGTGCTACAATATCAAAATATGCCGGAAAAAAAATATCCAACTAAAGTGCCATAAAAGGACTGATCCTTAAGACTAAAATAAATTTTTTCTTACTTTTGCGCACCATGCTATTATCATTGTACAGAAAATTACGGAAGTTCTAAATAATTAATTAGATTATCTTTATTTAGAGGGAACTACAACAATAACCTTTCTTATTATACACTGCTTTGATAATTATAATTGAATTAATGCATTGCAAAATGGAAACATATAGGCCAAATTTCTACGCGTTACCGATAACCGTGTAAAGGGATTATGTTATTGACCTTCTGAACCCTAAAGAACGAACATATTTAATGAAACACTGATATAAACAACATATAAATGCCGAACCAAAATTAACCACTTTAGATATATCATCTGGAAAAATAAATAAAAACAATACGAATAAAAAAAATAATACGAATTAGGTAGAGGGAAACCAATGAAGCAATATTTACTTATGTATTATAATCTTATGTAGCTTCTGAATGATTAATTATATATATATATATATATATATATATTATATATATATATATATATATATATATACATATAAATTATATATATATATATATATATGTATGTATATATATATATATATATATATATATATATATATATATATATATATATATAGAGAGAGAGAGAGAGAGAGAGAGAGAGAGAGAGAGAGAGAGAGAGAGAGAGAGAGAGAGAGAGAGAGAGAGAGTATATATACAGTATGTATGTATGTATGTGCATATATATATATATATATATATATATATATATATATATATATGCGTGTGTGTACACATGTATGTATGTATGTATGTATATATATATATGCGTGTGTGTACACATGTATGTATGTGTATATATATATATATATATATATATATATATATATATATATATATATATATATATATATAATAAAAACGCATATACATACAGTATAAAAACTCACACACATGCGAGCGTAGGTGTATGTGTAGTTACGTTTTCACTACAAAATTGATCTCCCGTTAACAATACTTAGCGGATATAGCCTACCACACATCGCTCACTTGTTATAATGTTTAGGAATGTAATGTATCTGTATATGAATTACCTATAAACCTTTATAAGGTCATTGATTTTGCATTCTTAATAGCATCTAATTGGAACTGACCACGTGCGCGCGCGTCATTCGATTAACAGAATTCCATTATAAATTTCATATCACAAACCGGAGAACAGTATTGGATATACATAGAGAACATACTATTCTCAAATTCGGAACAAATAGATTCTGTACAATAGCCCTGTGCACTTTTGAATACAAGTTCTCATTGCTAAATGGCAAATTAACCTGAATTGCAAGACTATATTCATTTATTGACTTTCCGTTTCAATGGAGTTTTGTTAAAAAAATAATCAACGGGACTGATTGTCTTTAGTAATCACTGGAGGACCACAAAACCTTTATTACGATAGAATTCCGAGCATTTTTATTATTCTCTTTCTTCCATTTTCTATTCACCTCTTCCTTAGGTTTAATATAGACTTTTATCAATATTTTGAATTTTGGATTCTATGACCTTACTTTGCTTACAATACAGTTAATTCCTAAATCATATGTTCATTATATCGTTATTAATTTTTGTGAATTCAATTGCAAACACACATGCCAAATTTCATAAAGGTGACTTACTTATCATTCCTTTTCTTTTTTTTTTTTTAAACAATTTTTGTGAAGACCACGGCGACAGGTAACCAAACGCCATTATCGAACCTAAGCTTAATTTGAAAAAGAAAAATATATGAATATACTGGAGTGGGAAAAGAGCGAGTTCCAAACCCGAAGGAAGAACGGTAACAGGATAAAAAGGAAATACGAATAAATTCCACAATGTGCGAGTCAAACAATCCGTGAACCAATTATTAGAAGGACTTTTGATTTACAACCACAAATTCGACGTTCGTTGATAGAAAGTTTTTCTTTTTATTCCGAATTGTTCTCAGGATTAATAAAGCGATTCGTATCTGATTGAAAGAAAAAGGTGAGGAACGATAAGGGAATAATGTGTAATGGTTTTGGCTATGAATTGACAAAACATATGTTGAATATTTTAAAACTTAAAACATATTAGCAAACAATTTTGATATATAACTATATCATTGGTATCGTTGGTTTCGTATTCTATTTTATCTAAATGAATTCCCTTAAAGATTAGTTTTAAACGTTTCATTCAGGAATATTTTTTCCAGTAGTATTATTTTGCATTTT
>NC_090727.1:6926666-6941666 GCF_036898095.1 Palaemon carinicauda | reverse complement strand
CAGACCTAACGTGTTTCTCAAAAAGTAAATTTGCTGTCGAGAATCACATCTAAAATTTTAGAAGTGTCATACAAAGTTAGATACTATCAATGCTGCGATCCGGATGTTGAGGAGCCACTGTCCTTGACCTACTTACAATCATACTTGAGTTTTGCTAGGATTCAACTTCATACTCCATAGTTTGCACCATGCAGTAATTTTAGCTAGATTTCTATCAAGGGATTCAGCAACCCCAAATCTACACTCTGGAGGTGGAATTGATGCAAAGAGAGTAGCATCATCTGCATACGCAACAAGCTTCTTTTTCTAAGCCAAACCACATCTCATGTGTATATAGTATGAAAAGTAATGGGCCAAGAACATTACCCTGTGGAACACCAGATATCATATTCCTATACTTACTATGGTGCCCATCTACAACTCTGAGATCTATTACCTAAAAATTCAAATTCTTCAGTTTCCTTTTGAAAGCCTTAATATCCTGAGTCTAATGGGAGCTTATTATATGGACTAGGGCCGTATATTTAAAGGCTCTAGAACCTACAGAAAACATATCTAGGTTCAAATAATTTGAAACCATCTGCAACTATTACCGTGTCAACACAATTTGTTGGCTGCACAATATATAACTATCTTAGATATTTTAGACGTCCGTTTCTGATAACTTGATGGGTTATTGTACATATTATAAACTTAATTCTCGTTTTAATGGACAGCCAGTGTAAATTAATTAGTATAAATACCTATCAATAATGTAGTATCAATAGTAACTAAGATGATCTCAAAACGTAGCTAAATGATACGGCTAAAGAATTTATCAAATTTTAAGTTTGTCAGAAGAGATGTAGATGACCTACCCGTATATATGGTTAATCGGTTTTCTCTGAAGTTATTCTTAAACAATTTGACGTTAACGTATAGACTAAAATTATAATAAGATACCACTGATAGATACGTTGGTAACTTGAAAAGTTGTAACCGATTTTCGTGAGCTCCATGTGTAGCGAAATCAGATGACGACTTTGAAGAGAATTCTATAAAACTATATAAGTATCGGTTAATACTCAGATAGTTACCTTGAAGATCAATTTTTAAGGAATGATTAAAATTAATCCCAGGCATAAAAATTTGATATCTTTTCTTACACCTACTTCTTTCTTGGGTTGGCAACACAGATATTGAATAAATAGAATACAAAAACACTTCGTTAATATAATTCAACCAGTAAGTTACCAAACATTTTTGTTATTACGTATTTACGTCTATAGAGGCATTGCTTATTTTGTAATTTTTATTACAGGGTACAAAAATATTTCAGTAATAACAGAGCGCAACTTATGTTCATGGTATTTTAAATCACATTAGAATGAGTATAGATATAGAAATCCATAAGTGTTCACTGATAAAAGAACTAATTTCAGAGAAACAATTTCTTGAAAGAAAAATAATACTTATAGCTTACGCAGAAACTTATAAAATACTAAGCAGAAATTGCATGTTTACGAGTCATAAAAATTTTAAAACGAAAAAGATTGTGCAAATTAATATCCCGGGAAACATTTTCGCAACAACTTAAAATACGTCAAAATTACAGTGAGAAATTCAACAGTATAAAAAATTGGCGAACTTCAAAGTGCAGAGCAAAGGATTAATTGACACTCGACTAATGTAATTTGATCTTATTGCACATGTAAAACCAAATATAAGATACAATTCTTAAGAACAAAAACCGAATGAGAATTCTGGCATTTGGTGTCATCAGAAATTAATTTACAAAATTTAAAAAGATAATTGGGAAAAGTGAAGTCATAATCATGAATTCCTTATTCATATTTCCACTTCCATATCAATCTATACAAAAACACACACGCGTGTTTAATTCATATTCATTATTAGTTTCAAAAGTTAAGGAAAGTAGTAAATAAATAATCGTATACTAAGAGGATCCTTAATAATATTCATATTTTGGTGGCCTGGTGGTAGCGTCCTTGCCTGGTGATTGCCAGACTGGGGTTCGAGTGCCGCTCAAACTCGTTTGTTCATTTGGCCGCTGCAACCTCACTGTCCTTGTGAGCTAAAGATGGGAGGTTTGGGGGAGCATATAGGCCTATCTGCTGAGCCATCAGCAGCCATTACCTGGCCTAGCTTGATCCTAGCTTGGGTGGTGAGGGGGCTTGGGCGCTGATCATATGTAATATGGTCAGTCTCTAGGGCATTGTCCTACTTCATAGGGCAATGTCACTGTCCCTTGCCTCTAACATTCATGAGCGACCTTTAAACCTTTAAACATAAGGTATATATGAGCTTTCAACTACCACTGTGAGCAATTTTTCCAAACTACAGCAAAATGGTTAATGGCGGGTTTACACGGCCGAACAGCTCGCCGAGCCCGGTTGTCGAACCTACTTGTAGAACGGCTCAAAGAGCTTTCAGACAGTACATCGAACCTCAGTGTGCCTCGTGCTAAAACAACGTCAACATGTCTCTCGACCAGGACGATTTGATAGCCATTGCTTTAGCAGGGGCACTAAGAAAGAAAAAAAAAAGATCAAAGTAGACGAAGGGATTGGCTACTAAAGAGAAATTTTCACACACCAACTTTCTTGTTGCTTTAAAATTAGTTCTTTCAATATTTCATGCAGAACCGCTATTCCTTCGTTTCTGGCTACTTTATTGGAATAGTCTTTTGATTTAACTTTCCATAAAGCTGGATGAGCCCGATATGCATGTATGAAATCAAGTACGACTTCCTTCTCATTCTTGCTTTCATTAACGGCAGCCATTATTCATTTCTTTGGTGATGTTTCCCCTACCAGGTTTGAATAACAACTGAGGTTCGATGCTCGACACCCGTTCACACCGTTCGACAAACAATGTAGCTCCGCCCACAAAAGTCAAGATGAGCCTGACTTTCATCGAGCCGTTCGACCAGCGCGTACACGCTCGAACATCAATTCAAACATAGGGTTGTCGAGCCAGGCTCGACGAGCTGTTCGCCCGTGTAAGGTAGTCCACGTCGCTAACACGTTGAATAAGGATGATTATACAAAATATGTATACTAGCACATCAATACAGTAACAGTATATATCATTCTACAAGACAGGAAAGTTTTTTTATCTTACGTATGACTGATTTAAAGAACTTGGAGGCTTAATTCATGAAAGTATCAAGATTATAAACTAATAAATCTCCTAACGACAAATTTTTCATAAACCGAGCTGCTGCTTGGCCACAAAATAATGGGCTTATTCGGAAAATCGAAAAGCTCCTTCAGCAACATTCATATTCCTATAGATATCAAACTACAATATGAGATCTTCATGACTGTCCAGGTTTCATCACTTACTTTTTTTTCAGAATAATTCAAATAAAATATAAAAAAGTCGATACCACTAACGCCCGACAGCGAATAGTTTCGGGACTTCCGTAATAGATAATTACGATAACACGAGCCCGTCAACTTCCTAAAATGCATCCATTTCTATGAAAATTGTGTAAGTCATCAAAACTCTTGTGTATGGCGAACACGACAAACTACTTTTCTCAATGAAAATTCAAGCAAATATATCTTCATAAAGGGCCATTTCGGAAGCTCAATTCAACAAATAAATCTATCAACAGAATTATCAAGAACTAATTCTAATCCTTTACATTCCCAATGTCACCTGCACTATACAAAGGATTTTGCTTTTCCAAAATACTAGTAACATGATCAACTCTCATGTTTATTAAGTCACACAAAGCGAGAGAATTCAAATAAAGACGGCTCCAGATAATAGAGCCGTGAGGACGGAAAAGGCATTGGAAGATTTCGTAAAAACAAAGCATTTCCTTATCATTCACGGGAGGTAAGGTGGAGAGCGAATACGGCAACAATGAAAAAAAGAATGTGCAACTTTTTAGAGATTACTTTTATGAAGGCGACTAATGCATTAATCCCCCAATTTATAGAGAGAAAGAAAGAACAACGAATCCTTAAATTAAAAGAAAATCCTACTCCCACAATACTGACGCCAACCTCGCCGAGTTCATTATGGAAGACTAATGTTTGTTCAGAAAATAAATGGATTTCTATCCTTCTCCGTAGCCGATTCGATTGTTAGAAAAAATAGGTTTGGGGGAAAGAAAACACATTAATCCATGAACCGAAATACCCTTCTTATCGCAAGAGGAATAAATCCCTTATATGTGCATTCTTACTATTTACTCTAGTTTCTTCTCCATTAATTTTCTTCACCAATTCTTACTTACAGAAAAGAGCAAAATATCAAAAGAAGTGTGATTGGTATAGTACTAAGTACTACTTTCTCATATATGAATATATGTGATTATATAAATATATATGTGTGAATATATATATGTGTGAATATATATATATATATATATATATATATATATATATATATATATATATATATATATATATATATATATATATATATATTCATCCCACTCTTCAAGATAAGAGAAGGATAAGTATGGAATGGAGAGCTTTTGGTAAACAAGATTATGAAAAATAAAATGTAATTTTCTTTAAAAAGAAAAGTATTTAATCAGATGCTTCTATCAGTTTTAATATATGCATCAGAAACCTGGAGCCTTATTAAAGCCTTTGAACATAAGCTTGTTACAACTCAAAAAAACTAAGGAAAAGATAATGATAGGAATAAAACAAAAAGACAGAGGAAGGAAGAGAAGAGAATGGGTTGATCAAATAAGAAAGTTTGCTGGTGTGGATTGGTATAAAAAGACCATAAACAGACGTACGTGGAAAGACATGTCTGAGGTCTTTGTTTTGCAGTGGACTATAATTATAGTAACGGCTGATGATGATAATGATGAAGTTAAGCCCCCCTGACACTTGCACGCATTCGTGGCACGCACTGGCACGCATTGATGCGCGAACTCGCGTGAACGAGCCGTGAAAATGTCGTGAACAGTGCGGAAACTCGCGTGCCAGAGCGTACCAATGCGTGCCATGCGGGCCCAAAACTTTGAAATGTTTAAAGTTTGTGGCACGCATTGGCACGCACTAAATGGCCGTGAACGATGCGCCAACTGGAGTGAACTGGAGTGAACAGTGAGGGAACTGGCGTGAACTGGAGTGAACTGGAGTGAACGATGCGGGAAATGGCGTGAACTTTATAATAAAGAGAAACAAAAAGGAAATGAAAATATTAATGAAAAGGAAAGAAAAATAAACCTAGTAAATTTTTATATTTGCTGTTTTAATGTGAAAAAAAAATGATATCTTATTTCAAACTATTTCTATAACTTTATAATGAAGAGAAACAAAAAGGAAACGAAAAAATTAATGAAAAGGAAAGAAAAATAAACCTAATAAATTTTTATATTTGCTGTTTTAATGTGAAACAAAATTATATCTTAAAAATTCAAACTATTTCTATAACTTTATAATGAAGAGAAACAAAAAGGAAACGAAAAAATTAATGAAAAGGAAAGAAAAATAAGCCTAATAAATTTTCATATTTGCTGTTTTAATGTGAAAAAAAATTATATCTTATTTCAAACTATTTTTATAACTTTATAATGAAGAGAAACAAAAAGGAAACGAAAAAATTAATGAAAAGGAAAGAAAAATAAACCTAATAAATTTTTATATTTGCTGTTTTAATGTGAAAAAAAAATGATATCTTATTTCAAACTATTTCTATAACTTTATAATGAAGAGAAACAAAAAGGAAACGAAAAAATTAATGAAAAGGAAAGAAAAATAAGCCTAATAAATTTTCATATTTGCTGTTTTAATGTGAAAAAAAATTATATCTTATTTCAAACTATTTTTATAACTTTATAATGAAGAGAAACCAAAAGGAAACGAAAAAATTAAAGAAAAGGAAAGAAAAATAAACCTAATAAATTTTTATATTTGCTGTTTTAATGTGAAAAAAAATTATATCTTATTTCAAACTATTTTTATAACTTTATAATGAAGAGAAACAAAAGGGAAACGAAAAAATTAATGAAAAGGAAAGAAAAATAAACCTAATAAATTTTTATATTTGCTGTTTGAATGTAAAAATAAAATGATGTCTTATTTCAAACTATTTCTATAACTTTATAATGAAGAGAAACCAAAAGGAAACGAAAAAATTAATGAAAAGGAAAGAAAAATAAACCTAATAATTGTTTATATTTGCTGTTTGAATGTAAATATAAAATGATGTCTTATTTCATGCACACACTTATTTTCCTCTATTACCAATCAAGACCCAAAACTTTTGTTTTGAATAAAAATGAACTGAAAAATAAACCCAAGAAATTTTTAAGTTTGCTGTTTGAATGTAAAAATAAAATGATGTTTTATTTCATCAACATACTTATTCTTCTTTATTACCTTAAAATGAAGGGCAAAACAAATTTTTTCTGTTTGCAGTTTTAATGTAAAAATAAAATGATTTCTTATTTCAACACACTTTTTTCTCTATTACCTTAAAATCAACAGCCTAAAAACTTTTCATGTTTGCTGCTTTTAATGTTAAAATAAAATGCTTTCTTAATACTTGTACATATTTCATGTCTGCTATTTATATGTAAATCAAATGCTTTTTTATTGAAACTAAAATAAAGGGCAACAAAAAATACAAACGAAAAAGATACGTTTCTTCTCCTCAATGCAATGGTGTCTCTGACAGAAAGCATTGTTGTCTCTTCCGAACCCAATCCAAGAATGTCCTCGGGTTGGAGAAGCCCCGTTTTTATATGGAGTGGCCAATTCGTGAACTGGCGTGAACTGGCGTGACCAATGCGGAAACGATGCGGAATGATGAGTGAACTCGCGTGAACGTGTCGTGAACGATGCGCGAACTACGCGTGCCAATTCGTGCCATCGCGTGAACGTCGCGTGAACGTCGCGTGAACGATGCGCGAACTGGAGTGAACTGGTCGTGAACAGTGCGCGAAAAACACCAGTGCGTGCCAAAAAGTGGCACGCACTGGCGCGCATCAATGCGTGCCAGTGCGTGGCAAAAATGCGCGCAAGTGTCAGGGGGGCTTTACACACACACACACACACACATACATATATATATATATATATATATATATATATATATATATATATATATATATATATATATATGCAGGAGATATAAATAATTATCTATGGCATTTAATTATACTAAATAAATCTGCTTATCTCACTTCTAAAGACACACTTATGTAAAATAGCGAGAATGATGTACTGTACACTGAACACACGAGTTTTGTCGAGGGAGGAAAGAGTAATTGTACCCGCAGAGCTTTGGGGGACTGTAATACGAGAAAATGATAATTTATTTTGTTGCCAATGATGAAAATTACTGAATGTGATGAAATTTGTCCTCTAGAGAGAGAGAGAGAGAGAGAGAGAGAGAGAGAGAGAGAGAGAGAGAGAGAGAGAGAGAGAGAGAGAGAGAGAGAGAATTTTTATAGTCATCTAGCTAAAAATGTTAAATCATGCTATAAGGAAAATGAACAACAATTAACAACTTTACAGTACGGTATACTTACTACAAAGACAAAATAATATATAGTAAAACGAAGGACTTCGTCAAATGAGAGACGTTATAAAATAAATGAAATTAATATATTAGAAGTCTTTCCGGCAACTTCGCGTAACTCCTATGCTACAAGATAAATATCCTACAAAAGCAGAGACAACTTCCCTACAATATTTTACTGTAAAAATAACTAAGTAAAACTAACCGAGCCGAAAGTAGTCGGAGACAATTGTTAGTAACATAGGTATATCTAATCCTGTTTTATTTTTAACTTGAATGTTCTTAAGATTGCTTACATTGTGCTGGTTTTAATCAATTAATCATATACTTCTATAGGCATTTACCGAAATCGATATAATAAACACATCCAATTTCTTAGCCAGGTCCTAACTGAGGGGTAAAGTTTCTTAAATATGCAGGAATTTTCTTGGTTCTGCTATGTAAATTTCCGCATCCATTCCCGCAATTGTTAAAGTTATCAAATGAAATCACATTTCAGCTTTTTATTCATAATGCAAGAGGTGTATTTTATCCGAAAACCGTCCCAAAATCCTTTCCCAATTTAAAACTGTCGAAACTTGAAGATTAGTCTCTCCTGAGCCACAAAGTTTGTTTGGATTTCCAAGGGAGATCTTTAGTGACAGACATTTTTAAAAGGAGTTTACTTGAGTTCACTTGCCATATGATAAAAATTGGTGAGGATTCACCACTTCACTTTCTAATCTTATCACCTTAACAGTAAAGGCCGCTTCACACTGTAGGCCTACGTTTCGTTTACGTTTCGTCTTCGTGCGGCTTTCGTTCGTAAATCATTATTACACAGAAACTAAGGGAGCTGTTCAAACTATAAGGTTCGGTCTTCGTTCGTCTTGGATACGTTTGGAAGATATCTCCAACGTACGGAACGTATACGTACCGCTCAGTGTGAACAGAGATAGGTATCAGTTTCGGTCATGTTGTAATTGGCGGGAGTACTTACACACATTAAAGATAGAAATTTAAGGTATCAGAAAAAATAACTCTCTCTCTCTCTCTCTCTCTCTCTCTCTCTCTCTCTCTCTCTCTCTCTCTCTCTCTCTCTCTCTCTCTCTCTCTCTGGTGAAACCGTTAGTGTTTAAACTGCCATGAAAGCCTTACATAAATAAATAACCTATTGTTTTTCCAACAAGGGTTGTAGCTTAGCTAGCAATAATAATAATAATAATAATAATAATAATAATAACAATAATAACAATAATAATAATAATAATAATAATAATAGATCTCATATCCTTGTGTGGCACTTAAAAAAATACTTGAAATTTCCGATCTTAACTGTGAAAACAATACAAGATATAGGGGTTATTTAGTGAACAAGACAAGTAGAAATATCAGACAACTTATATTACCCCTTCATAATTTTGTTTTGATACCAAAATCTACAACAGGAAAGATCAAAAGGTTGCCGTACTTATTGCAGTGGCAACTGGCGTACTTGAATTATTGCCTTGTTCAGTTTTCTCACCTTTACGTAAAAATATCAATTCAGATAAAACAGAATTCTCTGCATCTACTAACTCTAAATAATAAGTTTTTACCCTGTACTTTTGGCAGTAATATCTACCTCCAGATTTCAACTGAATTTGAGCATTAAATTGACAAATGATACCGCTTTCTTCTACCCTCAGTACTTTGATTTATCAATTGAAAACAAAAAATATGATATATATATATGCATAAGTATATATATATATATATATATATATATATATATATATATATATATATATATATATATACATATATATATATACATATATATATATATATATATATATATATATATATATATACATATACATATATATACATATATATACATATATATACATATATATACATATATATATACATATATATATATATACATATATATATATATACATATATATATATACATATATATATATACATATATATATATATATACATATATATATATACATATATATATATACATATATATATATATATATATATATATATATATATATATATATATATATATATATATATATATATTATGGAAAGGAATAGATCAAAGCTGACTTCGCGTTATTTATATATATATATATATATATATATATATATATATATATATATATATATATATATATATATATATATATAATTCTATATACTAAAACACACACGTATATTAACACGTGTGTGTCAAACAAAAGACACTCGATTAATCTTTGACATGATAAAAGTCTCCCAGACTGGCAGGTTACGTTCGGTTAAGATGTACAAAATATGACATCCTATATAAGCGAAAGTTAATGAGCATAAATGCCATTAATAATGACATTCTGTTTCTTCTCATGTTCCTCACAAAAATATTTGGAATTTTACACATGAAACATATAATCCCTTAAAACTGATTCTCTTGCATTTCAGTTTTAGCTTGTAATGAATGTAATATATCATATCTCAGATTTAATGATAAACTAAAACAAGAGCAGTAAGACTTAATATATAAGTATTTGGTTTATTATTAGTCCAGAAAGACTTTTTGACTTATTTCTTTGCCAAAGGAATTTTATTCTTCACTAATACACGCCGATCGTGGTGACACCGTCGTGCAGCGAAATAAAAAGTATATAAAAGCGTGAATATAAATTTGTATGATGAGAAAAAGTATGTGAAATTCTTAAAATAAATCCTGGTAGTAATTGCGTAAAAAAAAAAAAAAAAAAAAAAAAAAAAAAAAAAAAAAAAAAAAAAAAAAAAAAAAAATTCAGAGGAGAGGCGACAACAGGGACAAAGGAAAGACAATATCATTGGGAACTGGTCAATACGGAAGTTGAAGCAAATTGAGGTTAGGAAGAGATGCCAGAGGAGGAATGAGTTAATTTATCAAAACTGAATATAGCCCAGGGACCAGTCAACATTCCCCCACCCCACCCCGCGCGGTTAGTCGGAGCGGAAGTCTGAGAAAATTGTCCCAAAAACTACGAGATTTATGAGACTTGGTATATCTCGAGAGACCATTAAACTGTTATCCAGACCCTCAGATAAGCCAAAACTGTGAGCACAAAGCGAAGACACCAGTTGGAAGGAAGATGAGAGTGTAACTTCTGAAAAAGCGTATTGTTAGGAGACGTCGTGTTTACAGTATGAAAGATAATATTCCAATGCAAAACACGCATACATAATGCATTTAAAAATCCACGTATATGCAATGCCCATGCAAAACAAACACAGGTTCCTTTATCGAGCAAAGGGCTTATGATTTAACCAACATGAAGAGACATAATATAGTGACATGAAAAACTAACGAACAAAATCTACCAAGACGCATACAAAAACCAAAAGAAACTTTTTTCCCATTTACAGTTTCACCAACTTCTGCACATCCTTTAATTGTATGTAGGAGGAGAGTCATACATCAAGAACTTGTTTTTGCGATATCATTTATAATCAAGTTGTCTCATCAAAACTTTCCTCAATACTTTCATGGTCCAGTAAATTGGGAATAAACAGTGCCAAATTTCAAGCTATCAACTTTTTCTTGTTCTTCAAATTCTGAAACATGTTGTTGGAAAAAGGAGATTATGCAGAATTTTCCCTATAGAAAGTTTTGTTGTATCCCTGAAATCACAGTTAAGGCCACCATATTCACAGAATAATAATAATAAAAAAAAAAAAAACTGCTGAAATCCGAATGTATGGACACAGCAAGTTAAATGTAAAGGAGAAGAAACATTTTGTACTGTATCAGTTAAGAAGGAGCTATTTAGTTCTGTACAATAAATAAAAAAAACTCAAAATCGAAATAAAAGGAAAAAAAGAACATGTATGAATATAATTTCTAAATTAGCTAGTGTAAAGCGATATTCTGACAGCTTTGATTTGTCGCTCACAGCATAATATCAATTTTAACTTTTGACTTCGCTCTCCTATCTCTGAATCAAGGGGCTCCTGCTGCTCTCTCTCAAGCAAAGCGGAACCCTTCATTGCCACAAGTTCTAAGTACTTTCCAACAGGAGGCCAGTCAACTCTACTCTGCCATATTTAACTCCGTAGGTTGAGGATCAACTTCTCGACGTTCACCGTTTCTAAAAATACGACGGCATACTTTATGACGGAGAACTTATTGCTCTGGTTTTATTTTTCACCATCGCTTGAGCCAATCAGAATGTCAGACCCCGAAAAAATACTTGTGGCTAAGTTTTGCCTCCAGCATATACCATTACATCTGTTTGTAAAAGTGTTGATAAATCACTCGAATTCTCAACTAAATCCCTACCTTTTTCTGAGCCAAATCCTCTGACACACTTTAACTCCTGTAAATTTTTACCTGACCCTTGACCATCCGAGATTAGTAATAGAATTAAACTCATATGCTTCGATGCTTTTTTTCCTTTGTGATCGTATTATCATTCCTTCGACAACTGCATCCACTCAAGCTAAATCTCCTGACCCATAGTTTGAAACTCTCAAGACCAACCTCTCCTGGCATTTCTACCCAATTGTGTCCACTCATTTCAGATTGGACGCCATTTGAGTCGGCGTGGCTAATGAACCCATCTATGGGAGGGCCTCACAACTTCATCCAGCAGAAACAGACAGAAGATGACCGCCTCCTTCCCTACTCGAAGTCGGACATTACCTAAGACTGTGAAGGCAGAATCAGTTTAACAGCTCCAAAGAAAGGAACAAACTTGCTATAACTACCACAATATAAAACTTGGTAGTGTTAAAAGCGAAACTGTTGAGCCACCTTGGAGAAAAGACCAAAATTACAATTTTATATTGTAAACTTGATTGTGCATAAAGGAACTAAGTTAATTTTTCACTCATAATTACTGAAAACTTTATTTACTCTTTGGGAACTTTGCTGTATATCCAGAAATAACTTAACAAAAACAAGCTAATGTTCCAGTACACATTTCTACCCTAACCAACGAACTAAAAACACTTCAAGTGACAACCCCCCCCCCCCCCTTCACCACCGGTATCTCGACGGTTAATTCAGAGGTTGGTCCTTCGATCCCTTGTGTACATGGTACATGGTGTAACACCGTGTCCCCCTATTTATAGGCTTCTAGTGCCAGTCGTTAAGGAAAGGTACTAAACAGTTCCACCACAATATATTTGTCCGTGTGCAAGGTAGTGCAACAGATTTAAAATTAAACAATGACAAAACAAAAATTCATTTCACTAGTACAAAAGAATTTGCTGAAGGTGGACAATAATAGTGTACGTATGTCATCATTCCGATTAAGATCAATCATTTTAAGCCTGACCTCCGACAATGACACAAATGAAAGAGCGTCCCTCAGATGAAAAGTACCAAATGACGGCTAGTGTCGTAATTGCGCTTAATAGGTGTGAGAAGGGGAACAAAAGAGCGGACTTCTCGGCACCAATTAAGTTCTTTGCCCTTGAATTCAAGGTTATTTGTTTGTCATCCCTAGAAAATATTGCGTTTAAATGCCTAAAGAGAGTTCATTGCGATAATGAGAAGTTCGGGTCGTGTTTTAAAGTTGGGCGCATTTTCCTTCATTGTAACACCACCATAAAAATGAAGAGAAAATGGTATTCGTTACTAGCAACAGTCAGATAATGTGTAAGTTTTATTACAAATCTTATTTAAATTCCCTTTTCATAAATGGCAATCCCTTTCTAAAAGTAACATTTACCCACGATGCAACTCAAATATTCTGAATGCCGAACGGTGAAGAACACTTTAAGGTAATACTTTTAATGTATCACTCTCAAATACTTCAGGAGAAATTAAAGAACAGTATTTTCTTACATAGAAATTTCAACAATAAAAAGGCAACTCCTCTTTAGAATAATAAGACTTAAACTAGCAAGTGTTTGACAGATTACTCATTCTGTTCTGTTTGTCTAACTGGAGGTTTTGGTTAACTGCATGTCATCGTGCTGGACTGTGAAGGTCATACAATGCAGAGTTGTAACTGGGGAAACCAAACCCACCAGTTGTAATACGAAGTTAAAAGTTCGAATGATTGGATAGCAAAATAGGAAAAGAAAGGAAGAAAGGAAGACGGAACCGAGATAAAGTAGAAGAATAAAGTGTGAGTAGTTGGGGGCCAACAAAATGCTCCAAAGACCCATTAGTGATGCCTCCAGATGTAATGACCACACTAAATCAAATAAACATGAGATAAAAAGAGCAGCGCACATTTCAGTCTTCGTGAAAAAAAACAGCTCCGGGATGGAATACCCTTTCTTAACCTAACTTGACCTAATTCCCTCCCACATACCACAACCAACACTTAATGTAAGTGAAAAAAATTTAAAAAAAATACGTGCGTAAACCATCAGTCCTGTTCCCAAAGTTATAAACATCAAAATTCGTTTCCAATTTAAGATAATGGAAATAAACATTGACAAACCGACTCTTCCAAAAACAAAGTATGTTACTGAACGTCCTTTCGCAACAATGACGAATAGACTCCGTCTAGAGTCTAAACTCTAGAGGGATTCGTCTTGCTAGATCAGACCGACGCGAAATCCCTAAACTGAGAGAATAAATCCTCCTTTTTCGGTGTCCGAAAGGATACAATAAATTCGGTGCCAAGTTTCCGATTAAATTTTGCGAGTATAAAATATTGCATGACTGCATATTACGATAAATCTAACGATACTGAAAAACGAAATACCAGATTCAATTCTCTCTCTCTCTCTCTCTCTCTCTCTCTCTCTCTCTCTCTCTCTCTCTCTCTCTCAAAGGTATCACTTTTACTCAAACAGAATTAATTTCACAGGAGCAAAAATACTTCTATTACAAGCAATTAACAAATCTGGCAATGATTGATAGCGGGTAATAATTCATGCATGACTGCACAAATACAGAGGGTACATATTCAGTTTTCAAAAATGCTTGAAACTACAAGCCTGTCACCTAGGCTATTCCACATTTCATTAATTAGTATGATTTCTACTGCTAGTAAGCATTGGTTTCATATTCCGTGAATTCCATAGTGAAAGGAATCCTGGTTTGTAATACTGCAAATTGAAATTGAAAACATTAAACTGCGAATATTGATGGGAAATTTTCCATGAGTACCATATACGTCAGTTAACGACGAAATATGCATGCTATAGTAAAACCATTCTGTCGTGGCCGCTGAGACGATTTCTGTTCCCCTGTACAGCATACCCATGTCAAAATATTTCGACCACTTTAAGGAAAAATGAACACTGCGGTTAGAGACGAGCCATCCAAACTGAGTGAGACTAATGCTAGCCGTCAATGACAGATGACATTCCCCAAGGTATACCCAGGGTGCATCCTCACCTTTTCCACTAATCTCACTGGATTAAGACAAGATTAAATCTGCTCTCTCTCTCTCTCTCTCTCTCTCTCTCTCTCTCTCTCTCTCTCTCTCTCTCTCTCTCTCTCTCTCTCTCTCTCTCTTGTTATTCTTGTCGAGCATACAGTATATATTTCATTAGGTACACTGTTAAATAAACGTAATT
>NC_090727.1:6894166-6919166 GCF_036898095.1 Palaemon carinicauda | reverse complement strand
AAACAATATGATAAGCAATGAACAATTAAGATAAAATATCTTAAAAACAGTAACAACATAAAAACAGATATATCATATACATGCTATTAATGAGGTTGTCATGAACAAAATATCCCACGGTATTTTAACATATTTCAGGCTCATGTCGTCTTTCTCACAATAAGAGCAAGAGAGAAGTCACAATTGAAATGTTGATACTATTTCCAAGAACTCTATATTTCTGTTTTACATTTAGTGAAGAAGGAAATGAAAACCATTTAGGAAAACGCTTTAATCTTGAAATTTCATTAGCAGTAAAATTTCTCAATTTCAACTTTTGTAGAAGATCAATTCTCGATGGACCGTGTTTTTAATTTTGACACTGCATGAAAAACTTCATTCATATCAAGATCACAGTTTTCTTTAATAACAGAGCCAGTACCCTCGACATAATGACCATAGCCTTCGGTAAAACAGCTACAACTTTTAGTCTTTGTCAACAATGTTCAGTAGCATGCAGTACTTGTTTAAAATCTTTTCTTTCAACAAGTAGGGTTCTAAGTTAACGTCGCTTTCCATGAACGAGCTCAGCGAATGGGAAAGATAATAATATGACTTTTGAATGGTAAAATTCACTATGAATATTCCTATGCAAATTATAAAGCACTTTGAGAAGAGTCTTAACAACGGGCTTTCCGCAAATCTCTCTCGCGTTAGTTGATCGAGTAGCTTCGCCTTTCCTTCCGAGGCACAGACATACTGGTAGCTCACAGGTATATATCTTTGATCTCATCCGAGACGTCCATACAGGAAGGGTGGAGCCACTGCTTAGCAAGGAGATAATATCTCAGACAAGAATTTGGAATCCCGAAGTGGGTTGGTGATAACAGGAACTTCTGCCAAACGTAGTCCTTCTCGCGCAGCATTTCCAGGAGTTGCTGCCTTGCCAAGGACTTTTCAAAACCAGCCACATTTTCTAAAAAAAATCATTGTTGGTGGCTGAGACAGTTTTTGAAGAAGATCAATCACGTGCAACAGAGATGACGTACGTGCATCCTCAACGTCGCGTTTTAGGCCCTGTCAGGTGAAAGGCTGACAAGAAGGGCTCATCATGATAATATCCGGAGCGAAAGATTCCAGATTGTCTATGTCAAGACCATAATATTGTAGGCCTTTGGGAACTTGGAAAAATGATGTCAATACACGTCAAGTGCCGTCGTATTAATTTCGTAGCTTCCGACGATGTCGAACGCAAGTCCGCTTTCTTCAGCAGCTACGTGCATTCCACCTATGCCGCTGTACAGCTCGAGGATACGCAGTGGCTTTTGTGCCTTTTTGGCTTCTGTTTTTGGGTGTCAGCGATGGTACAGTTTGAATCAAAAGAACGCAGACACTCGGGGGAAATCTTTCGTCAGATGTCTCTATTGCTCCCATCACAAAACAGACAAGGTGTTGCTCTTCTTACTATTTCTACGAAATGGGCGGAGCCTTCTCCAACCCTAGCGCACCAAAGACAGGAAAGGACCGTCTTTGTTAGCAAAAGCATACTAAAGTTACAAACCGATTTGACATATTTAAATTCTTTATTATCATTTGACGTCTCAACTATCCACTGCAAATACAAAACACACACATTATTTATATATATATATATATATATATATATATATATATATATATATATATATATATATATATATATATATTTATAAATACATATACATGCAATTACTATTTCTTCGTAGGAGGGGCCAAATGGACACTCAGCAGGGAAGGGTCGGGGGGGGGGGGGGAGGTCTCTCCTCTTCACAACCCCTTGCCCCAGCCAATCCGATACTGAGGAAATAAGAAAGTCATTTCTGTTTTAGGGGTGTGGAGAGAAGTTAAATGAGTATTCTTGATGCAGCCTGTAAGATATTGTAGCATTGCCTAAATATTATCTGATAACCGTTGGTGTTCTAACAAATATCTTTAACCGTATTCAGTATTGGTTGATTTGTAAAAGATAGCAGCAGTAGAATAAAGTATTTATTGTTGTTGGAAGTTTGATAAGTAACGAAATTTAAGTATCACCATTGCATGATAGAAAATCAGTGATGGATATAATATATACTGATGACTTCATAAAACCTTAAATACAGTAAGAATTTATTACTTCGCATCGAAAATAAGTGGAGGTAAATGAGGACGCTATTACATTCTGGCGAAGGCTATCAGAAATTTGTTTTATTTATAAATCATATAAAAAATACAAGCTTTTTGTCTCAGAACGACGTATTTTCCGAAATTTTGTCATGAAACTATGATATACCTATTTTCCCAAAATGTATTCTCCTTTAAATTGTCGGGAAATACATTTGCAGATGGCATAAGCCCAAAATTATTCTCCATGCTAATACAGTGACTGCAAGTTACCAATGATTATATAATTGCTAGTAGCTTTATCTTGAGAAATTACATTATCTGGAGATCAAACTGACTTCCTATCGATTTAATGCACAACGTTCTCTCAGTCTTGATTCAAATAAGCTTAACTCTGTATGATAAAGTCCCTATTTACAGTAATCAAGTGCCCGAATTAGCACAGCTATGTGGTGTTGGATGTGGGCTCTGGACCGGGTGAATTACTCTAAGTGTATTGACGTTTAACGAGCGAAAAACACATCACTATCCGTGAAGCTCTAGTTCAGAGAGTTCGAGCAAAGCCATCCATACCAGCTCCTCCGCCTATCAAGATAGTAGTAGTTGAACCATAATTTCTACAGCTGATGCAGTAAGCGGGAAAGGAAAAACCCAAATATTAGAATATCTCGAAAATATATGTTTGATTGTCCTTTTAATCACTAAATCACACAGCTGAGGAGCGATACCCTTGGGTTCCTAGATATTTTCTCTCATTCTTCAGATTTTATTTTCTGAGCTTCTTCCTTTATCCCTTGACATGTCTTGTTAGGTATCTATTCTTTAACATTTTTGTTCCCCTACTTCATTCCTTATCATTTGTAGTCCTTTCTTTAATTCTTTAATCATATATTTATTGAACATTCTCATTATTTTCAAAATGAATGGCCTTTCCCTCCGGTGCTCGTCTTAGACCGTCAATATTAGTTCCTAGCTTCTCACTATCCCTCCAGAAAAGAAATCTCTCCCGAGCGGCAGCATGAAACACCTTCCAACCTGGAACTATTTGATATTTGCGTTAAACCAAGACAAGATATTCATGC
Organism: Palaemon carinicauda; assembly: GCF_036898095.1. Lineage (NCBI taxonomy): Eukaryota > Metazoa > Arthropoda > Malacostraca > Decapoda > Palaemonidae > Palaemon > Palaemon carinicauda. Next base: position 6,915,963 of record NC_090727.1, on the reverse strand, counting down.
CCTATCAGAGATAGGGCATTTGGAGCACTGTATTCCATTTCCCTTACTCTTCGCTATTACAATCTCCATAAAAAAAAATGCATTGTGAAGCATGATTCCATGAATAAGTGGTGTCACTCAGATTTTTTTATACAATTTACGTCTCATTCCTTTATCACTATTCAAGTTAACGGAAATATCTTGGTTGATTGAAAAAAAAAAACGGTAAAATCTTTCTACAGAGCATTTGAGGTATATGGAGAACTACAAAATATAATGATCTAACTATATCAAGCCAGAAAAAAAAAGACATGAAATGACGTGTCTGAGGCCCTTGTCTTACAGTAACAGAAACAGATACATTAGTTGTTGTGTGTGTAGTATATTGAGATCTAAATTCAGGAAAGTAGCACCATCTGCATATGTAAAAAGCTTGCATTCTAGGCCAACCAAATTGAAAAAAAAAAATCAGATAAAATGGCAGTGACGGAAATTGGGCGGTAGTCAGCAGGCTTGAGCTACCTCAAACACGTTCCTCAATTCTACAACAGGCCTAATATATACATTATATATATATATATATATATATATATATATATATATATATATATATATATATATATATATATATATGTATATATATATATATATATAGATAGATAGATAGATACAGATATACTGTATATATATTATATATATATATATATGTATGTATGTATGTATGTATATATATATATATATATATATATATATATATATATATATATATATATATATATATATATATATATGTATATATATATATATATATATATATATATATATATATATATATATGTGTGTGTGTGTGTGTGTGTGTGTGTGTGTGTGTGTGTGTGTAATACCAATTTTTGTGCCAGTTTCTCGGACCAGGGTTCGATTCCCCGATCGACCAGAAGCTATTATCACTGAGTTGATTCCCCCTTGGTTCTCTGATCCCGAGGTATAGAGAGAATCCAGATATTAAGGGAGTATAATATATGGCTTATATAAATATGAAAAACACGTCTAAATGTGCAAAATTTATCATTTTATATATATATATATATATATATATATATATATATATATATATATATATATATATATATATGTGTGTGTGTGTGTGTGTGTGTGTGTGTGTGTGTGTGTGTGTGTATGTGTAATCAGAAAAGCTAACACGTGATGAGCATAAAATAATTAAGTATTATAGCCACGAAAGGAAAAATGAAAAACTCAGTTCTCCTTTCGTGACTATAATATATACTTATAAATATATATATATATATATATATATATATATATATATATATATATATATATATATATATATATATATATATATATAAATTTATTTATCATAGAAATTAGCGAAATAGTAACAGATAAGAAAATAATACCCAGTAAACACACTTACACACACATATATAAACACGTTTGTGCCCGTGTGAAGGTACCCTGTTCCTACTCTTCTCGTAAGCTAACTTTCGTTTTGAAGTCCCGATTGCGTATCAATCTTTTAGGGGTCCTGATGAAGGGCAACAAAAACTTTCCTCAGAGTATTCGTTTGACCAGTTCCTCTCCTCCTGCCATTTCGCTTTTTGGTCGAATTTCTTTTAACGAACGTTTTGAAGGCGTTTCATGACGACGGAACCCAATTAAATCATTGATCCCTCTGTAATTAAAATATCCTTTTTATAACGACCGTAAGGGGTCTCGTGTCTCAAATTGCCTCTCCTGATGATGATGATTTAGATTGACCCGCCTGTATACAAGGCGGACCACGGGCCATTAGGTTGGCAGCCCGTAAGGGGAACGGAGCGTTGGTTGTATCTTTTAAAAGCTGTTACTTGTGTTGGATGACATGAACACTGACGACAGACAGATGATGATGAGGCTGACACAAAATGACGACCGAAGCTGGAGCCCGAAGTACAAATCCGGGGCGCCGTACACCAAAAATCTCCGATCCCAAACCCGTTCCTTCGTCGGTCCTAGATAATAATTTTCCTTATAAAAGCGTGCTAACAGGAAGACGTCCAATTGGAGTGTCTCTCCTTAGAAGTTCTTCCTTTTAGAGGGAAAAAAAATTACTTCAGATTGAAGAATTTTAGCTTTCTCTGATCCTTCAATATTCTCTACTTCTGTGCAGTTTCCGCCTTATTCTGCGCAATCTTTATATTTGGATCTTCAACATTATGGACTTTACTTTCTCATCTCAAATCCGCACAATCGTAAAGTGATCAACAAATAATAATTAGTTCTCCTTTTCGGATTCTTTATTTCTTCTCTCCCGTTCTCCTTCCTGTCTCCCTCTTCTTCCTGTATTTTCTGTCCGAATCCTTTCAAATAAATCCATTATTAGTCTTAAAGATTCTTGTTTAGCTTTTCATAACTGCCTTCCTGATTCCACTTGTCGTTGATTCCTTTTTAACGATGTATTTTGGTTTCCTTCCGAAATCGCAGACTCAACAATTCTCCTAATTTTCGCCAAAGCATTTTCTGCATCACCCAAATCTTGTTTCCTTTTTCTTGGCCTCAGAGGCAAGTCATTAACAAAATGTTGCAAATTTGGGTTGATCAATAAACCGATTAAAACAATCTTTTTACCTTTTCTAACATTCCTGCTCAAGACTAATGACAATTTGAAGCCGATTTGGAAATGCACCGGTAATTCCATATTTCTCCTAACAGAGAGACTAATAATATTTTGGAGCTCTGACAGGAAAGCATTCATCTGTCCTACTAATAACGGAAGACAAATTGAAGTCGAACAACGAGTTAGGAGAATTTTGAAGACTATTCCGGATGGGAGCCTGTTAGGAATTTCTAAAAGGAAGACGTCCAATTGGAGTGCCTCTCGTTAGAAGTCCTTCCTTTTTTTGAGAAAAAAAAATTGCTTCAGATTGAAGAATTCTCAATCTTTCTCTGGTCCTTCAATATTCTCTACTTCTGTGCAGTTTCCGCCTTATTCTGCACAATTTTTATTTTTGGGTCTTCAGCATTAGGGACTTAACTTTCTCCTTTCAAATCCGCCGTCTCATAAACTGATCAACAAATAATAACTAGTTCTCCTTTTCGGATTCTTTATTTCTTCCCTCCCGTTCTCTTTCCTGTATCCCTCTTCTTCCTGTATTTTCTGTCCGAATTCTTTCAAATATTCTTGTTTTGCTTTTCATGACTGCCTTCCTGACTCCACTTGTTGTAGATCCCTTTATGACGAGGTATTGTGGTTTTCTTTCAAAGTCGCACACTCAACAATTCTCTTAACTTTCGCCAAAGCATTTTCTGCAAAACCCAAATCTTGTTTCCTTTTTAATAGCCTCATGGAGAGTCGGTGATAAAAGCTTGCAAATTTGGGTTGGTCAATAAAACAGTCACAACGATCTTTTTACGTTTTCTAACATTTCTGCTTGAGACGAATGAATATTTAAAGCCGATTTGAGAATGCACTAGTATTCCATATTTCTCCTAACAGAAAGGCAAAGAATCTTTTAGAGCTCTGACAGGAAAGCATTCAACTTTCCTATTGATGACGAAAGACATATTGGAGTCGAACAAGAAGTTAGAGGAGTTTTGAAGACTTTCTGGAGTCTGTTATCGATTTCCAAAAGGTCTTAATGTTTTTTTTAAAATAAGCTAGATACAGGAACTCTATAATGTTGGCTCAGCGGGGCTGCCCACTTCCCGCTAGCCCGGAGGGCCTCCCCCCTTACCACTGGAAGGGTAGATCTCCCCCCTTCCCGCTAACCGGGCGGGGCTCCCCCCCTTCCCGCTGGCCGGGCGGGGCTCCCCCCCTCCCGCTGGCCGGGCGGGGCTCCCCCCCTCCCGCTGGCAGGGCGGGGCTCCCCCCCTCCCGCTGGCAGGGCGGGGCTCCCCCCTTCTCGCTGGCGGTGGAAGACCGCGGTACAGAGGCTTTGACACTACCCAAGACCAGAGAACAATGGTTTGATTTTGGAGTGGTCTTCTCATAGAAAAGGTGCTTACCATAGCTATAGAGTCTTTTCTACCCTTACCAAGGGGAAATACAACGGAAATTACAGTGCAATAATTATCCTTTCGAGTGAAGAATTGTGTGGTAGTCTCAGTGTCGTCAGGTGTATGAGGACAGACGAGAATGTAGAAGAATAGTCCAGACTATTCGGCGAATGCATAAGCAAAGGATACAATGTAGTCCTGTGTCAAGTTAAAAGGACCCAATATTGCCAATAAGTCTCTAGCGGTAGTATATCAACGGGTGGCTGGTGCTCTGGCCAACCTACTACCATACAAACATCCACTACTCCGTGGTCTTGGTTTTCAATAACTCTCATCACCTCACCCGTGATCACAATCATTGTGAACCTTCCCCTCTTGCAAACATTTCACTAAACTTTATCAGTTTCTTTAGTTTTCAATCACTATCGGCCATCTGTACGTATCATCAGCTAACGCCAACTACTCCATATTTCGGTAACATTTTCTTATCCCAGAATACTTAAACCCACAATCCTTCCTTTGATCTCTTGAAGCATTCTAACCACAAAGATGCTGAATTATTATTTATTCAAAGCAGATGAAGCTTTTGTTATACATAAAAATTTCCGTTTAATATTCTCAAAATGCACAGGAAAATATATGATTTACCGATCCCTCTTACCTTATGTCCAAAATAATACAAGCACTCTTTTTGTTCGTACTTTAAACCAAAAACCCATATTTCAAAATACAACATTAAAAAAGAACATAAAGTCTGTTCTCCTCAAGCACCAGGAATATTACACATATTCTTTCCAGCTTTAAAGCATAAAATACTTTCTTGCCTCTCCCATGACCAATATATTCCACCACACTATCCCACATTTCTTTTCACCCTTTTACTTCCATGAAAAATTTTTCATTCTATTCTCTTTCCTTTATCCCTAGTTTTTCCATCTCTATCGTTCTGACATTGCAAAACTAAGAGGGCCAGCATTTCACAAAAAACCAGCGGAAAAAACTATGTTTTAGCACTACTTTTATACCAACATTTTATGTGGCATCTGCAATGACAGTACGAGAGTAAACGTGAAATTTACACTTTTTTCTCTCTTTCAAGGAAAACTGACACAGCTTTAATACAAGTGACAAATGTTTCTCCAAGAGATGAATGATCTGATAACGTCAAAGAACCTGTTACTCTGACATGGCTGTTCAGGCTTCTTAATATTGAAAATAGAAAAAAAAGCTCGGAAACAAAATTAATTTATCTAAATATTTGTGGACAAAAACAATGAATCTCAAAAACTTATCTTTTGATGTGAAATTAAATTATGGGAAAGAAATCCGAAGCCTACGTTCCATCAGGATAATTAGGCTTAACAGGAAATGGAAAGAAAAACCGAAAGACATGTATAGTTTTCTTCAATAGAAGCACTGAAAAAAATAATACTTAGAAACATGAGAAAAACTTTTTGTTTATAAAAACAAACATTTCATTAAGATAAAAGGCTACCAAAGGGGAAATGATTAGCAGAGAGAGAGAGAGAGAGAGAGAGAGAGAGAGAGAGAGAGAGAGAGAGAGAGAGAGAGAGAGAGAGAGAGAGAGAGATCTTAAGTTCGTCTTCAATGAGTCTGCTCCGGAAATATATATTTCTTAAAATGACGGCAGAATTTGGCTCCTGATGACCTATCTTTTGACAATATTAGAATGACTAATAATTTATCCTTTGACAGTATTAATGAATGATTAGTTGTATCTTTTGACAGTCTTAAAAGAAGTAGGAATTTATATATTAAAAGGCAAAACGAAAATGTACGAAGTTTTGAATCATAAACAGGAGCTACTAATCAACTCTAAAAAGTATTTCTAAAAATATATTCTTTAAACTGTTCAGTAGTGCATAAAAATTCTATTACAGCCCCGCCTCATAGTTAATAAGGCTTTACTTAACATAAAGTTTGACTTCATATAGCCCCAAAAATGCATAACAAAAATAAATGATCTCAACTTCTTTTAAGTGATGATATGTTAATGAGTCGCAGAATTTCCTTTGATATTACAAAACTGTAATTACCATTCTACAAAAATCAGATAGCTAACCCTCCCACGCAGAACTAAGAAAATGACTGATAGATTGAATGATAAAAACTAAAAAACAAGACAATAATCTAAAATACTCCAGATAGTGATGAAATTAAGAAAATCCTTGAGCGCTTTCCATTCGCCCAGATCGACTGGCTTCATCCTCTTTCAATAATATACAAAAGAAAACAGGCCAAAGGGTTGATAAGAACTTTACTTTACTTTACTTTGATGGCTGCTTTTCCGGTCCCATACAGCAGGGGAACCCCACTCTCTACAGGACCTCCGCTGTCGTTTTACCTTGATCGTTCAGAGTATTTATCGTTTCAGATCACGTATTGTTCATTTACTGTTAAATCGTCACTGTTGTAAGATTTTTTTTTTTTTTAAAATAAGAGTCTTCAGTTTCCTTTTGAAAGCCTTAATATCTTCAATCATTCGAATGTTTCGTGGGAGCTTATTAGGGCCGAGTATTTAAAGGCTCTGGAGCCCATAGTATATATATATCTAGGTTCCAACAGTTTGAAACCATCTATAACTATTCTCGTATCGACACAATTTGTTGGCTGCGCAATATGTAGCAACTCTTGTGTATTTTGGACGACCGGTTCTGATAACTTGGTGGGTTATAGTACATATTTTAAATTCAATTCTCGCTTTAATCGGCAGCCAGTGTAAATCAATTAATATAGGGGTGATCCTTTCTCTAGGTGGGACACCTTTTATCAGTCTTGCTCCTCTGTTTATTATGTTTTGTAATTTCTTAAGTTGCACTTTTGGTAAATTGTAATGGATAGAGTTGCAGTAGTCAATCCTGGTAATAACGCAGTTTATCACAAGTTTCTTTACAAAATTTTTATCCTGGTACTTTTTTTATAAACGCAACATTTCTTAGATGATAACCAACAGTTTTTATTACATTATTTATTTGGGCATTTAGAGACAGGTTACAATCAAGATAATACACCTAGATCTCGAACTTTACTAGATATCGGCAGTCATTATTTATGTTCATTTGAATATCACGAAGTTTCACATGCTGTTTCTCTTACCCACCACCATGAATTCAGTTTTGTTCTCATTTAATTTTAATGGTTTAAATGTCATCCATTCTCTAACACTATCAAGGATTCGGTTAAGAGTTTCAGTAGTGTCATCTATATCATTTATGGAGAAGTAAAATTGTGTGTTGTCTGCAAATAGTTTGAACATCATGCCATGCCATTGTAATATTTTCGATAGACCAATAGTATAGAAGCAGCATAAGATTGGGCCAAGTACACTCCCCTGGGGTACCCCTCTGTTTAAGGGTTCATATGATGAATAAGAGTAATTTCTACCAACTAAGTAGTCTTTTAGGTATTCGAAGGCTTGATCTTCAGCACCGATGGACCGTAGATCATTTAGTAGCAGTTCATGCACCACTATCAAAAGCAGCACTGAGATCGAGCAGTATTAAAATCCCACATTTATTTTCGTCCACTATTTCCAGCATATAATTTACAACAGAGCAGATGGCTGTCTCCGTAGAGTATAGTTTCCTGTAAGCAGATTGGTTGTCAGGCAAAGCTGCTGTTACTTCTAAGTGACTGACTAGTTGTTCAAGAATTACATATTCAAGCACTTTTGAAACAAATGATAGATTCGAAATAGGTCTATATCAGCTTAATTCCTGGTAGTCCAGTCCATTTTTCAGAACTGGTGTGACTATGACCATTTTCTCAGATTTAGGAAACTTACATTCATTAATGCTTGCATTTGCTATTCTCATTATTATTTCGGCTAGACTAGAAAAGTCTCTCTCTCCAATTACTTCAGATATTGGCATAGGATCGATCAAACAGTTTGTTTTCTTTGCTATCTTGATAATTCTGGTGATATCATCTTGTGTTATGTTGTTAAATCGTATTAATTTTGTCTGTGTACCCGGTGTATCATTAATCTGATGTTGAGTATTTACAAATGACCTGGTTATATTTTCAATTTTGTTTTTAAAGAATAATTGAAAATTATTTGCTAGTTCCTGGTTACTGTTTCCATCAGGTAGCTTCTTTTCTTTTACATTTCCCATTATATCATTCAGGAGACGACATAACTTATTTACGTTTGTTGCTGCTTCGAGGATCTTTCTCTAATAATATTAATTTTTTTCCTTCTTAGTAGGTAGTTATATTGACACGCAGCAGTTTTGTATTCTACCCAAGTACGTTCAGTTTTTAAACTATTCCACTTTCTTTCTTTACGTATTTTCCCTTTTTTTTTTTTTTTTTACCAAAGTCCTTTCTATTTCCTTTTCCAGCGGGCAGCCAAAATAAAAAAACGCTAATTTTCATATTGCTCCCATACACTGGTTGTAAGATGCTGGAATCCCCTTTATTGCGTTTTCCTCTTTGTATGGTATGTTGGTTGCAGACCACACATCGAGATAACGGGCTGTGACAAAAAAGTGTTTTTGGTTCTTAGCCGTCTATTTGCCTTCACTTAATATCCTAATGGTGAGAGCGCAAGGAATATCTAATCTTGGGAAGCATAACTATTCTAAAAAAAAAAAATCTTAGGATTACGAGGCTATTCATTTCTGCTGCTGTTAATATAACTTTTTTCTCTTCCTCCTTTTGTTGTTGTTCTTTTTTACTTTTCCATTGCGCAATTCAAAGAGGAACGTACATCTGTTCCCTCTCGAATATCACTAAAGTTACCATCTTGATATACAGAACTAATAAGATGTTTGCTATACTCTCTCTCCCTCTCTCTCTCTCTCTCTCTCTCTCTCTCTCTCTCTCTCTCTCTCTCTCTCTCTCTCTCTCTCTCTCTCTCTCTCTCTCTCTCTCTCTCTCTCTCTCTCTCTCTCATATATATATATATATATATATACATATACACACACACACACACACACACACATATATATATATATATATATATATATATATATATATATATATATATATATATATATATATATATTATATGAATTCCCCGTGTTATGAATTAATTACATTAAGTTCAGATCTACAGATTAAATGTATTTGTTCTTCCAAATACTCGGCTTAGGTCTCAGACTCCGTTAAGCCAATTGTACATTTTAGTTCCATATTATAACAACTTCTCGTTGAGCAGTTATTAGACAAATCTCTGGTGGCAAAAAAAAAAAAAAAAAAAAAAAAAAAAAAAAAAAAAAAAAAAAAAAGGTTTTCGAGTTTCGGAATTAGTTATTTACATGTTTCAATCTATTGCCCGATATGAGCCTATTTCCTGTTATTTATTTAACAATTTAAGATAAATAAGCTTCTTCAATTAATAAATCAATAAATTATGAACTATTAATGATAAGCTTAAATAAATACAGGCGACACACATGACAGCATCCATCAAATATTATTATTATTATTATTTGCTAAGCTACAACCCTAGTTGGAAAAGCAGGATGCTATAAGCCCAGAGGCTCCAACAGGGAAAATAGCTCAGTGAGGAAAGGAAACGAAGAAAAATAAAATATTTTAAGAAGAGCAACAACATTAGAATAAATATTTCCTATATAAACTACAAAAACTAACAAAACAAGAGGAAGAGAATTAAGATAGAATAGTGTGCTCTCGAGTGCACCCTCAAGCAAGAGAACTCTAACCCAAGACAGTGGAAGAACAGAGTACAGAGGCTATGGCAACTTTTATTAACAACACCTCCAAGAAAGCCAATCACTCCTTCCTCTCATGTAAGGGAAACAACTTTAAAGATTATTAGAAAACAACCACCGCTACAGCTGGCTGAAATTTTGCTTTTGGAAGAATTTTATTTCTGATAAACAACCTAACATCAAATATAAAAACAAACATTTCGGAAACATATAATATAGCAGTTTTGAATAAATTCAAATAACACTACAAACATTGACAAGGCACCCCCCCCCCCCCCCGAAAAAAAAGCGAATAACCGATGCTGACTAAGTTGAGGATTTTTTTTTGGTATCAAGATCCATACAATTTCAGCTACATTCACGTAGGAGAGAGATAAAAATAACTAAAATATACTTCAAATGGAATTGTAGTAAATTTTTTAAATGACAAGATTAGAGACGAGGCAGTTAATATGATAAGAAGAATGGTTATTGAAACACGAGAAAAATAGGAAAAACCGAAATGATATGCAATGCATACAGTGACGAGAACGATGTAAACGATGCTCTAACCGATAAATATTCTTTATTTGATATCGATGTAAAATGTCCATAAGATAATGTGTTATTCCAGAAACCGGCGTCGGGCAAGACTATCTATGTTGAAATGCGACACTGAAATTTGAAAGGCAATCCATGAAAATAGATAAGATTATGTTGCGATGGGGCACATACAGCATACGGGATGAGTATCAGAGATCACCTGCTTCCACTGTCAAAGGTATGGTGGACATCTTGAAAGGGATTGCGAGCTCAAGAATGATGATAAAGTTTACGGAATGAGCAAGAAATCATAACACTTAAGAGTTGTAGTGGCCCATGTGGTAACGTTCCTGACTGGTGATCGCTAGACTGGGGTTCGAGTCCCGCTCAAACTCGTTAGTTCTTTTGGTCACTGCAACCTCACCATCCTTGTGGGCTAAGGATGTGAGGGGGGAGGGGGGGGGTTTGAGGGAGCCTATAGGTCTAACTTCTGAGTCATCAGCAGTCACTACCGGGCCCTCCTTGGGCCTGGCTTGGGTGGAGAGGGGCCTTGGGTGCGGATCATACGTATATATGATATGGTCAGTCTCTAGGGCATTCTCCTGCATGATAGGTCAATGTCAATGTCCCTTGCCTCTGCAATTCATGAGCGGCCTTTAAACCTTAAAGGAATGCTTCTCATGATTCAAAACATATAAACAAAACTTTATCATAAGGTGAATTAAAGAAATTGCAAAGCTTGGGTTATGTAATCAATGAGAACACCAGCTAATACGGATCATGGATAAAAAGGACGTTATAAAAAGACTATTCGTTCAGTTGGATATTAAAATATGCAAATCATCAAGTTGATAAATGAGAATTGTTTTGCCATAAAAAAAGCTGGAACATGCCTTAATGAGTTTGAAAAGGCTAATATAGATGAAAAAACACCAAAATACGTGTTTTTTTTTTTTTTATATTCTGACGGGGTAAGTTAAAAGGGGTTGGGGTTTTCGTTCTTAATGGCTATTATCATCTCAAGAACTACTATTGCAAGTATTCAATATAAGGAAATAAATTTTTAACACAGAAAAATAAAATATTGTAGTAGTTTACAAACCCACATCTCAATAAACATTAATGGCAGTTTGAGCCAGACATCTATATACTTTTTTTTTTTTTTAACATAGTCGAGTTTACGACCCAGTTGTGTCAGTGGTTTTCAGATAAATAATGTCGAAAATAATGTCGTAAAAATACGTGGATATTATCTCAGAAACATCGTCTTTCTCAAGAAATATGTGGATGAATGTTCTGTTATGAAACTTGTGATTATCTGCGTTATTACCATTGCAACTATCTACAACAATTTTCCCAAACTACAGGTTAACGACACATGATAGAGGAGCAAGATTGATTATAGGTGTTCCACCTCGGGAGATGCTTACCCCTGTACTGACTTAAATACGCTGGCTGTCTATTATAACTAGAACAGACAAAGATATGTGCAATGACTCTTATCAGAACTGGACGTTGAAAATATCCAAGATATTTGCTACGCATTGTTCAGCCAAACAAACCGCGTCGACACAGAAATAGTTACGGATGGCTTCGAGTTACTGGAGCTAAGAGGCACCTCGAATGTGGGTTCTGGAGCTTTCAAATGTGCGACTTCCATTTGACATCAAGATGAATGATGGTATAAAAGGTTTTCAAAGAAAAGACGATATATTTTTCAGTGATAATATAGCGTGGATTTGACAACACCGACTGCGCTACACGATTCTGTCTTAAATGGTAGATACTATACACAAATCTTGTAATTCATGTATGGCACTGGGCTTTTCCGTGCGTGGCACTGACAGAAAACAGCCTCTAATGTAAAGCAAGTACAGCAATATACCGATTAATATACGACATAATCTTTATGAATAGATAAGTTTATTCATATGTTAATAAACATGACTTCTTTGACTTACATAATGAAATAAAAAGGTTATAAGGATTTAACCGAGTACTAAATAGTTTAAAAATCATGCAAATTTCTTCTTATAAGACACTATACATTCATAAAACTTCGTACATTAGAAAATAAAAGTTTTCTTTTTTAACCGTAAAAAAATTGAGGATAAAAATTTACCTGTTAATCAAACGCTCATAAAGAATAAAAATACTTTCCTTAAATAAAGAGCGAGTTGAAGCGCGAAGTACCATGACATCAAACCACCTGACCTCTTCATAAAGGTCCTCTTAAATTAAATATATGAAGATTTAAAACGAAAGTAGAAAAAAAAAAAGCTATTTAAACGACAAAAGTCACTCCAAGAATTTGCCAATTTAATCTAGCTTTACCTGATCATTAAAATCATAAAACAAACATTTTATTTCATCTACTTAACGTACAAAAAAATTTTATTCATTGATTTTCTTTATTTTATTGCTCAGGGACACTTCAGGCCATTTGCTAAGAATAAGGGTTGCTTCAAACGCTATCTCGCTCGAAAAGAAGAATAGTTGCTGCAATTAAACCTTAATGTACTTTACTTCGATTGGATTAAACTGAAGCAAACCAAAGAGATTACAACATTTTAAAATGACTAAAATTAATTTGATTATAAAATTTTCTTGGAGAAATTGGCTAATATAAAAAAATACAGTTAAGCATACAGAGAAAGACCTACCCTCTCTTTTGAAAGTTACTCTGAAATAAACAAGGCTCTCTCTCTCTCTCTCTCTCTCTCTCTCTCTCTCTCTCTCTCTCTCTCTCTCTCTCTCTCTCTCTCTCTCTCTCTCTGTAACAAATTTAAAACCATATCATATTTCATCTCGAATCTAAAACCTGAAGAAATATTGTGAAACTTTGCCAAGATTTTTCCCGGGTGAAGAAGTATACTCATCTATTCATTCCCCTTCCTCCAAACATCAAGTTTGCTCTGCTACTCTTGGATTGGGAAGGGAAGGAAAGTGGGAACTGTGATGCAAAAGGGTGTTCCTGGATACGGTCGGAGTATCGCATGTGATAGAAGGTAACCCTTCTTAATAGGACTCCCTTTAACGATAAATATTCTGATTCAGACAGAATTTAAAGTGTCACGAGTACGACATTCAATACACCCTTCCCTCACCTGCACCGCAAATTCTTTAACCTCCAGGATGGAGTGACTTATGGAGGAATGGGCTGGGCTCACTGGGGAGGAAAGGAGACAGGGTGAAGTGGAGTCACTGGGGAAGAAAGGGGTCACTGGGGAGAAGTGGGTCACTGGGGAGGAATGGGGTCACTATTATCATTATTATTTCTTGCTAGGCTACAACTTTAGTCGAAAAAGCAAGGGCTCCAACAGGAAAGTGAGGAAAGAAAATATATAAAATATATGGGATGTAATAGCAAAAATTATAAAATATCTTAAGATTAGTAACAACGCTAAAATATATCTGCCACATAAACTATAAAAAGAGAATAACGTCAGCCTGTTCAACTTAAAAACATTCATTGCAAGTTTGAACTTCTGGTTACACTGACTTAACTGCCTGATTAGGAAGATAATTCCAGAATGTGGTCACAGCTGGAATAATACTTCTAGAATACTGTGTAGAGTTGAACCTAATGTTGAAGAAGGCAAGACTATTAGACTGTTAGAATTAACGGATCTTGTAAAGATAAATAACCCCAGGGTCCTCTTGTAAAGTTGGGGTTCATCTTTACAAGATCCTTACAATGTAACAAAACTACAACTTGAGAAATTACAAAACATTATAAAAAAAGAGGAGCAAGACTGATAAAAGGTGTCCCACCTAGAGAAAGGATCCCTCCTATACTAATTTATATACACTGGCTGCCTATTAAAGAGATAATTGAGTTTAAAATATGTATAATAACCCATTAAGTCATCAGAACCGGAAGTCCAAAATATCGAAGAGAAACTCTACATACTGTATTGTGCATCCAACAAATCGTGTTGAGACGAGAATAGTTACAGACGGCTTCAAATGATTAGAAGCTGGATATACTGTATGTCTACTGTAGGCTCCAGAGCCTTTTAAATATGCGGCCCCATGAATAAGCTCCCTCGAGACATCCAAATAATTGAAGATCATGGTGAGGGGTAAATGAAGAAGGTTTAGGCATGCTCTTCGCACTCCCCATGAAAGATTAGTTCAGCAAACATTTAAATAGGCTCTACAAGGCACTAGAATAGTTGGAAGACCCAGGCCTGCATGACTGAGGACTATGAAGCGCGAAAAGAGAGATGATGAATAGACAAGTATTGAGTGATTGATTGATTTTAAGTTTTCTAGTATCCTGATATCAAAGGTCATTGACGCCAAAGAAAAGTATTGAACTAAAAGCCCAAGAAAGACGACAGGCGAAATGTAACCGAGGCCATTTGCGTCAATAGGCGTAGGGCGAGATGATGATGATGATGATGATGATTAGCAAGGCCAATAGAATAATGATTAGGAACGGGAAGGTGTTGCGTAGACGTGAGTGGCAGTGGATGACAAATTGACTGAACTGAAAGATGGGTATGGTTCGAACATCTGTTAAGATAAGGCATGAGGTTGGTCAGAAAGTAAGTAAATATGGAGGTGGCCGGATCAAAAATTGTAGAAAATTATCATTTAACATTAGAAAGGGAGATTGAAAGAGAACCAGATCTGATGAAAGCAGAGGGAAATATTTAATGCCAAACCTAATTAAGGGAATTATTATTATTATTATTATTACTATCCAAGCTACAACCCTAGTTGGAAAAGCAAGATGCTATAAGCCCAGGGGCTCCAACAGGGAAAAATAGCCCAGTGAGGAAAGGAAAAAAGGAAATAAATAAATGAGGAGAACAAATTAACAATAAATCATTCTAAAATAAGTAACAACGTCAAAACAGACATGTCATATATAAACTATTAACAACATCAAAAACAAATATGCCATAAATAAACTATAAAAAGACTCATGTCCGCCTGGTCAACAAAAAAGCATTTGCTCCAACTTTGAACTTTTGAAGTTCTACTGATTTAACCACCCGATTAGGAAGATCATTCCACAACTTGGTCACAGCTGGAATAAAACTTCTAGAGTACTGCGTAGTATTGAGCCTCATGATGGAGAAGGCCTGGCTATTAGAATTAACTGCCTGCCTAGTATTACGAACAGGATAGAATTGTCCAGGGAGATCTGAATGTAAAGGATGGTCAGAGTTATGAAAAATCTTATGCAACATGCATAATGAACTAATTGAACGACGATGCCAGAGATTAATATCTAGATCAGGAATAAGAAATTTAATAGACCGTAAGTTTCTGTCCAACAAATTAAGATGAGAATCAGCAGTTGAAGACCAGACAGGAGAACAATACTCAAAACAAGGTAGAATGAAAGAATTAAAACACTTCTTCAGAATAGATTGATCACCGAAAATCTTGAAAGACTTTCTCAATAAGCCTATTTTTTTGTGAAATTGAAGAAGACACAGACCTTATATGTTTCTCAAAAGTAAATTTACTGTCGAGAATCACACCTAAAATTTTGAAAGAGTCATACATATTTAAAGAAACATTATCAATACTGAGATCCGGATGTTGAGGAACCACCGTCCTTGACCTACTTACAATCATACTTTGAGTTTTGTTAGGATTCAACTTCATACCCCATAATTTGCACCATGCACTAATTCTAGCTAAATCTCTATTAAGGGATTCACCAATCCTAGTTCTACATTCAGGGCATGGAATTGATGCAAAGAGAGTAGCATCATCTGCATATGCAACAAGCTTGTTTTCTAGGCCAAACCACATGTCATGTGTATATAGTATGAAAAGTAATGGGCCAAGAACACTACCCTGTGGAACACCGGATTTCACATTCCTATAATCACTAAGGTGCCCATCAACAACAACTCTTTGAGATCTATTACTTAAAAAATCAATAATAATGCTAAGAAACGACCCACCCACTCCCAACTGTTTCAGCTTGAAAACAAGGGCCTCATGATTAACACGGTCAAAGGCAGCACTAAAATCAAGACCAATCATACGAACTTCCCGACCACAATCAAGGGATTTCTGTACAGCATTGGAGATTGTAAGAAGGGCATCACATGCTCCAAGGCCTTTACGAAAACCAAATTGCAAACTAGGGAGTAGATGATTACCTTCAGCAAACCTATTAAGACGTTTTGCCAGAAGACGTTCAAAAACTTTAGATAATATGGGAGTTATGGAAATTGGGCGGTAATCAGTGGGACTTGAGCTACCACAAACACATTTACATAGAGGAGTAACATTACCAATTCTCCAACAAGTGCTAAAAGCTCCTCTTCTTGCTAACTTGCGCAAAATAACAGATAACTTTGGAGCTAAGAAATCTGCTGTCTTTATAAAAAACAAAGGAAAAATACCATTTGGGTCTACACCTCCATAAGCATCAAGGTCCATCAACAGAGCTTTAATCTCACGAGATCGAAAAGCTAAACTAGTTAGTTTAGCCTCAGGAAAACAGGAATGAGGAAGTTCAAGTTTTTCATTACTCTGTTTACTGTCAAAAACATCAGCCAAAAGGGTTGCCTTTTCCTTTGGACAGTGAGTGACTGAGCCATCTGGTTTAAGTAAAGGAGGAACTGTTGCATCTACACCAAAGAGTGCAGATTTAAGGGTAGACCACCATTTATGTTCCTGAGTTGTACCAGAAAGTGTTTCTTTTATGGTTAAATTGTACTCCTTTTCAGTTGAGGCATAAACTCTCTGAGCAAAAGCTCGAAGCTGAGTATAGTTGTTCCAAGTCAAATCTGATCTGTTACCCTTCCAAAGTTGATAGGCCTCCTGCTTCTCCAAAAAAGCACGTCTACAATCATCATTGAACCACGGTTTGTCCTTCACTCGGTACCTTAGCACACGAGAAGGGATACGCCTATCAATTATGTTGACTAGATTCTCATTCAAAGGGACAACAGGATCTACACTATTATATAATTGTGACCAATTCAAGCACAAAAGATCATGTAAAATCCCATTCCAGTCTGCTTGGGATTTCATATAAATTTTACAAGAATATGATATATCAGGGACAGGCTGCTCAGTCTTCACTAATAATGAAATCAAGGCATGATCAGATGTCCCGACTGGAGAACCAACCTTACCAGTTATAACGCCAGGGGAGTCAGTGTATACAAGGTCCAAGCAATTACCAGACCTGTGAGTAGCTTCATTTATGATTTGCTCACAGCCTGATTCAGAGGCAAAGTCTAAAGCTCTTAAGCCAAGGCGATCGGTAGGAGAGATAGAACTTAACCACTCCCTATGGTGAGGATTAAAATCACCAACAAAGACAAAAGAAGCCTTTCTATCATCTTCTTGTATCTTAGCCATAATGGTAAGAAGACAATCGAAGATAGAATCATCCATCGGATGTGAAAAAAATGCTTGTCTTGATCATTATAAAAGTATTGTTTGCGTGCTTGTTATTATTGGATAATTAATGTGACATCAAATCAATACTTTATAACCAATATATATCAGAAAAAATTATAACCAGGTTAATAACATATCAACATGCCCCATTAAACATAACTACAATTTTCAAACCGGTTATAATTAACTGATGCATACGAGACAAAATTAACATATAGAGCTTAATTACGTTATCCGATATAATATCAAATAACAGTTAATATAAGCAATACTCATCATTTGAAAATTAACAAACAATGGATATGACTATGAAACAATGTTATTGATAATCCCCTCAAGATCATCGGCTGGATTTCCTATTTCCCTTAATTTCCCCATTCTCCTAATATCACCAGATGTAAGAACAATATTATGCTCAATTTGTAATATGAGGCAAAATTCTCACGCATAGATTAATCCAGATTACATAGAGAAAACGTTATTAAAAAAGTAACCTGACGATGTACTGTGTATGAAAAAAAAATATCACAAACTGATACCAAAGTTATCTGAAAAAACCATAGTTTATTTTTTAGAAAAATTGTGTTCACCACTGTAACGACACAAATGCCTCTGTGATTAAATGAGTTAGCTAAATGACATACCCGCGAAAAATTTAATATATTTCAGTCTCATTATACGGAACTATTTCAAGAGAATCTTTGTATCCTACTAAACGGATAACTTATATTTTCTCGACGTCAACCAAAATATAAGACTATAAAGACCTCTAAAACCAGCACCTCAGTTGCTCTTATAAAAGTAAAATGTCAAAGTTGCCTTTAATGGTCTTCTCATGAAAGATTTTCTCTCAGGTTGGACTATTCGGACGTGAAAAAAAATACTCGTCTTGATAATTATAAAAGTCTTGTTTGCTATTATTGGACAATGAGTGTGTCACACCAAACCAGTACTTTATAACTAGTATATATCAGCCAAGAATTATCACAAAAATAAGAACATATTAAAATTCCCAATTAAACATAACGCTCCATAATTTTCAAACCCGTTATTATTAGCAGATGCATGCGAAACAAAATTAGCATAAAGCGCTTAATTACGTTACCTGATATATATAAGATTAAACAGCAGTTAAAGTCAATAATACTATCTAAAAATAAAAAATAATTAATATAACTATGAATCAATGCTATTGATAATCCCTTCAACATCATTGGCTGGATTTCCTATTTCCCCTAATTTCCCCATTCTCCTACTATCACCAGATTTAACAACAGTAGTAAGCACACTTTGTACCAAGGTAAAATTTCCAAGCATAGATTAATGCCGATTGAATAGAAAAAAAAAATATTAAAAAAATGACCAGATGTTGAACTGCGTATGTAAAACTATCCCAACCTGATACCAGTGATTTGGAAAAACAGTTGTTTACTTTTTAGAAAAACCGTGTTCACTGTAATAACACAGATGCCTCTGTGATTATACAGTTAGCCAAATGACATACCAGTGAAAAAAAATTGTTAAAACTACACAACGTCTTCTACAATTTGCAGAAATATTTACACCATTATCGTCATAATAATAAGAAAATAGAATTGGACGAGGTAAAGTGTTTTAATGATACCTTACCATGATAATACCCGATAAAAAAAAACTAACAACATTATTTAACAAAAATACATTACCAAGGATTCCAAGTAGACAATAGTGTTACCTGGCTTAAAGGTACGATCACTAACTTTCCTTACCTATCAAAGAAATAAAAAATAATGTTAGCCATTCACATCACAATTAAACTTCATCCACGAAAATACAAATATTTCTATGGGTTTCCTGAAGTAATAGATAAAAACTGATGCTTAAATATTTGTAATCCATTATATCTAATTAATTCATTAATGCATACTAAAAGTGTTATAAACCCTTATAACCTCAGATATTGGTATATTATTAATTAGACAACCTTTTTCTTTGTCTACTTTCTAATCTTGATATCAAATACATTTAAAACGATAAGTCATTAATATATATACAGTATATATATATTTATACACATTATATATATATATATATATATATATATATATATATATATATATATACATATATACACTGTATATACACATATATACACACAAATATATTCAAATAAGCCATATATATTTTTGATACATTAATGTCTGGATTCTCTTAACGACCTCGGGATCAGAGCCCCAGGCGAAATCACACAAAGACAAGAGCTTGGCTCCGGCCGGGAATCGAACCCTGGTCGGCAAGCTTGTACAGACAGTGACTAACCCACGTGGCCAAGTGGGTTAGTCACTGTCTGTACAAGGCCAAGTGGGTTAGTCACTTGTCTGAGTGATTTCGTCTGGGGCTCTGATCCCGAGGTCGTTAAGAGAATCCAGACATTAATGTATCAAAAATATATATGGCTTATTTGAATATGAAAAACACGTAATAATTTGCAAAATTTATCACACAAATATATATGTACACATACATATATATATATATATATATATATATATATATATATATATATATATATATATACATATATACATATATATATACATATATACATATATATATATACATATATATATATATATATATATATATATATATATATATATATATATATATACACATATACACATACACACACACACACATATATATATATATATATATATATATATATATATATATATATATATATATATATAAAATATATATGATATACAAATACACATTTATATACACTATATATACACACACATACACATATATATGTATAAATATATATATATATATATATATATATATATATATATATATATATATATATATATATATATATATATAAAATCACATGATTTTCAATTGATGCATATGTACATATATATATATATATATATATATATATATATATATGTGCATATACATATATACATATATATATACACATATATACATAATATACATACATACATACATACATACATACAAACATATATATATATATATATATATATATATATATATATATATATATATATATATATATATATATATATATATATATATATATATACAGTATATATGATATACAAATACACATCTATATACACTATACACACACACACACACACACACACACACATATATATATATATATATATATATATATATATATATATATATATATATATATATATATATATATATATAAAATCACATGGTTTTCAATTGATGCATATGTACAATTTAAAGTATACAAAACTTATCTATACGGGGAATAGTTTATCCAAATGAAACTAATTTGGTTAAAATCAAAATTCAATCTACCAAATGACTTCAGACAAAAATGTTGTACAGCCAAAATTCAAAGCATCTAAATTTTAGAAATAATGTCAACTATAAAAAAAACCATAAATATATAAAACCAATTAATAATATAAATCACAGGTTAAATATTTAGTAAACAATATAATTTACATCAGTACCACCTGGATCATTAAATTAAGATATCTGAAAAAATACTAATCATTTGTAAAACACACATCCTTGCATATGGTGACAATGAATCATTTGGTTCAAAAACACATTTAGTAAAAAAAAAAACACAATAAACTAGGACTGCATAAAGAAAATTATTATAAAAACGAAGAATGATTACCTTCATGTGGGTTATAATCGTCAAACACCTGGTTTTCACAAGTATTGTCCAATTTTTATTTATTTTTCGTCGTTTTATAAGGAAGGAATCTCGTTCTACGAGATAAGCTTAGATTCTTTCAAATTTTGATACAATGTGTCGATTAATCTCTTGAATTAAACCGATATGGTGTATTGAGAAGTCGTTAAATGATGTTTGTTATTTCTCTTATCCTGTTTTTGGTCCTCTGTCTTTGGTAACTTGACAAGAAGGCTCCATTGAACCCATCTTGATTGATCTCAATCTTCCAGGAAATTTAAAGATTCCGCAAATTTGAGGTAAATTGGGATGCGAAAGATGAATATTCTCTCGGAATTACAAGAAAACTTCTTAGCGCAAATACTCCTACAAGACACGTTTTACCTTCACTGTGCAGTAAGCATTAATATATACTAGTTATCAGGAAAACCACTAGCTACCTAAAAACCACGTCTACACTCACACACACACAACCATAAACTAAGTGATCAGCAAAGCTAAACAAT
>NC_090727.1:6871666-6881666 GCF_036898095.1 Palaemon carinicauda | reverse complement strand
TTTTTTTAAACTGGGCTAAAAACGATCAATCAGCAGATAAATAACACGACGACTTTGTGACCATGCGCAAGGTATTCTATTTATGTTGTCCGTTTAACTTTCATACAAAATATTGTCATCACACTTTAGATAATATGCAATGAAGCCAAAAAATCTCCTAACGTCATTCCATATTTAAACTATTTACTTATAAAGGTTTGGATATTTACAATTTCTTCTACACTACGAAAGATAAAAAAGGCAACACCCTCGAAATTCTGATAGTTTGTTATGAAACGGCAGCACATCCTCTTCTTCTTACACCGAGAAAGAAGAGAAATTATAACAATCTTTTAAAGGACTTATTTATGGATAACGAACTTGCCTCTAGAGGAGATAAGAAGTTGACCCAACTTTTCCGAACTTACGTAAGACTATTATCAGCTAGAAGGTGCAGTAATTGGCACAAACCCTTAATGTTATAAAAATTTTTAAAAATAGTCATATCACTAGGTTCAGTGGTATGTTAAAGGTGAGACACTTGGACATTACAAGAGTGTGAAGAATGCACATCTGTCCATGTCTTTGACTGCTCCTCATTCTTGAGACCTACACATGATACTTCAAACTTTTGTCGTGCATTCTTTCATTATGAACACACTATCTCAAAGTACTCTGAACCTTTCAACCAAGATTAAGTTCCTCTTGATCTAGCTTCATCCTACTGCCTACACTGACCTCTTCCTGGTTTCTGCTTATCTCAGTATTTGCCCCCATTTCAACTGTTCTTCAGCGACATATATCATGCATACAATTCATCTCAACATTCCCAGCTTTTTTTTTACGCTTACTTCCATAAATGTAGCTGGCTCATCAATCCCTGACCATATTGCCTCTTTGGTGTCTATAAACATTCAGTCTTTCCAAAATCATTCACACATATTTAGCTACCTTCATTGCTTAACCTATTTTGTGGCTTACCATTCCTCTAACCCCACCAAATAAATAGCTACCATTCCTCCAAATTCCAAAGTCTCTATTATCCTTCAATGAATCCTCTTTCTGGTTTCCATCTATCTCTTAATATTACTTGAGCTCACATTTGCTTTAAACTTCCTCTTCTTTCAAAACGTTTTACTATTTTCAGCAGTGTTTATTCATGATCCTCATCAGTGATGCAAGATTTGCAGATATCAACCTTTGCCCTCTTCATTCCTAGTCCGATTAATCACAAAACTTAGCACCTACGTCTAATTCCTTTCCTTAAACTTTTCATAATCCTCCAATCTCCATTACTGAAGTTACAAAAAAGCCATTTAGACATTGCCTTCTTTCTTTAGAACTACTTTTACAGAAATCATGTCACTCTCCTTCAAATTATTCTAAAACATACCTCACTTCCATAAAAAGAAAAAAACTTTTTAATTAATCTTGACAGCAATTTATCTCCATCCTCAAAACCCTTTGCATTACCTATTTATCGATTCTACAATAAAATTTTATCTTAAGCCCAACAATCCCAAAAACAACTTATCGATCTGCTTTCAAATTTCCAATATAGCTGTTTGGTGAGAAACTGTATATTTAAATTTCACTGTTATTTCCACCCAACTAAGATGTCTTGCTATTCAATACAAGGCAGTGGATCTATTAATAGAAACATTTTGAGCCGCAGTAGCAATTTTAATATGGAACCTGGAAAAAATACACCATCTGCCCTGACCCTAATTTGAAAGTAAGCAGAATTTTACAACAATTGAATTTTTTTTTTAAACACTCCAGATATAGTAATTAAAGATACAGGGTATTATGAACAGAAACTTCAACCTATCAGGAAAATCGTCAATGCAGTCCCTTTCTAAACACCCCAAAAAGCATATACAGTACTTACTTAACACATACAGTAAATTAATTTGTTTAAACGGTTACGCAATGCATTTACATATATGTTACAGGATGATAAAGAGACAAACAGAACCTACTCACATTTTTAAAAGGAACAACGTTACAAAGACATAAAATAAAACCATCAGTAAATGCAGTTCACCGTCTCCTCGATATCAATTAGTTAAGTAAGATTAATATTTGCAGCTCAAATAATATAGTAAACTTAAATACAAATGTTCAATCTTTCATAATGAAGGGATGGCGAAATATACTATTGGTTCGAGCAATCAAAACTACATTATAATTCGTATACCTCTTAATCTTATTACATTCTTTATTTATTCAGCTTCGATGCAATTTTCTAAATGACATACTCGATGATAATTTCACTTAGAATGCGCTTACCAAGATAATTTCCAATCAAATCAATTATGATATACAAGTTATACTTCGTCAATAATGTAGATGTCGTGGATGAAGTGGATTTTCATGATCCAACAGACATTCAATCTTCTCAAAATAGGTAGAAACTTATTTTCATAATGAATTAAGTGAAGGGTTATCATGCTATGCTAACACCTTATCAACATTAGCCCTCATTCAAATTACTTTTGCTTCAGATACTGAAGAACGCTGAATGTTGCGTAATGGGCATAATAAGTGCTTTTTTAAAAAGAAGATATATAAACATACAAAAACCAACACTCATATCAAGTACTCGATATATATATATATATGTATGTATATATATATATATATATATATATATATATATATATATATATATATATATATGTATGTATATATAATTTATATATACATATATATAGATAGATAGATAGATAGATAGATAGATATGTGTGGGCAGTAGTATGGGTAAAACTTAATTTAGGTTTGTCTACCAAAGTAGAGTAGCATATGCTATTTAATTGTCAGTTGACGGCTCAATAAAACAGAAAAAAATAGGCATACAACGAAACGGGGCAATGAAATTTGGTTATAGATAAAAGTAAAAACGAAGCAATTATATATATATATATATATATATATATATATATATATATATATATATATATATATATATTTTTTTTTTTTTTTTAATACAATTGCTGCTAATACCAGTATAACAATTATTGCAGCATTTCCCAAGGGCATGTTTTTACTACGGTTTTGTCTGTCACTTTGTTAACGAAATTACATAAAAGTTAATGGCTGGATGCTAAGGAGACTTATCATACACTGATATACAAGGAAGTAACTTTTGACCTTCACTATAGCCACAAGTCACATATGAATTTCACTTTAGCCATTTTCTAATTGTAAGAGAGATGGATTTCATAGTCCCTATTCAAATTCTATTAAAGGCCACGCTGTGATGAGTTAGGTCACGATCATACTCAAGATGTCAAACGCCAGGTAGAAATTTGACCTTGGCCAAAGTTCCATATTATCTTCATATTTGGCATACGTCAGGGCAATCAAACAGAACAGGCATTCATACTCCACTGATGAGGTTCATGTACAAAGCAAAGTCGAAGCCTATCAGTGAAATCAAAGGTTAATTAAGAATTGAACCTTGTCCACAGCTTTTGAAATATAAAAGATAGGTTATTATATCCCATAGGGGAGCTGACATGGACGGTCAAGGTGAACGACATACCAAAAGGCCAAATAGACTAATAATGCTAATGTTGATATCAGTATCAAGAATATGGATGAAAATTAATTTACATTCACATTAGTGAACACTGTGACCCAATAGATATAATTCAGTATCTACACCCAAATAAACGCACCCAAATAAACGCACCCAAAGGCTCACACACACACACACACACACACACACACTCACACACACACACACACACACACACACTCAAATTTCACAGGAAGCCGCTTTTACTTCTAGAAAGAATGTCTTCTTTCCCAGAGGAAACATAAAAATACAATACCGGCCTAAGAAATGAGACAATCTGCAATGGAAATTAGCCTCGGGGGGAATAATGCAAAGGCAGTTAAATTCTTCTGGTTTTTATCGTTATGCCTTCCGATGAAAGAATCAAACCTTGTTGAGAATTCCAACGTCACGAACATGTAGGTATTATTAAGAGGGAATGTGCAAATTAGAATCACGAAGTGCGCCACTGACAAGAAGGGAAAAAAGAGAAAGTAATATCATATAGAGTGACATTAAATTCTTTAAATTATGAAAGTATTATCTGCTGTTTTAGTGAGAAAGAGAGGGAGGGAGAGAGAGAGAGAGAGAGAGAGAGAGAGAGAGAGAGAGAGAGAGAGAGAGAGAGTTGTTTACATTTACAGCTATCTTTGTTTTTACCAAACAACAAAGCACGTGATGAACAAACCGTCTCTCTCTCTCTCTCTCTCTCTCTCTCTCTCTCTCTCTCTCTCTCTCTCTCTCTCTCTCTCTCAAACAGCAGCAGAAACATAAATAACCAGCTTTCAACTCGACTGAAAACTGAAAAATAGTATTTTGTGGTTCAAATGAAACAACAAGGTCGCCAATATTTAATTATTATTCATAAATGATGATTATTTTTTTTACCATATAAATTGTGCTCGATGCTGTTAATCTTTCATAGAAATTTATTAAACAATATCTGGCTGGTGTATTGCACTGATTAAAAGATAACAATTAAAGGAACTGTCAATAAAAGTAAAGAAATCCTTCCCATAATTTAGTAGCATTATCTCACACAGAAAAGTTACATAATTGGCCGGAGACATACTACATAGACTTTCCCATAATTATTATCAAACGATTCGCAAAAATAGATTGCAAAAATAACTTTGTCGGAGAAATTAGAATACTGCTGTGGTATATTTATTTAATAATGTCACATTGAAGTTAACAAACATGTTGCGTCATTGTGAACATCATTACATTCATCATCTTTATTAAGTCAAGTTTCACAGAAAATTTTTTTTTCCGATATGTTTTCCATTAACGATAATGGTAACTATTCTCTATTTTCGATAACTACAAAACAATCATTCATATTATTATTGTTAATATTATTATTCGACCCATCACAGAAAGTTTAGTTCACCCTAATCTTTCACAAACGGTTCAAGCTTATGAAAATCCAAGGTATTATATTGTTAATTTCCTTTTTTTTCTCTTTCTCTAAATTTGGTAACATGTCCATCAACATGATTACTCTAACTATGGAAAAAAGGCTTAAAACTCGACCACATCATTGGCTGTAAACACAATACACCAATAAAACTGACGAATGAAGGTTACTTAGGATCATTTTATGCAGTAATACCCTCTGACATTACCCTAAAAGCTAACAGATCTAGTGAGCTTGGAAAGTGAATAACAGAATTATTCAATAAACAATTGGATTTTACCAAATAGTGTGGGGGGGGGGGGGGTGATACCTAATCATCCATTTTAGTTTGTGACATTAAGCTTTTGGTCGTTTGAGCATTTTGTTTCCAATTTGCCATTTGTATACCAGAGTGGCTCGAAAAGTCTTTATTTTCTGCATAGCCTATGCGTAAGTACACATACACAATGATAAACATACAATCCAAATATATATATATATATATATATATATATATATATATATATATATATATATATATATATATATATATATATATATATATATATATTCAAATAAGCCATATATATTTTTGATACATTAATGTCTGGATTCTCTTAACGACCTCGGGATCAGAGCCCCAGGCGAAATCACACAAAGACAAGAGTTTGTGACCGGCCGGGAATCGAACCCAGGCCCGGCAAGCTTGTATAGACAGTGACTACCACTTGGCCACGTGATAGTCACTGTCTATAGATAGATAGATAGATAGATTTTTATAGACCACAAATTTTACATTAAAAAATTTCAATAAATATAATTACAAATTAACATTAATCTACTATACAATCAGGATATTTACATTATTTTATATACTATGTAGTCCATGAAATTACATGATTTATAATAGTTCCTTAGCTTGCCGGACCAGGGTTCGATTCCCGGCCGGTCACAAGCTCTTGTCTTTGTGTAATTTCGCCCTGGGCTCTGATCCCGAGGTCGTTAAGAGAATCTAGACATTAATGTATCAAAAATATATATGGCTTATTTGAATATGAAAAACACGTCTAAATGTGCAAAATTTATCATTAATATATATATATATATATATATATATATATATATATATATATATATATATATATATATATATATATATATATATATATATATATATACTGTATATGTGTGTGTATGTATATACACACCAAGTATTTGTAAAGGTATGCTTATTTAAGAAGTAAATGTTCAATGATGAACACTACTATGAGATTCAGGGCCTCTGTAACACGGTTTTTTGGACTTTGCTCCTCATCAAAGCATCGGATGTAGCTGAAAGTTGACATATGTATATTTTACAACCACACACAAATTTTGTCGGCATTATCAATAACCTAAACCCGATAGTTTTAATTTTTATAGAGTAAAAATTATCTATCCGACGCCATGGCCAGTGATAACGAGCCAAGAGTCGAAAACATTCATTACGTAAGCAATGTAAACACCTTTTGACAAACTTTTGCCCCGCCCATCCACCATATACCCATTCACCTTGTTTCATCTGCTCTAAAACCCATAACAGTCACGAATGGCTAACAGGATTTGGAATTGCCCCCGTGGTTGCAAAACTGCATTTGTCTTACGACTTGCAACTTTATACAGGCAAGAGAAAGCCCGTGGCCATATTTACTGTAGCCTGAATAGGTAATTATTCAGTTTCTCGTTTAAATCCAATGTTTATGGTCTGATTTGTATTTAGCGTAACATGATTATAATACTTGTAATGTCATTCAAGCTTTTGAACATTTCCATTAACTATTCACTATGCCACCAAGAGAGAGAGAAAGAGAGATATTGTATGTAAACAGTCTTTATATAACTATTTTTGTTAAAATAAGATTTTTGTGCTAAACTCTCCATCAGACCAACTGATCATCCGATATAATTTCTTTTCTTCTTCTTAGGCCGTACGACCGTGTTGGCTATGTTTTGGGCATGACTGCATTTTGTAAATAAATCATGAATAGTTTTAGGAGTTTTATTTGTACATCTAATGGGAATTTATAGAAGTAAAGTGAACATAATTCATTTATCCTTTAAAATAATTACTACATGTAGCCAAACAAATAGTAGTGAAGATGGTAATGCAATGAAGGAATGATACCATACTTTATCTTTAGCTTCAACAAAGGCAATAACATACCCAGTTGCCATAATTTGTCAGCTTAATGAAATAACCTATCATCTAATGTTTAACTTAATTTCTGAGGAGGCCATGGCTTATTATACAGTGAAAAAACATTACAAAGACTTTATGAATGGCGGAACGATACATAAATGTGGGTGGGGTATCTGTGCTAGCGTAGTAATACTACTGTAGCAGTAGTGCCGCAACAGTAGTATACATAAATTAAACGTTTAGGCCAACTGCTGGGATCCTTGGGGATAATTTAGCACTTCTTACAACTACTCGAGAAATAAGTTTTTATAGCCAGAATTTAAATGTTCTGATCCAACAATGCCTATGATAGCCTTCAGTGTTATCCTGAATTATAACGAGGCAAAAGTGGGTGGAGCCTCATGAAGTCATCATTCTGACGATAATTATTGGTGAAGGTTTAAAGCCAAAATACGGTACCGGCTATTTATTTATTTTTTTTTTTACAGTAAATAGGTAGGTAGATGGACAATAAATAAAAATTGCTTGACATTTGATGTAGCAGTTATCAAATCAAGCTTGTCTAATACGTTTTTGAAAATTACCAACTATTCCCTACACCTTGTCAATCTGACTGTGACCTATAAAGTCGACTGTAATTTCTTAGGAAACTTATTTTGGGAGTTAGACTAATAATCAAAGTGTTTTTATATTTATTAACATATTTTGTTGGTTTGTTCATAATGACAATTATCAGTGGAGAGGTTTCAGAGTTCATAAAGGTGTACTGCTTTGCTTTTATTTAAACTTTTGTGTCATTGTTGGCAGAGGTATAGCCTTTGTTACGTATAGCCAATCATCGATCGAGAAAGAGGGAAGAAAGGCCGTCATAAGTTACGTAACGAGTGCGTTCGAAACCTTTTCTCTGAGCAAGTTGGCCCGTCTTCAAAAAACGTCACTTTTACATTATAAGTACCAAATTTATTCAACCTACGTAATGCAGAATATAGTTAAAATTTATGTGTAGATATAATGTGCATTCTGAAGAAGCGTTATATTTATGAAATTCATCGATAAAAAATTATTGAGAAAAAACCGTGTTACAGAGGCCCTGAATCTCATAGTACAGTATATGTATGTTGCTAATACGACTTTGTGAGATTTGATTCCTGTCATTTGGGTGGGTTTTATGGACCAGTACTGAGACCGGGAGGCCACTGAGTGCACAAAGTATTGATAGAGTCAAGAGGTAAAAGTAAGATGGAAGAAGGGAGGAGGAAGGGCGATAAAGTAGAAGTCTAAGAGGTAAGTTCAGCTAGGAACAGAGGGGACGCTACCAAAACTCTTCAGTAATACCTACAGTGCACCACCTCGTGATGTGCAATAGTGATCCTAACTCCAAAACGGCACTTATTTGGGAGAATGTGGCAGAATTTGACATGGATTCTTCCCCAATAGAAAGAAGAATAAATACGCTAATATTAATAAAGGAAACTACTTAACAAGATATGGCTTCCTCCACCCCAACTCCCCTTTCCTACTCTTGTCTTTGTGCACGCACATCTTGGGTTAAGGTTTCTTAATGGAATTGCAGTTGTAAAATTATGGTCAGCACAACTGACCCTGTGTGGAGAAGGCGATACACTCAAACGCCTTTAGATAGAAAATGCACATAGTCAATATTATTGACAAAAGAAAGAAAAGAATGGGAACTATAACATTTTGCCAGTCTTTGAAATGAAAAAGGAATGCTATACATCATCAATTATGAATAATCTCGGTTAGCTAACAATTCTTGAAAAAAATTAAAGAAAACATGTGTATCCTTTAATCTCGGCGGTCCCTACCTAAATCGGTTCACACAGCGAAGACCAAAGTTAAATTCCAGGTAGGGAAACGATTTAAAGTCTTTACCTTCAAAGTCAGTTGTGGCTAATTAGTGATTTAGATACTCGGTGGTCAAAGGACTTGTTTGTCTCTGCCAGCGTCAAAAAGAGATTGGCCTTTTCACCTTACACTCAAAAATTTTTCAAAGGAAAAATATAGTTAAAAAGCAAATATATTA
Source organism: Palaemon carinicauda (assembly GCF_036898095.1). Lineage (NCBI taxonomy): Eukaryota > Metazoa > Arthropoda > Malacostraca > Decapoda > Palaemonidae > Palaemon > Palaemon carinicauda. Next base: position 6,872,503 of record NC_090727.1, on the reverse strand, counting down.
ACCCTTCGTTGACAAAGTTTTCCTTGATGTGTTTATGTGAATGTTCAGTTTATCCATGTTAGCTGGTTAGTTTTTACACTTACAGTTTACTTTAACATCTGTCAAAGACAGCGTTATATTCTATTTTCGTGAAGGATGGCGACACCAGTTTTATAAGAAACTTGATATATACGAAACGCCTTTCATTCATTTCAGCTTTTCGAAAACAGCACTTCCATCATAAACCAATTCATCGATTGAACACCTAAAGTCCTAAACAGTAGCTGGTCTACCCGACTCACCTTCTTCTGCTATTTTTAGTAAATATACTATTCCCAGTCTTAAACATCAAACCACATCTCTCTTGATCAAGCAATTAACTATAGTCTATCATGCGTAAGGCTGAAATAGAGTTTGAAGTACATCTATAGCTTAATTATAGTCATCAATGTAGAAAAAATTATATACTTAATCAATCATTGAATCCCTGACTGGAAGGAACGTGAATTGACTATCTCAAACAACGCCGATATATTGTATATATATATATATATATAAATATATATATATATATATATATATATATATATATATATATATATATATATATATATAAATAAATAATTGTTTATTTATCTATTTATTGTAGAGACGGTGAGACAGTTAAACATTATCACCCACTGACTTGAAACTTTAGGAGAGTGATTGTTTGTTAAAAATTGTATTCATTGTTAGGTTTAATCAAGCAAAGGGGATGAAAAGAGAGAGAAAAAAAAAAAGAATTTCGTTAAAGGAAGGAAATGGAAACCGACCTACAAACATTCGGCCTAGTTAAGAATGGCCTTGGGTTTCTTTTCA
>NC_090727.1:6856666-6866666 GCF_036898095.1 Palaemon carinicauda | reverse complement strand
TGGAATAATAAAATGTATGCATTCAGTAATAAATCGAACTGTATTTTAGTCCAGAGTAAATATCAATTCATAGATGAAATCCAACCATAACAACAGCCCCCACAATAATGACAATAATTAATAACGCTTTGGTGAAGGATCACACTGAATATGAGAAAGGATTTCAACGAATAATCAATATATGAGCTAGAAACAAAATCACTTTTTGTTCTGCTTAGATGCCACACATTGCCTATTGTAATAGGTTAACCACCCACAACATCCCACCCCCTTGTCTTTCTTTCTACTAGACATTTCCTTGCTCGACTTTCCTTCAGCCTTTGCCAGACATTTGCTGGACGTGTCGGTAATTCTTTTATCATTCTTTTGATTAATTCCCATCTGCAAACAAATGACCTATTAAATTTATAAAGAAAAAGTGACGTGTGTATATCCTTTATTGATGCAATATCAGTATCTATTCAAAATGTATCTATTTAGGGGTTTCAGGTGTTAGTGTCTGTGTGTCGTAAACGAGTTCCTCTGAATAGACAAATCAATGTTTTAATGGCATACTCGTGGTTTATAAAGCTTAGGAATTTTCGTAAATTCCACCGTCTGTTACTGAGTTTGGAGAGTGCTTGGTTCATGAAAATAAAACAAAGCTTAAAAACTTTATTGCACAACGAATGAATAAAATCACCTTCCGGAAAATTGCACTCAATAAAACTTTACAGAAAAGTGAGGTTTATATGAATAAACATTAAACGAAATTGTTCTGATATTCAGCACCATGACTGAGTTTTAACAGCGGTCACATTTAGGCGGCACGAATTTTTGTGTCTTAATGTGATTACCAGAACCCGTCAACGATAATCCCACCTCGCGTTTCCCGTGGAAGGTTAATCAAATCAACCACGGAGGAACTCTGAAGAGCCAGTCATTTAGTGACTGGAGGAGGGAGAGACAGAAAGAAGACGACTAAAAAAAAAAAAAAAGTTGTTTTTTTTGATCTACTGAAGCTCATTTCAACCATCAGAATTTCGTTTTCGAGAAGAGGAAGGAAAATGGAAATCTATTGTCGGCTGAAGGACTCATTAAGGCAATCAGGGGCTGAAAGGGGAAGCATGAAATAGAGAACCGAGAAAACGTTCACCTGACCCACGTGCTTTGTTTTCCTTAGGGGAAAAAGGACAGGAAATTAAATCGTATTTTGTAGACTGAAGGCAACATTAAAGCAAAGAGAGAGAGAGAACACGCAAATAGAATGGGATTGTTGGTGATTTCAATTTTGTTCATAGGGTAAGAGATGAAAGGGAAATTAAGGAGTTCTTTACATTGAAGGATGCACAGACATTCATAACATCTTTCGAATGAAAGAGACAGACACTGATATTGACTATCATAGATATCTGATTATTTTTTTGTGCGCATAAGTGTACACATGCATAAAGAAACCTCCATGTGAATATGAACGCACCTTGGTAAATATTCGAATGTATACGTACGTATATGCACGCACATGGGAAGGCGAGAGTGATTTGCATCGCGTATCCATGACAGAAATTAAACCGTAAAAGGAATAGTCTAAATACAATCCTATTTTATTATGAAAAACTTACATGAGGAGATTCAAAATATCAAAAATGTTGTATGCGTAATCTGGGCTAAAAAAAAAAAAAATAAACACACACGGACAACAATAATAATTGTTCTAGTCAAACGACTCGGCTATAAATAATTAGGATTATAAAAAAATATTTCACAACCGCTTTTGACTAAATAAACAAAATAAATAAATTAAATTTGAATATACTTCAACTTACACTTACGTTATCCACCTTAATATAGAATGTGAATTAATATGAATTGTAAATGTACGTAATCGTACGAAAATAAAATATGTTTAAAAGATTAGACATACTAGATTCCTCCTCTTTGTTTCACTTAATCCTCCTATTGCGAGAAACACCTCCAACGACTCTTTCAGAGAGAGAGAGAGAGAGAGAGAGAGAGAGAGAGAGAGAGAGAGAGAGAGAGAGAGAGAGAGAGGGAGAGAGAGATAATTGGGTTTAATAATAATCATTAACAAACGAACTTTGAACAGTTCGTTTAAGTTTGACAGATTCATAGCAATATAAATGATTCTGCCTCGACCCTTCTTCTCGCCAAATGTGTTTTCTCCTAACTTTTACAAAAAGTTTGATGTTGGTAAACTTTTAAAAGGATTTGTAATGATCCAGTTCACAAAAAGTTATCAGTAGAATAGCTGATAACATTGAAGAACAGGATAAAACATGGGGTAACTTTCTTGAAAAGAAATAAAGAGAATTACTAATAAACAAAATGGTATAGGAAAAGTTAAAACCCGGAAAATGCTAAAAACATCTTCATATGCATCCTAATTTAGGAGATAACTGTTAATAAAGCGACTGAGTTATGAATAAATGAGAACATCTCTATTTAAAATGTGAAGAAAAATAAAACAGTGATTGTCTTAAATGGGTACAGCTTAGTTGAGAAGACATGAAAAATTATTTTTCATTTTTACTCAGTTTTTTTTTTTAATCGTATATATAATTCAAATGACTTCGAGGTAATAGTAAATGTTGATATAAAGTTTTAAGCTCTAGTAAATCTGTAGGTTTAAGATAATTACTTTCTGTTTGCCTTCGATCCGATAAAGCAAAAGTCTTTCTGGTAATTTTCTAAAGATAATTTTTGAAGCTGAATTATCGTGAGATACTTTTCAAATGAAAGAAAAAGCACGGAAACTCATATGCTATTTTCGTTAACTCACGATCTTAAAACAAGAATCTGTTGCAACTGCAATTACTTGCATTTAGTCTTAACTGACTGCTTTGCAAGCGTCATCTCATAAAAAGACATTAAATTCACTCTCAGGAGAGATAGAATAATCCATCAAAACAATAAAATAATGTCAAGTTTAATAAAGCCCCATTTCCAAACTAAATTAACACATGGACAATAACAAAACGAAGTTTGAGATTTACGGTTACAATAACAGTCTATGTAACGGTAACTCACCATCAGATTACGTTCGAAGCCTTACAAGCATTAGAACGTGATAATCCTTGTCACTATAATAATCCTATTATCCTTATTGATGTTGTTGTTATTGCCAAGATAATCCCAAATAACCCTTTAGATTTCTCTGTCACAGAATGGATGACGGATACGAGTGGTAAAAAATTGAAAATAAACACCACTATCGCTTTCGCGTCATCATGAAACATTTCACTAAAACGAATGAATATTCTTTTCCTTTACTTTGTAATCTGTTAAAACAGAATTACAAATTGAAGCAAGTTTTAATAACTAAAATAAATAATGATATAATATAAATCAGAATAACTGATGAATAACCTAAATATATTTTCATATACATATAAGACAGAGAGAGAGAGAGAGAGAGAGAGAGAGAGAGAGAGAGAGAGAGAGAGAGAGAGAGAGAGAGAGAGAGAGAGAGAGAGAAAGAGAGAGAGAGAGAGAGAGGTACATGTATTCGACATCTAGTTTAGTCCCTTTAAAGTCAAGCTAATCATTAATGGTGAGTATGAAGGCTGATTAACCAAGAAAAATCATTATCTGCATGCAAACACATGACTGCTGTGCAAGTGATATTATTTTAGTTCTTACATGAAAATATAACGGATAATTTAATATCCCCAAATTAAATTATATATTACAGCAAATAAGTGAAAATATTTTTTACAAGAGTAATTGAAAGATCAAGTATTGGGATATAAAAGCTTATTACTATGTTTACTTTCATGTGATCATTTGATATATTAAAATATCAGTTTTGATTAGGCGGACACTCACTGAAATTAACTGCATATCGAGATAATTTAGTTATTACACCGTGTCGATTTTTGTATATTCCCAGACTAGAAAACATTTTTTTTTTTTCACGGGGCCAAATCTTATAACAACTCAAGATTTTGACCAATTACGGGGACTTCTGCGGTTACAAACAATCGATAAGAAATTCAATTAAAACTCGAGAGAATTCTCAGGAGCAGACCTTTTTATAAAAATAAAAATATCAAATCAAAATGACAACATTAGCATAATCTATTGGCATCTTAATGTAAAGCGAATTCGAATCTGGAACTAAAAAGATAATCATCGACACTTCCCTTTTTGGGTTCCAACAATGTGATTGGAAGAACGTTGAGTTTTTTCTCCTTAATAGGATACTGCTCTTCTCTCTCTCTCTCTCTCTCTCTCTCTCTCTCTCTCTCTCTCTCTCTCCATATTTGACCAGTTATTATTATTACTTTTGAATTATCAGTCTATTCAGGCATAAAGGTCCTTTCAAATTATGGATTTTTACAGGCTTTACCAGAAATGTCACGAGAAAATAAAGGAAGTCAACTCGAACTCATACTAAGTTGAAAAATATCATCTATTAGGATAAAGAGCCTATAAAGGGTTACTTATAATCAATTTGAAGGAATTCTAAAGAAACAAGGGTTTTAACCGTTTCTTCCAAACAATTAAGAGAACAAATTATGATATATAAAGGCCCGTTCAGTCCGAGAGGAATTTAAAAGGTTCCTTTACCGTCTGTTGTAACGTTAGCCTACGTAATGCATCAAGGAATTAATAAATCGTCAATTCTCAAGTCATCGGTAGGTGGGGTCTAGCTTCTGATGTACGATAGTCTTGGGATGAAAATTCAAAGACCAAAATCGAAAACATTCTTTTTATATGATGAAAAAATAAACATTAAAATCCCTGTCAAATATTTGTCAAGATGGTGTGCTTTCAAAAATAAAAACTAGTGGGATTTTAAGATGCTTCTGTAGGATAGTGTAGGGAACAAATATCTTGTACAATAAACAGATTATGATTTCCAGAGTCGAAGACACTAACTACTGCGACACTGGTTTAGAGTAATATCTAAATAATTAATATTTCTCATCGGTTTCTTCTTTGGCTCATTAACGTCCACGACTTATTGCCATTATTTCAGTCCACTTCGGTCCTGTGCAAATCCCAAGATGCTCGATGAATACTTTAGATTTAGAATTAATCTAACCAAGGGTTCCTTAATTTTGACGTCATATCATATAGGATATAATGACTTGATAGTTTTACAAATTATTACATATTCACCTCAAGGTTAAAGTAGTGCTAGACATTTAGAATGTGAACGCATATCCAGGTAGATGCATGTAATGAGGGAACAGAGAGAGAGAGAGAGAGAGAGAGAGAGAGAGAGAGAGAGAGAGAGAATTCCAAAAAGAAAATTAATATAATAACCAACTTTTGGCAACTAATAATACTCTACCATTTTGCAAAGCAGATGAAATCCTTCCAATAGTTATGTTGAAAAACAAAAAACTGAAGGGAAAACAAGAGGGCGTTGTTTTGATTAAATGACATTGATCCTTTTGAACGAACAATGTTGACAGTTCAATTATAAACATAATCAACACTGATGAATTTGAAGTATCATTTATTTGGATATGAGGAAAGCAATATCTATCGACTTAATGGAGTTTGTGATTATCATCTATATGAATAATAATCTTCTTTCAGCAATCATGTGATCTTGATGCCGAGCAATTAGACTGTGTACCTACAACTTTGTGAACGAACACAATAAAAATGTTTTAAATATAGAGAGAGAGAGAGAGAGAGAGAGAGAGAGAGAGAGAGAGAGAGAGAGAGAGAGAGAGAGATGCTAATGTAAAGACCTTGATTATGCAGGTTCTGTTTGTGCAAGAATGGCTTATTATGAGTTAAACTTAGCATCCATTCAATAGAAGACCCTTAATTCGAAATTTATTAGAACATATAAATTGTTACAGAACTTTCCTTTGCTGGCTTACATAAAGAAACAATTGTGCCTACAAGTGTGCACAACCCATTCCAAATTGTGTATTCATTTCTCAACAATAATGGTGGTATTTAAGTCAATACTACGAAATAACAGAAATCAGTCTGAAAGCTAAAGAGACGTCATTTTGAAATGTAGGTAACTGGTGCTAGAACAATTTGCGGACCTGAAGTTTACCTGCAATTACCTAATCACTCATTAGTTGTAACGATGACGTATTCCTTATACCTTTGTACATTGCACATTGCTATAAGAAATTTGAAAAATGATGATAAAGTGCGTCCAAAAATGTACTACATGTCCGCAAACGATCGAGGGAGCGTGGTGCTTGTGTATACACACCACGAAATAAATTCTATTTATTATGTCCTTTTTCATAACCATAAATTTTCAAGAGCGTTTTGGAAAGAAATTGTTCTGACAGTGCTCTAAAAAATCCGGTCTCCTACCACCTGTAACTCTAATTTGTCTTGCTTCTAAATATAACCCGCGTGCACTTGGCATTTGTATATCGTATGACTGGTATTTCGTTACAAGATAACCAGAGCTAGTATGATATTTCTGACGTTTCAAAAGTTTTCTATTTTGGGAGTTCTAATTTTTTCACTTACTACATTTGCAACTGAAGAATGTCTATTATTTAGCTTTCTGTTCAACTAGGATAGAATCAAGTCCGTTGGCGGTTAAGCAAGTCGAGGTCAAATGTAACAAGGGAAAAAAAAGAGAACCAGACAAAAATTATCCGATGCCCTTACTATTTATGGTGCCATTAGAGTAGCAACTTAAGTTTATTATTATTATAGGATGAATCATAAAAGAGGATAGAATACCACAGTGGGTAATGAAGGGAACGATAGAGGGATGGAGTCATTGGGCACAACCAGGATAAGATGGAAAGACATCTTGGATCACCTACTAAAGGAAATTGCTAAAATGTGCAGCAAGCGGTGGTGCGAAGTGACACTTGAAAATAATATGGCGTGTGTGTATTTTTTTTTCTTTACATTTCGATGACTCCTAAATCATCATAAATGTAGTTAAGAAATGTCTCGTTACATGCTAATATCTTTCTTACCTGAATTTACTTATCGACGTGAAAACCAACTAATGAACCTTCTTTTTAAACTTCCTCTAAACTCAATTACATCCCCAAGAAGAACACAATTCTCTAGCGGTATAAGCTAAAGTAGGTCATTAATTACTACGTTATCAAGTTATAATAAAAAAAAATTTCATACTTCATCATACAGAGTGATCTCTCTCTCTCTCTCTCTCTCTCTCTCTCTCTCTCTCTCTCTCTCTCTCTCTCTCTCTCTCTCTCATCATTATCCAGAATTTTCGTTAATTTTACAGTTACCGTACTCAATAATTGATAGTCATATTACTGTTCAAAACTTATATGCATAAATTCATATTACATTTTACGATATTCATACGGGGCAAAGAAGAAGAAGCATATACCCACCAAAAAGAGAGATGGATCTGTTATAACAACAGAAGATGAAGAAAGGCAACGTTGGATGGAACACTTTAGTGAGGCCATTAAGAGGATATATGAAGGGAATACTTTGATTGATGTACCTGAAGCTCAGGAAGACCTTGATGAGCCCATGCATGAATTCAGTGTGTGTTAGAAGTCGTAGCTATCCTTAAAAAACTCAAAGAGATGGAAAGCCTCTGGATACGATGGAATAACTGCTGAGATGATATTGGCCGAAAATGAAGTGACTCCCAGATTACTTACAAGATTATTTTGTAGAATGTGGCGTAAGGAGGCAAAACATGATGAATGAGAGCTAGGAGTGTTGGTGAAAATGGCAAAAAAAAAAAAAAAAAAATAGACCTGACTAATAATTACAGAGGCATCCCATTTACGTCGGTTGTCATGAAAATATATAGTATGCCTATTATAAAGACACTAGAGAGAAAGATTGATGAAAAGTTGAGAATGAGCACGCAGCATTTAAAAAAGGTAGAAGTTGTACTGACCAAATTCTTATTTTAAGACAGCAATGTGTGAAATATAGCAATATACTTTTGATGACATTTGTGGACTATGAAAAAGCCTTTGATATTGTACACTGTACAATTTTGTGGAGAGTCCTGCGTTAGTTTGGAGTTCCTCTCAAATATGTAAATTTGATTAAGAGTTCATGAGCATAGTGGGTGAAAAGATAATGTTATTGGAGTCCTATCAAAAGAATTTCCAGTGAACAGCTACATACTCCAAGGGAATGTTTTGTCACCTATGTTGTTTTTCCTCCTCATGGATTTCGTAATGCATAGAACAGTTGGGGATGGTAGAGAAAGATTTGACTGGATTGGTAACAGAAAATTAGTAGACCTAGATTATGCTAATGATGCTATCCTTATTAGCAGAACACCACACGATTTGCAATACTTGCTAACCAGAATGTATGAAATATCACAGGAGGTTGGGCTCAAGATAAATAGAAGAAAGACAGAGATGATGAGCACAGAAAATGCAATGGAAGATGATTTTTCATTGGAAGGAGAAAGGATTAATAAGGTGGAATCATTTAAATATTTAGGAACTATGATCTCTAATAAAGGGTCTTTAGAATTGGAATTCAATGAAAGATTAAAAAAGGAAATTCAGACAATGGGTTAAGTAAAATTTGGAAATCAAATCGCCTGAAATTACAAATAAGAATCAGACTATATATCAATTTAGTGAAGTCTGTGTTACTGTATGGACATGAGTCGTGGTATGAAAATAAAACAATATCCAACAGATTTCGTAGATTTCAGAACAAAGCCTTGAGAAGAATATAGGGAGTGAAATGGCACGAGAGGATTAGAAATGAAACTATAAGAGATATTACTCGAGTGCTATATGTGGATGAGATCATGGTGAGGGGTAGATGGAGATGGTTTGGTCATGGTCTTGGCACTCCCCAAGAGAGGTTAGTTCACCAAACATTTAATTGGGCTCCGCAATGCACTATAAGAGTTGGAAAATCCAGGCCTATGAAGCGTGAAGTAGGAGACGATGAATGGAGAAGTATCGATCTAAAAGCTCAAGATAGAGACGACAGGTGAAATCTAACAGAGGCCCCTTACGTTAATAGGCGAAAGAGGAGATGGTATTAATGATGAAGATATCGTACCTGCTTCGTTTATTTTGGGTTCTTTTATCCTATGATTATATAACAATGAAATTTCAAGTCAATCTATTCTTACCCTGTCCGTCTGTTTGTCAGTCAGTCATTTAGTCAGTATGTCTGTTTGAGTCAACAGCTACGGTATTATCATTTTGCTTCAAACCAAATTTCTCAAGCGGCATCCCATTTATAAAATGTATTATACAATATGTTTCATAATGCTTTATTTCCCATATAATAACACACCATTAATTATTCATTTTCTTAACATAACTAATATGATATATCTCAACTTGATTTCGATTCAGGAATATGTGCTATAAACCCTAGTTTTGGAAGCTGTGTGGCCACCCAAAGCCCAAATGCAAGTGAGGAAAACTTTGATGTTAAATTATGAAGTCAAAGTAAAAGAGGTTGGACATCCAAATACATGAAAGGACGTTGGAATTAATATAAAGCAAGCACATTTAATGGCCGAAGGAACGCAGCAAAGACGCTTCAGTAGTGCCTACAGTACCCTTACAAAGGTAAGATGTATCAGGCTTTCCTGAAAATACTGACACGCCATGTTTGGCGTAACAATATTAACATACTAACGAGCACGATATACACTAAATATGTGGAACTCTGCTGATCAATTGGTTATCTAGTTCTGCCTCATATTCCAGCCAGCCTGAGGATATATTTATGAAAGGTTTGTTGTATCTTAAATACCTAAGTGAAGCTGAGCTAAAGTTTCCTAAATATACAATCAGCGCAGTGGAAATAGATACTTGAGAATATGTGCATGAGTCTCCTATATTTTGAATTTTACTTTTAAAACAAATAGGGAAGGAAGCTACCGTTCTTTAATGAACCTGGGTATCTGGTCCCTGGATGTGGGCTTATGTTCGGAGTCCACATGTTCACCATTATAGTGACCTCAAGTACCTGACAAAGAGATGACTTACTGGTCAAACGTTGCCAAGGGTCACTTTACTTCAATTTACTAAAGATACAACCAATTTACCATGGAGATTTTTAA
>NC_090727.1:6842938-6856166 GCF_036898095.1 Palaemon carinicauda | reverse complement strand
TGTTTATCTTTGCTTGTAGTGATTGTGAATGATAGGAACAATTTATTATTTATCTTTGATTATAGTGCGATAGTTCAGTTAGTTAGGAGTGTTCATAAGTGTTTTTCTTTTTTATTTTGGCAGGCCGTGATTCCTCCTTTGGAGAGACTCAAGTTTTGAAAGTGGATTATTGTTGATGACCAGGCCTGTAATAAAGGATTGCATTTAGACTTCGCTATTTGATTGCTCAACTGTTGATGACCCGGCCTGTATACGATTTTTTTTTTGGACTGTTTTTGGATTTCTGAACGGATGATGACTTGGCCTTTGAATTAGGATTGCTGATGATGATGATGATGAATATGATGGTGATGATAACAATGACCCCAATCAGGGAAGTAGTGTGTACAAATTGCCACCCAGTGGAATAGTTGACCACCAAGTGGTGATACTGGTAGTTTGCCATAAAAGACAGTTTGGCTTGTGTTGAGGACAGTGTCATTGTCCTATAAAATAATATATACATATTGGTTGTGGTTTATTTAATTTTAAGTTTGTTAGGGTTTTTTTTGGTGTTTTGGTTTTTGCATATTTAATATTAAGTTTGATCAGTTTTAAGTATTTCGAATGTGGATGCTTTTGGTGTTGATTATTTTAGTTTGTAAGGTAATATAGCTTTAAGGTTATGTTTTGTTTCAATTTTCCTTCTATCGAAGAGTCCGGTTGATAAAGTAAGGGGAAAGTTTGTGTTGTGGGACAATTGTCAGTTAGAGTGATTCAAGGGTGTGGGGGTTGTTTTGCAACATCCCGCCACATTATTTTGGCGCCCGAACAGGGACTGCCGAGGTGGGATAGGAAGCCGGACTGTTGGACGAAGGACGGAATTAGGATTAAGGTTGAAGAAAAATGGAAGGTAAATACAAGGCTTTGGAGGAGGAATTGCGGCATTATAAAGAACGGGAGCAGATGTTGATAGTTGAGAAAGAGAGGTTGCTAGGAGAGAATGAGAGGTTGAACTGGGAGAATGAGGCGATGCAGAAGGAGCTTGGGGAGTTGAAGGGAACTGTAGAGAGAGTGGAAGAATGTGTTAAGATGAGGATGAAAGAGAATGAGGAACGAACGGAGAAACGATTGGAAGCTATGATGGGGCAAGTCATGGGGATGATGAAAACTTTAATGGGTGAAGGTGCAGTCGGAGGAGTGTCCTCAGCTTCGGGTAATGGGTTGATAGTGGATGAGAAGGCTAAGGTTAGTGATAATGGGAAAGGAAGTGATAGTGATAGTAATAGTAATAGTGATAGTGAGATTGAAGATAAGGGAATAAGGCATAGGAAGGATGAACAGAAATGTGATAGGAATCATGAGAAGAAAGGTAAAAGTGATGTGAAGAAAGAGAAGAAAAAGTATCAGGCTGATAGCAAGGACGATTGTGAATGGGTGAAAGTGGCGAGTAAGAAAAGGGCTAGGAAGAGTATGATCAAGGATAGGAGTATGACTGTGGAATTAGATTCCTTATATTCTAGCGAGGAAGTAGGAAACAAGAAGGAAGGTAGCAATGATGATAGCAGTGAGAATGAACGTGATGTGTGTAAGACTGTGTTTATGAGAGAGGTACCTTGGTGTGAAAGGTTCAATGAGCATAGTAGTAGGGATGTATACGAGTTTTTCAAGGAGTATGAGAGGTATTGTCAGGATAAGTATGGTGATAGTAAAAGAGTTTGGGCTAGGGAGTTAGGAGAATATTTGACTGGGTATTTGTTGACGATGTATGGAGTGATAATGAGTGTAGGTGACGTTGATTATGAAAGTGTGAAAAAGAGAATAATTGAGCAGGTAAAACGTATGAAAGGGAGTGTTAAGTATAAGCGTAAGAATGATTTTGATGAAGCACGGATGAATGCAGGAGAAGCGATATCGATGTATGTATGTAGGTTGGAAACTTTAGCTAGGAAGAAGTATGGGGATGAAGGTATAAATGAGAATAAGGAGTTAATGAGGAAGTTTTTGGCAACAGTACCTGAGAATGTGTGTGAATTCATTAATTTGAAACGCAAAGAGAAAATGAGGTGGACGCAAGAGAGATTGACATGGGATGATATACTAGAGATAGTTGAGGATTATGAGTTAGATAGGTGCATGAAAGAAAGTAAATCTGTGAGTGTAAGAACTGGAATGGAAGAAAGTGTAATAGAATTTGGTAGTTATAAGGATGCAATTTTGAGAGGACCAATGAGGGTAGCTGATAATGTAGTAGATAGGAGTGTTAGGGCAAGTAATGTGGGAATACCTGTAAGGACAAATGAAGGATTTAGGCAGGGTAATTGGCGCAATAGGGATAGGAGTGTGAGTGCACATCGAGGTATGTCAGATAGCCGTGTCCGTGATGAAAAGTGTTATAGGTGTGGGAAAGTAGGTCATAAGAAGAATGAATGTAGATGGGCTCTAGGTGCTTGTTTTGGATGTGGTGAGGTAGGGCATAGAATTAGTGAGTGCAAGAAAGAGAAAGAGGTTAAGTGTTTTCAGTGTGGTATGACTGGGCACATAGCGAGTGGATGTCGTAGTAATCATTTGAATGTAATTTGTGGTAATTGTGGTAAGGATGGTCATTATGCTAGAATGTGCAAGGAGCTGCGGAGTAAGTGTACTGAATGTGGTGCAGATGGGCATGTAGCTAGAGTATGTAGGAAGAAGGGATTAAGTCAGCCAGGATGTTCGGGAAACTAGAGTGTAAGAGGGTTCAGCTGGGTGAGTCCTCCTGTGTGTGTGGAAGGAATAGGATCAATGTTTGTGAGAATGGGATGAATAATTGGTTAGAAATGAGCAAGTATGAATCTAGTATGCATGAGAAGTTAGGGCTGGAAAATAAACAATTAGTGTTAGTTGAATATAGGAAAAAGAGGCGTTTGAAAGTTTTAAGTGAGGAGAAAGTACAAGGGAAATTTATAAGTAAAAGTGAGAACAGAAATAAGTATGACAAGGGTGTAAATGTGCAAGTATGTATGGAAGATAAATGTGTTAATACAGATGAATCATGGCTGAGTATGAATGATACCTATAGCGTGTGTGGCTTTTCCTTAGGTGATGTAAAAGAAAGGATGACGAATGCGAGAGTGAGAGATAGGAGAATGATTAGTAGTATGAATGAATCTTTTGCTTAAGTTGAGAATGTTTTTGATGAAATGGATGAACTGTTTACAGAAATGAGTGTAATTTTAGGGCCAGATGAGAACGAGGTAGATATGATTGTACATGATATATTAGATGATAGGGATTTAGATAGGAATAGTGTTAATGTAGCGAATGATGGTGATAAGGAAGAAGTGAATGAGAGAGTATATGGGGGCCAAGTTACTCGGAGTAGAGGTCCCGTTCCCGACTGCGACTGGGTTATGGAAAAAATAATGTAAGTGTTGTGTGAGAAGGATTTGGCAAAGTAAGGGGGGAGGAATGTGGAGGATTTATTTTTATTTTATTTTAATTTTTGTTTTTTGCCAAATCCAGAGAGAGAGAGAGAGAGAGAGAGAGAGAGAGAGAGAGAGAGAGAGAGAGAGAGAGAGAGAATTTCATTTGCTTTAGTTTTGCTAGATCGCGCGAGAGTGTGTGTTTGTGTGTGTGTATGTGTGTTTGTGTTTGTGTGTCCGCGGTGCGCGCCGAAGAACAAGTGGTATTTAGCGAATGATTGTTTGTAGTGGGAAAGACTGTTGGTACAAATGAGATTGTTTGTTTATGTTTTTAGTTAGGTTACGACAGTGGTGAATGTTTCGGAGCGAATGCTTTTTTTATTTGACTGCAGCTTAAGGCAGTTGTGTGAACGCTGGATTATATATATTTTTCGACCAGCGTGGAAGTGTTTTTTTATTTTCTGAGTAAGTACAGTTTTGTTTATCTTTGCTTGTAGTGATTGTGAATGATAGGAACAATTTATTATTTATCTTTGATTATAGTGCGATAGTTCAGTTAGTTAGGAGTGTTCATAAGTGTTTTTCTTTTTTATTTTGGCAGGCCGTGATTCCTCCTTTGGAGAGACTCAAGTTTTGAAAGTGGATTATTGTTGATGACCAGGCCTGTAATAAAGGATTGCATTTAGACTTCGCTATTTGATTGCTCAACTGTTGATGACCCGGCCTGTATACGATTTTTTTTTTGGACTGTTTTTGGATTTCTGAACGGATGATGACTTGGCCTTTGAATTAGGATTGCTGATGATGATGATGATGAATATGATGATGATGATAACAATGACCCCAATCAGGGAAGTAGTGTGTGCAAATTGCCACCCAGTGGAATAGTTGACCACCAAGTGGTGATACTGGTAGTTTGCCATAAAAGACAGTTTGGCTTGTGTTGAGGACAGTGTCATTGTCCTATAAAATAATATATACATATTGGTTGTGGTTTATTTAATTTTAAGTTTGTTAGGGTTTTTTTTTGGTGTTTTGGTTTTTGCATATTTAATATTAAGTTTGATCAGTTTTAAGTATTTCGAATGTGGATGCTTTTGGTGTTGATTATTTTAGTTTGTAAGGTAATATAGCTTTAAGGTTATGTTTTGTTTCAATTTTCCTTCTGTCGAAGAGTCCGGTTGATAAAGTAAGGGGAAAGTTTGTGTTGTGGGACAATTGTCAGTTAGAGTGATTCAAGGGTGTGGGGGTTGTTTTGCAACATCCCGCCACAATATTCAAATGAACATAATAATGACTCGGTGCCGATATTTAGTAAAGTTCGAGATCTAGGTGTATTTTTTGACTGTAACCTGTCTCTAAATGCTCAAATAAATAATGTAATAAAAACTGCTGGTTATCATTTAAGAAATATGCCGTTTTTAAAAATGTACCTGGGCGAAAATTCTGTAAAGAAGCTTGTGATAAACACTGTTATTACCAGGATTGACTACTGCAACTCTATCTATTACAATTTACCATAAGTGCAACTTAAGAAATTACAAAACCTAATAAGCAGAGGAGCAAAACTGATAAAAGGTGTCCCGCCTAGAAAAAGGATCACCCCTATACTAATCGATTTACACTGGCTGCCGATTAAAGCGAGAATTGAATTTAAAATATGTACAATAACCCACCAAGTTATCAGAACCGGACGTCCAAAATACTTAAGAGAATTGCTACATATTGCGCAGCCAACAAATCGTATCGATACGAGAATAGTTACAGATGGCTTCAAACTGTTGGAACCTAGATATATGTCTACTTTAAGCTCCAGAGCCTTTAAATATGCGGCCCCGAGACTATATAATAAGCTCCTACGAAACATTCGAATGATTGAAGACATTGAGGCTTTCAATAGGAAACTGAAGACTTTCTTATTTCAAAAAAAATCTTACAACAGTGACGATTTAACAGTAAATGAACAATACGTGATCTGAAACGATAAATACTCTGAACGAACGAGGTAAAACGACAGCGGAGGTCCTGTAGAGAGTGGAGTTCTCCTGCTGTATGTGACCGGAAAAGCAGCCATCAAAGTAAAGTAAAGTAAGTTCTTTTCAACCCTTTGGGCTGTTTTCTTTTGTATAGTATTGAAGGAGAACGAAGCCAGTCGAGCTGGGCGAATGGAAAGTGCACAAGAATTTTCTTAATTTCATCACTGTCTGGAGTATTTTAGATTATTGGTTTTTTTTTTTAGTTTTTATCATTCAATCTATCAGTCATTTTCTTAGTTCTGTATGGGAGGGTTAGCTTTCTGATATTTGTAGGATTGTAATTACAGTTTTGTAATATCAAAGGAAATTCTGCGACTCATTAACATATCATCACTTAAAAGAAGTTGTGATCATTTATTTTTGTTATGCATTTTTGAGGCTATATGAAGTCAAACTTTATGTTAAGTAAAGCCTTATTAACTATGAGGCGGGGCTGTAATAGAATTTTATACACTACTGAACAGTTTAAAGAATATTTTTTTAGAAATACTTTTTTAGAGTTGATTAGTAGCTCCTGTTTATGATTCAAAACTACGTACATTTTAGTTTTGCCTTTTAATATGTAAATTCCTACTTCTTTTAAGACTGTCAAAAGATACAACTAATCATTCATTAATACTGTCAAAGGATAAAATATAAAAGTCATTCTAATATTGTCAAAAAATAGGTCATCAGGAGCCAAATTCTGCCGTCATTTTAAGAAAGATATATTCCGGAGCAGACTCATTGAAGGCGAACTTAATCTCTCTCTCTCTCTCTCTCTCTCTCTCTCTCTCTCTCTCTCTCTCTCTCTCTGGTAATCATTTCCCCTTTCCCCTTTGGTAGCCTTTTATCTTAATGAAATGTTTGTTTTTATAAACAAAAAGTTTTTCTCATGTTTCTAAGTATTATTTTTTTTCAGTGCTTCTGTTGAAGAAAACTATACATGGCTTTCGGTTTTTCTTTCCATTTCCTGTTAAGCCTAATTATCCTGATGGAACGTAGGCTTCGGATTTCTTTCCCATAATTTAATTTCACATCAAAAGATAAGTTTTTGAGATTCATTGTTTTTATCCACAAATATTTAGATAAATTAATTTTGTTTCCGCGCTTTTTTTTTTATTTTATTTTATTTTCAATATTAAGAAGCCTGAACAGCCATGTCAGAGTAACAGGTTCTTTGACGCTATCAGATCATTCAACTCGTAGAGAAACATTCGTTGCTTGTATTAAAGCTGTGTCAGTTTTCCTTGAAAGAGAGAAAAAAAAAGTGTACATTTCACGTTTACTCTCGTACTGTCATTGCAGATGCCACATAAAATGTTGGTATAAAAGTAGTGCTAAAACCTAGTTTTTTTTCGCCTGTTTTTTTGTGAAATGCTGTCCCTCTTAGTTTTGCAATGTCAGAACGATAGAGATGGAAAAACTAGGGATAAAGGAAAGAGAAAAGAATGAAAAATGTTTCATGGAAGTAAAAGCGTGAAAAGAAATGTGGGATAGTGTGCTGGAATATATTGGTCATGGGAGAGGCAGGAAAGTATTTTATGCTTTAAAGCTGGAAAGAATATGTGTAATATTCCTGGTGCTTGAGGAGAACAGACTTTCTGTTCTTTTTTAATGTTGTATTTTGAAACATGGGTTTTTGGTTTAAAGTACGAACAAAAAGATTGCTTGTATTATTTTAGACACAAGGTAAGAGGGAAGAGGGATCAGTAAATCATATATTTTCCTGTGCATTTTGAGAATATTAAACGGAATTTTTTATGTATAACAAAAGCTTCATCTGCTTTGAATAAATAATAATTCAGCATCTTTGTGGTTAGAGTTCTTCAAGAGATCAAAGGAAGGATTGTGGGTTTAAGTATTATGGGATAAGAAAATGTTACCGGAATATGGAGTAGTTGGCGTTAGCTGATGATACGTACAGATGGCCGATAGTGATTGAAAACTAAAGAAACTGATGAAGTTCGGTGAAATGTTTGCAAGAGGGGAAGGTTCCCAATGATTGTGATCACGGGTGAGGTGATGAGAGTTATTGAAAACCATGACCATGGAGTAGTGGATGTTTGTATGGTATTAGGTTGGCCAGAGCACCAGCCACCGGTTGATATACTACCTCTAGATACTTATTGGTAATATTGGGTCCTTTGACTTGACAGACATTACTACATTGTATCCTTTGCCTATGCATTCGCCGAATAGTCTGGCCTATTCTTTCTACGTTCTCCTCTGTTCTCATACACCTGACAACACTGAGACTACTAAACAATTCTTCACTCCCAGGGGATAATTATTGCACTGTAATTTCCATTGTATTTCCCCATGGTAAAGGTAGAAAAGACTCTCTAGCTATGGTAAGCACCTTTTCTATGAGAAGACCACTCCAAAATCAAACTATTGTTCTCTGGTCTTGGGTAGTGCCTAGCCTCTGTACCACAGTCTTCCCCCGTGTATTATGCTTCTAAAAGATCTTTTTTGTTTCAAATGCAAGAATGACTGCTATAAACTTTTTTTTTAATTTTTTTTTTTTTTTTTTTTTTTATTTTTTTTTTTTTAGATAGTCATAGATTGCAACATTTCGTAATAAGTAAGAATACTTTACTGTGAAATATTTCCTGTCATTTAGATTCAAGGGGATGCCCCATGTCAGTCTTTAAACCCTAAAGGTGCATACACACTGCGCTGATGTTTCGTGTTAACACGCCATATGACGTTAACACGTGTTAGCAAAAAATCTGGAACAGGTGTTCTCATAATGCAGTTCACACTGGTCTGAAGTGTTACTCGACATAACATGCATCGACACGCATCAGATACAGTTCAAAACTCCCAGATATCGTCTGAAGGAAATCTGCGTTAGATAGGTGTAGGCGCATATTATTGTATAGTGTTTTGATATTATTCAATAGTGTTTCGAAGTTATTCTATGTTTTGAAATTATTCTATAGTGTTTCTATATTATTCTATGTTTTGAAATTATTCTATAGTGTTTCGATATTATTCAACAGGTACTATTCTATTGCTACCAACCGCTCCTCTTCTTCATCGAGTTCATTTAACATATTTTCATTCATTTTCAATTTTTACAACACAAAATTGGAGGATAATAAAGAAAGAACGTTCTCACTCCACAAAAAATCAAATCTTTCTGACGTAACACGCATCAGATAAATAAAAACGTCGTTGTGGAATATGATGCAACCTGTTGCTGTGTGTTGACACGTCAATTCAATCTTTACCCAAAAGAGCTTTATTCGCTTGATAATTATTGAAGCCAAATGGTAAAATTGAAGATGGTTATCAGAGGGTATAGATAACGGGATTATTTTGTTGGATTTGAATGGTGATCCGAAAAATGGGTGATTTAAAAAAAAAATAAAAAAACTAATATCTGTAATTAGTGAGCTGTTGTCTTTTGGGTGTTTGTTGGATTTACTTCCTTTGGATACATATACCAACATTTGCCTGGCTCGATATATTTGGATCATTATATTTTGTAGTCCTCCATATATCTTAAGTGCTCTGTGGAAGGATTTTCCCGTTTGCTATAAAATCAACCAAGATATTTTCGTTAACTGCAACAATGATAAAGGAATATGGTGTCTGAGTGACACCACTTATTCATGGAAGCATGCTTTACAATGCAAGTTTTTTTTTTCTTTTAGTGCTCCAAAGGCCTTATTTATCCTTCTCTTATCTTGAAGAGTTGGATAAGTATATATAATATATATATATATATAATATATATCTATATATATATATATATATATATATATATATATATATATATATATATATATATATATATATGAGAAAGAGTGAGTGATTGACTTAGTTATATAGTACTTTGCACTATACCAATCACAGTTCTTTTGATATTTTGCTCTTTTCTGTAAGTAAGAATTGGTGAAGAAAATTAATGGAGAAGAAACTAGAGTAAATAGTAAGAATGCACATATAAGGTATTTATTCCTCTTACGGTAAGAAGGGTATTGCGGTTCATGGATTAATGTGTTTTCTTTCTCCCAAACCTTTTTTTTCTAACACTCGAATCGGCTACGGAGAAGGATGGAAATCCATTTATTTTCTGAACAAACATTAGTCTTCCATAATGAACTAGGCGAGGTAAGCGTCAGTATTGTGGGAATAGGATTTTCTTTTACTTTAAGGATTCGTTGTTCTTTCTTTCTCTCTATAAATTGGGGAATTAATGCATTAGTCGCCTTCATAAAAGTTATCTCTAAAAAGTTTCACATTCCTTTTTTCATTGTTGCCGTATTCGCTCTCCACCTTACCTCCCGTGAATGATAAGGAAATGCTTTGTTTTTACGAAATCTTCCAATGCCTTTTCCGTCCTCACGGCTCTATTATCTGGAGCCGTCTTTATTTGAATTCTCTCGCGTTGTGTGATTTAATGAACATGAGAGTTCATCGGGTTTCTCGTATTTTGGAAAAGCAAAATCCTTTGTATAGTGCAGGTGACATTGGGAATTTCAAGGATTAGAATTAGTTCTTCATAATTCTGTTGATAAAGATTTATCTGTTGAATTGAGCTTCCGAAATGGCCCTTTATGAAGATATATTTGCTTGAATTTTCATTCAGAAAGGTAGTTTGACATTTTCGTGTTCGCCATACACATGAGTTTTGATGACTTACACAATTTTCATAGAAATGGATGGGTTTAGGAAGTTGACGGGCTCGCGTTATCGTAATTATCTATCACGGAAGTCCCTAAACTATTCGCTGTCGGGCGTTAGTGGTATCGACTTTTTTATTTTTTATTTGAATTATTCTGGAAAAATAGTAAGTGATGAAACCTGGACAGTCATGAAAATCTCATATTGTAGTTTGATATCTATAGGAATATAAATGTTGTTGAAGGAACTATTCGCTTTTCCAAATACGCCCAATTATTTTTTAGCCAAGAAGCAGCTCGGTTTATGAAAAATTTGCCGTTAGGAGATATTTTCACGAATTAAGCCTCCAAGTTCTTTAAATCAGTCATACGTAAGATAAAAAACTTTCCTGTCTTGTAGAATGATATATACTGTTATTGTATTGATGTGCTAGTATACATTTTTTGTATAATCATCCTTATCACTATTCAACGTGTTAGCGACGTAGACTACCCTTAACCATTTTACTGTAGTTTGGAAAAATTGCTCACAGTGGTAGTTGAATGCTCATATATACCTTATGTTTAAAGGTTTAAAGGTCGCTCATGAATGACAGAGCAAGGGACAATGACATTGCCCTATCAAGCAGGACAATGCTCTAGAGACTGACCATATTACATATGATCAGCGCCCAACCCCCTCACCACCCTAGCTAGGACCAAGGAGGGCCAGGTAATGGCTGCTGATGACTCAGCAGATAGACCTATAGGCTCCCCCAAACCCCCCATCCTTAGCTCACAAGGACAGTGAAGTTGCAGCGACCAAATGAACTAACGAGTTTGAGTGGGACTCGAATCCCAGTCTGGCAATCACCAGGCAAGGACTCTACCACCAAGCCACCACAATATGAATATTATTAAGGATCCTCTTTGTATACGATTATTTCTTAACTACTTTTCTTAATTTTTGAAACTAGTAATGAATATGAATTAAACACGCGTGTGTGTTTTTGTATAGTTTGATATGGAAGTGGAAATATGAATGAGGAATTCATGATTATGACTTCACTTTTTTCCCAATTATCCTTTTAAATTTTGTAAATTCATTTCTGATGACACCAAATGCCAAAATTCTCATTCGGTTTTTGTTCTTAAGAATTGTATCTGATATTGGGTTTTACCTGTGCAATAAGATCAAATTACATTAGTCGAGTGTCAAATAATCTTTTGCTCTGCACTTTGAAGTTCGCCACTTTTTTATACTGTTGAATTTCTCACTGTAATTTTGACGTATTTTAAGTTGTTGCGAAAATGTTTCCCGGGATATTAATTTGCACAATCTTTTTCGTTTTAAAATTTTTATGACTCATAAACATGCAATTTCTGCTTAGTATTTTATAAGTTTCTGCGTAAGCTATAAGTATTATTTTTCTTTTAAGAAATTGTTTCTCTAAAATCAGTTCTTTTATCAGTGAACACTTATGGATTTCTATATCTATACTCATTCTAATGTGATTTAAAATATCATGAACATAAGTTGCGCTCTGTTGTTAATGAAATATTTTTGTACCCTGTAATAAATTACAAAATAAGCAATACCTCTATAGACGTAAATACGTAATAAGAAATATGTTTGGTAACTTACTGGTTGAATTATATTAACGAAGTGTTTTTAATTCTATTTATTCAATATCGGTGTTGCCAACCCAAGAAAGAAATAGGTGTAAGAAAAGATATAATTTTTTTTTTATGCCTGGGACTAATTTTAATTATTCCTTAAAAATTAATCTTCAAGTTAACTATCTGAATATTAACCCATACTTATATAGTTTTATGGAATCCTTTTCAAAGTCGTCATCTGATTTCGCTACACATGGAGCTCAAGAAAATCGGTTACAACTTTTCAAGCTACCGACGTATCGATCAGAATGTATCTTATTATAATTTTAGTCTATACGTTAACGTCAAATTTTTTAAGAATAACCTCAGAGAAAACTGATTAACCATATATACGGGTAGGTCATCTACATCTCTTCTGACAAACTTACAATTTAATAAATTCTTTACCGTATCATTTAGCTACGTTTTGAGGTCATCTTAGTTACTATTGATACTACATTATTGATAGGTATTTATACTAATCAGTTTACACTGGCTGCCCATTAAAGCGAGAATTAAGTTTAAAATATGTACAATAACCCATCAAGTTATCAGAAACGGACGTCCGAAATATCTAGGTTAATTGTTATGTATTGTGCAGCCAACAAATCGTGTTGACACGATAATAGTTGCAGATGTTTTCAATTTATTTTAACCTAGATATGTCTTCTGTAGGTTCTAGAGCCTTTAAATATACGGCCCCTAGACCATACAATAAGCTTCCCCGAGACATTCGAAAGACAGGATATTAAGGCTTTCAAAAGGAAACTGAAGAATTTGAATTTTCAGGTAATAGACCTCAAAGAGTTGTTGTTGATGGGCACCATAGTGAGTATAGGAATGTGATATCTGGTGTTCCACGCTGTAGTGTTCTTTCCCCATTACTTTTCATACTATATACACATGGCATGTGGTTTGGCTTAGAAAACCAACTTGTTGCATATACAGATGATGCTACTCCAATTCCACCTCCTAAATGTAGATCTGGGGTTGCTGAATCCCTTGATAGAGATCTAGCTAAAATCAGTGCATGGTGCAAATTATGGGGTATGAAGTTGAATCCTAACAAAACTTAAGTATGATTGAAGTAGGTCAAGGACGGTGGCTCCTCAACATCCGGATGTCAGCATTGATAATGTGCCTTTAAATTTGTATGGCACTTTTAAATTTTTAGGTGTGACTATCGACAGCAAATTTACTTTTGATAAACACGTTAGGTCTGTGTCTTCTTCAGTTGCACAAGTAAATTGGCTTATCGAGAATTTTTTTTTAAGATTTTCGGTGATCAATCTATTCTGAAGAAGTGTTTTAATTCTTTCATTCTATCTTGTTTTGAGTATTGTTCTCTTGTCTGGTCTTCAGCTGCTGATTTTCATCTTAATATGTTGGACAGGACCTTACGGTCTATTAAAATTCTTATTCCTGATCTAGATATTAATCTTTGGCACCTTCGTTCAATTAGTTCATTATGCATATTGCATAAGATTTTTCATAATTTGGACCATCCTTTACATTCAGATCATCCTGACAGTTTCATCCTGTTCCTAATACTAGGTAT
>NC_090727.1:6830438-6837938 GCF_036898095.1 Palaemon carinicauda | reverse complement strand
TGCTTGGATGGTAATAGGTCACGGTGAATACATTCAAGATTATTATCTTTGGTGTAATTTTCAAGTATGGGAGAGAGAGAGAGAGAGAGAGAGAGAGAGAGAGAGAGAGAGAGAGAGAGAGAGAGAGAGAGAGAATGGTGGTAAGTTGAATTCTATATTAACGAAGGTTCTGCTGTCCTCCAGTGATTACCCAAGACAATCAATCCCGTTGATTATTTTTCAATAAAACGCAATTGAAACGGAAAGTCAATAAATGGACTCGTAATATAGTCTTCCAATCAAAGTAATTTACCATTAAGCAAGGAGAACTTGTATTCAAAAGTGCACAGGGCCATTGTACAGAATCCTTTGTTTAGAATTTGTGAATGTTATATATGTGTATCCAGTACTATCTCCACTTTATATTTAATTGATAATGGAATTGTATTCAACTTCATGACGCGCGCACACGTGTTCAGTTCCGATTAGCAGCTATTAGGAATGTAAAATAAATGACACTATGAAGGTTTAAAGGTAATTCATATACAGATACATTACATTGCTAAAAATGATAAGAAGATAGCGATGTGTGGTAGGCTATATCCGATAAGCACTGTCTGTTAAGGGGAAATCATTCCTGTAGTGTAAACTTAACTATACATACACGTGTTTTTATATTGTATGTGTAAATGTATGTATATATAAGAGTTTTATTTTATGTATATATGTATATATATATATATATATATATATATATGTATATATATATGTATATATATATATATATATATATATATATATGTATATATATATGTATATATATATGTATATATATGTATATATATATGTATATATATATATATATATATATATATATATATATATATATATATATATATATATACATATATATATATATATATTTAGATAAGCCATACATTTTTTATGTATTAATGTCTGGATTCTCTTAACGACCTCGGGATCAGAGCCCCAGGCGAAATCACACGACAATAGCTTCTGACCGGCCGGGAGTCGAACCCTGGTCCAGGAAACTTGTATCAATATTGACATGCCACTTTTTGTGTATGTATATATATATATATATATATATATATATATATATATATATATATTCTCTCTCTCTCTCTCTCTCTCTCTCTCTCTCTCTCTCTCTCTCTCTCTCTATATATATATATATATATATATATATATATATATATATATATATATATAATGAAATTAATCATTCAGAAGCAACTTAAGATTACAATACTTAAGTAAATATTGCTTCATTAGCTTCACTCTACCTACCAAATTCCTATTCATTTTTGTTGATAGATTTTATTTACTTTTTCAGAAGATATATTTATTTTTTTTAGGCATTTATATGTTGTTTAATTGAGTTTTTCATTAAATATGTTTTTCTTTAGGGTTCAGAAGGTCAATAATATAATCCCTTTCACGGTTACAGGTAACGCGTAGAAATGTAGCCTATATATTTCCATTTTGCAATGTATTAATTCAATTTATAATTACTATCAAAGCAGTTTATCATAAGAAATGTTATTGTTGTATTTCCTTTTAAATGAAGGTATCTATTTAATTATTTAGAACTTCCGTAATTTTGTGTACATTGATAATAGCAAGGTGTGCAAAGGTAAGAAAAAATTTATTTTAGTCTTAGGGATCAATGCTTTTATGGGCTTTTATTTGGACGTTTTTTGGAATATTTTAATGTTGTAGCACTGGCCCACTCGTTTTATATTGCAAATAGTTATTTTATTACTTTTATAGATTATTCAAATGTGCATTTGATCATATAATACAGACAATACTTTAAGTATTACAACGTTATGCATATTAACAAATTGATAGCTCTTTCTACATCTGGTTTTGAAAAGATTAGCCTTCCACTACACACATCCACACTTATTTCATGCAGAAGATTATTGCCCCTGTTTGCGATAATGTCATTAAAGTATTAAGTCGGTCCAAGAATATCATGTAATATAAAACTGGCATTTGTTGAACAGGCATTTATGGGACTTACTTTGATGATATTTTGTTGGTTGTAGAAGTTTTGAATGGGCTATTATTCCTGCGTCATTTTTCTCATTTCGTTTTTCATGATGACGAACGTATGCTTATTCTTAGCCATCACTAATCTCTGCTTCGGGTAAACTTCCCGCAAGCAGTAAAATGATGCCAGAAAATATATCTGCGTGACAGGGTCTAAGGTCTAAAAGCAATAATCCAAGCAAATCCGTAAAGCTTTCCTTGATGGAGGTGTTGAAAGGGATCCAGGTGACGGCTGTTACATGTTAGCAAAGAGAAGGGCAAGACCATCACCTTCCGCAGATTCGGCAAGATTCGGCAAAGTGCGCGCCGGCGATCCTTGCAAGCTGACTGGCGGGGAGCTGGGGTCGTCAGTAGTTACCCCAGGGCCAGCATTTGGCACCTCCATTCTGCTGGCCCTTGCCCAGGATCCGCCGCCGTGGCGCCGGAAGTGTAGATTACGTTTGTGTTTATTTATTTTATATATATATATATATATATATATATATATATATATATATATATATATATATATATATATTTATATATATATGGTTTCAATCCCTGATTAATATCTATATCAGCTCAAAATGCTTTACCTACGCCAGTATTAATATCTTCAATAGGTATCCAATGTTTTCAAGATACCTCGGGTCATTTAGGAGAGAATAGGATTTAATTGTAATGAAAGTTTCATTTATATTTTGTAATTGGGAGGTTAAGACTAAATAGAAGTCTGGCAATAAAGACTTTGATATTAAGTAGACCTACGGCTATTTTAGTAGATTTGTATTTTTATGAGAATGGTGTGTTTTTATTCGAGTGCTATTTAGGTTATAGTAAGCTATTAATTGTTCAATAAGACATTCTGTTCTCTGACCTGATTTTGGTGCGTTTCCAGTATACAGTATTAGGCTATATATTTCGGAAAAATATCTTATTCAATCCATATCTTTTATTCTTAGGATGAGATATTTATTATCAGTAGGATTAATGTACTTGGTTAATCAAAATATATTTTTTTATTATTTCAGTTTATGGCGTATTAGAAAGAACACGGGGTTTGGGGGTCGGACAAAAAGTATCTGAAATTTACATAGCGTCATCTCTTTTACTTCAAAAATAAGTAAGCGTTCTTGAACATTTTTAGATAAATGACCGAAAAATTAAAAAGGATACCGATTTGCTTTGTACCCATTGTACTGAAATAATTATGAAAAGCAAGCTAGACTAAATTAGGAATAAATTTAGAATATACCTTTCACAAACCTCCATTTTAAAAATCTCCCCTTTCCGTTGTAAGAAATAATGCAAAGCTTTTAAGGTTTTGAAAGTAGAAGTTTTGCCTTATTCAATTGCACGGAGAAGGAAACCCAAACTTGTGAAGCGAAGAAATCTTAGAAAGTTGGACATCCGAGGTAATTACTTTAAAGTTTACTAATCTCATTGAGGTCGTGACTCTGTGAGAACCGGGTCACTTTTATTAGACTTGGGTCCTCAACTAGTACGCAGCGTAGCCTACCTGCCAAGGGTCCAGGATTTTCGAAGTTGTCGAGGCCAACCGTCTCAAATGAGGATTAAGTTGCTATGAAAGATGGCGAAGCTCTCGAGGATATTTAACCTTTTTTTGCAGTATTTTTCTGATTTTTATAGTTTTTATAGCTATTTTCGTTTGTACATAAAATCGTTCAATTCGTTCTTTGTTTTAGCCTATCTACTATCTTGAATAGATCGTTAGGACTTTCGGTTGGATAAAACCTCCTCCTAGTGGTTGAAATATATATAATAAATCTCTCTATGATTTTTTCCGTATGGTAAGTACCGTAGACATTACAGAATGTTCTTTGTGGCGTTCCTTAGGCCTATAGCTACAACCAAGTTTCAATTTTTGACTCTACGCCCATTCTGGCTTACTTTCGTTCATTTTGTTATCTAGTCTATACTTCTATATATTGCAACTGTAGGGTTTTCGATCAGTTTTACCGAAGATCTGTTTATTTCATTTCATTTACTTAAGGAATCTTTAGCCTTGCTGTCCAATTAATCATTGACTCCCTCTCTACCTTGTCTTGATACGATGCAGGATATCCTAGTAGTTGCAGTGACAGATAGAACGAACTTTCAGAAATAGAATCAAATGAAATCTAAAGGGATTTAAGAATAATTTTAATTATCATGTATCATCTAGTAATTTATATATGGGTAAAGTAACTTCTGTTTTTTTGACCCGTCTAGTTTTTATATAAATGCTGTGATGATTGAAAAGATCTGACTTGTAATTTAAGTTTAATTTTACTGTTGGTTTATATAATTTACCTAAGCAGTAATGATTTAATTGTAGTTGCAATCTTTTGTTTTTATGGATATCTTACTTGTGCAAAGTATTTCCATGTTTCCACATCAGTATCAAACGGAATTTATATCTACTTGTGATTAGCGATGGATACATATGATATTTGGTAGCTAAGACAAAGAATTCTCTTGTGTGAAGTCAGTAGAATTAAAACAAGTGTAAACGATGTTATATTATGTAAATGCGATATTCATACGTATTATTATATGCTTTCATCTACATATGCATGTATACTATACATTTAGTTAACATGATATTTGCTTGTCTGTCTGCTTGCATTTATCATAGTTTTTGGTAGGTTTTAAAATACGTTGAAGAGTATTCTCTTGTCAAATTACATTTTGGCTTTCATTTTATGTAAAGACTTTTAACTGGTATATCAGAGAGAGAGAGAGAGAGAGAGAGAGAGAGAGAGAGAGAGAGGTGCGGTTATGTGACGAATTGTATCAATAACATTTACCTTGTGAGAGAGGGAGACTTGACAATCAAAGGAAATAGATAGTTATGAACACAAGATTTTTTTGTCTTGTACAGCATGTCTGCACCATCTATTCTCCTCATGATATATTGCGAACTTCGTTGTATCTTAACGTGGTAATTGGAATAAAAAAGAGGTTACTCTTAGTGTGTTTTAGCAGTAAACTGTGCTTTAGTCTCCTATTCTGATTTTTTTTTTTTTTTGCTCTTAATATTTTGAACAGCACTGAATTTTTAAGTATTAATTATGGACGAGGGGGTGGAGATTCTGTAAATGAATTATACCTACGTTCAAGTGGTCTTTATTCATATTTTGATCTCGCGAATGGACTTCAACTCTGAAGTGAAGCAAAACTGCACTTTGGAGAGCCGTCCGTAGTGCATATGTTTTTCCTTTTTTTCTCCATTATCTGTATTTCAGAATTTTCTCTTGCCCACGCATTTGTGCGCACACAAAGAAAACTAGCATTCATTCAGCAGTATTAAGGGAACATTTAAGAAAAAATGCACGATATATA
Organism: Palaemon carinicauda; assembly: GCF_036898095.1. Lineage (NCBI taxonomy): Eukaryota > Metazoa > Arthropoda > Malacostraca > Decapoda > Palaemonidae > Palaemon > Palaemon carinicauda. The sequence goes on along the minus strand of NC_090727.1, from coordinate 6,832,556 downwards.
GTAATCAGGGAAAACGTAATCGGTGTCATAATTTTGTAAAATTTGGGTATTATTTTTGCTTTATATGCTGGACAAGATTTTATAAACTGCATTAAGAAGCTCGCAATGAACATACTTCTGTCGGCAAAGTAATATTTATAATAATCTATAATGGCAATTAACGATGGATATTTGAATTTTATGTCGAAAATAGCTATTCGTACAAAAAAAAAGAAAACATAATTCCCTCTTAAGGTTAGAATTGACATCTCATGCACTTAAAACCGGGTGTCAAGCCTACACACATGGCTGATGAAACATTATCACTGGAAGTTGTCAAACCGACACTGACATCTGATGTTGCATCACCACCAGCTTTGAGTCAATAAACAAAAATAGAAGCATTTGATCGGATTTGTCAACAACAGCAATTCCATCTCATTAGTTCTTTTTTGTCTTTCGCGTGGAACTTGGCAAGCATCGTTGGAGGAGACCTGCTGTTGTGCTTCCGATTTGCTCTCCGCTTTAACCCTATTTTCTTTTTTGAGCTTCATTCTGTTTGATTCCGATGGAGTGATTCAATTTGGGAATCAAAGGACAAATGGAAGGGAAAACAAAGGAGAGAAAACAGATAATGACTGGTAATCTTGAGCTATCTATACTCTGGTATTTCATTTTACCGGATGCAACCTTGCGTTCTTTTTTAAGGTCTTTAGACTTTTATCCATCTTTTTTTTTTATATTTCCCCACCTTCAATATATCATCTATAACGAAAATTTAAATTTGAAATCCTTAAGCATTTAATTATATTGTTTTTGTAAGATATCCTCTTGAAGGCTATTTTATAAAAATAAAATCTATAACTAAATATTTAAGGTTTTTAAATTTAAATTTTCAGTTATTTGGAATGATTTTAATTATTATTATCATTATTATTATTATTATTATTATTATTATTATTATTATTATTATTATTATTATTGGGGTTATTATTAAAAACTGTAGTTCACATTGAACCAACTGTTTGCTATGTAAGATAAGCTCAATGACATAACAGAAAACCATCCTAAAACTACATGTGATAAACTACAAATGGTAAATTAATTCAAAAACCATCCTAAAACTACATGTGATAAACTACAAATGGTAAATTGATTCAATGATACCCGAGACTTTAAAATACAGGAAAACTATTCCACAGAAACCCATACTAGCATGAAGTCTTGAGCTTTCTTTAGATTGGCCGTATCTGTGTTGGTATGATGAGCAGAAACGCTGATCATTCTGAATATTTAGGTAATAGTAAAGTGACTCGAATGCATTTTTATGTTTTGTCGCAAACAGAAAGAGATGTTAAGGGTTTTGGTTTTAGGTCAAGTAATTTGCCTCTGCATGTGAATTTGAATAGCCGATTTTAATGTAACTAGTGGAGCCAGAATTGAAGAAAGCGTTATTTATAATTTTTTATTTTTTTTTTTATTTTTTTTTACATTAAGAAAAAAGTATATGGAATGCTACATCAATTTCTTGACCATTTTTTTATTTTTATTATTTGTCTGGTTATTGCACGGGTCATAGAAAATGGAATTGCCGTGTTTTTTTTTTTTTTTTTTTTTTTTTGTGTATGATGAATTTATTTATTTTTCATAACTTCTATCATGTTTCACAGCTTCATTTTAATTAATGGAAACTTGCTTTGCGCGTTAATTGGTGATTGCTCATTATGTTATTATTATTATTTTTTTTTTTAACTTTTTACATAAAAGATGTGTATCTTTTATTATAATAATACCAAGATAAATTCCCATATTTGGAGTAATGCTTTTATTGTTATTCTACAATGTAAAGTGTACATATTGCCCTTCAGTTGGAAAAAAGAAACTTAAACACGAACTGAAATACTTACTCCTTGTTCTCAAAATAAATGTTGCAAAATACAGGAACATGAAGGGACACCATCGACCCTTTCCCATTCAGTGAGACGTATCATTAATCCTGACATCATTCATTTAGGGTCGGGCGGAAGCGCCCTCATGTGTCTTCGTATCTAATGGAACGCCCTTTTTTTTTTCTTTTTTTTTTTTTAATGAATGTGCCTTACACTTGCTAACAAAGAAGGGTGGAGGTTATGTAGTTAA
>NC_090727.1:6817938-6820438 GCF_036898095.1 Palaemon carinicauda | reverse complement strand
CATGCCAGCTTAATGTCTTGATCTGTCTCGGTCCTGATGCCAAAAAAGTAGAACTATGTCCTTCATATTATAATCATATGAAATGGAGCCCAGACTGTAGATTTTTTTACTTCATAATGTCTGAGCCTTATTTTTTTCAGGAAAGCTAGAAATCTTTGTTCCCACAATTCAACGAAACTTCATATTGTATTAGGCTTTTTTTTTTTAGAATAAGTTGAAAGTGACAACATTTAATATTTTTACTATATTGGGACTGTTTATATTAGGAATAATTATGAAATTTTAGTGTTGTTTGAAATGTAAAGGAGTACAGATGAAATGATTTGAAAAATTAAGAATTCAAAATATGGGTCATATGGTGAAAGTTTATAAAGTGAATTATGAATACTGCTTGTGGGGAAAATGATGAAGTCACACTTTTTAAGAGCATTAATTGCAGGAATAGTTGAAGTTTACAAGGTACAGGATGAATTAGATGACGGCTCGAATAATCTAGGTTATAGGATATAAATGAATGAAAATAAAAAATAAAAATATGCAAGGAAGAAGCACCATATATGTATACACATATATGAATTTATGTATATACAAGAAATACATATATATATATCAATGTATATATATATAATATATATATATATATATATATATATATATATAATATATATAATATATATATATTATATATATATGTGTGTGTGTGTATTGTATGAAATATATATATATTTGTATGTTTATATGTATATGTTTATTATATTATATACGTGAATAGGTTGTAAAGCAAATGAATTTCTTGATGTCTTGAAGTAGTCGTCACGTGTTGTTACCAATAATTTTCAGCTGGTCTACAGACTGTATGTTGATGATTAAGTATTCTCTAAATGAAAAAAAGGGGTATTTTGATAAAAGTATTATTTAGGTGGTGAATAATTGTGTAACCATCTATTTTGTGAAACGTAGTTATATATATATATATATATATATATATATATATATATATATATATATATATATATATATATATATATACTTTATAAATTACTAGTGTACCCAAGCCGTCAAAAATGACTTTGAATACTTACGTAGATGTGCACATACAACCTCCCCCCCCCCTTTCCTAACTACAACTCACTACCTCGACAATTTGTGGGAGTGTGGTTTCAGAGTGTATCAAAGTATGAATACTCCCTATCCCCTTGAATGTGACACACACACACACACACACACATATATATATATATATATATATATATATATATATATCTTCTTCTTTGTCTGCATCTTTTCCCACTTCTATGTGGGGGTCGATGTTTCTAGCCAGCTTTCTCCATCTACCTCTGTCCCACACCTCATCATCAGTTAATCCCTTTGATCGAAGGTCATCCTTGACACAGTCCATCCACCTTCGCTTTGGTCTCCCTCTCCTTCTCGTTCCCTGTACCTCTATTTCCTTCACTCTCCTGCCAATATACTGTTTATCTCTTCTCATTACATGACCATACCACCTCAGTCTATTGTCTTGGATCTTATCTGATAGTTCTCTAACTCCTGTGGTACCCCTAATTACTTCATTCCGTATCTTATCTCTTCTTGTCACCCCACACATCCATCTCAACAATCTCATCTCTGCCACATCCAGTTTCTTCTCTTCTGTCTTCTTTATTGCCCACGTCTCCACACATCATGGCCGGTCTCACAACTGTCCTGTGTACTTTACCTTTCAACTTAGCCCCTATTTTCGCATATATATATATATATATATATATATATATATATATATATATATATATATAACCAGAGACTTGCTCTTTATTATAAAAGGGAGGTTTATAATAAAGCTGCGGTATTTCATTATCTTAAGGATCTAAAGCCTTTGATTTATGAATATTACTAACATGAGAAATGGTTCTAAATTCATCACCGTAAATTATAGTGCATTGCATTATGAGTAATGAGCATGCTGGTAACAGTGTTGCCAATTAAAATATTCATCTTTAGTAGATTTGTTCTTCCTATGTTTGGCAGCATATTATTTAGAAGGAAGACGTATTTGGGAATATCAACAAATGATGAATATATATATATATAACTATAATTGTTTTTTTTTTCTCTCAACTGGATATATTACGCGTAACGTAGTAGTTAATAGGTTGGCCAGGGCACCAGCCACCCGTTGAGATATTACCGCTAGAGATTTATTGGTCCTTTGACTGGCCAGACAGTACTACATTGGATACCTCTCACTGGTTACAGCTCATTTTTCCTTTGCCTACACTTACACCGAATAGTCTGGCTTATTTTTTCCATATTTTCCTGTCCCCATACACCTGATAACACAGATTAACAAACTATTCTTCGCCCAAGGGATTAACTACTGCATTGTAATTGTACAGTGGCTGCTTTCCTTTAGGTAAGGATAGTAGAGAGACTCTAGCTTTGGTAAGTATCTCTTCTAGGAGAAGGACACTTCAAAATCAAACCATTGTTTTGAAGTCTTGGG
>NC_090727.1:6795438-6812938 GCF_036898095.1 Palaemon carinicauda | reverse complement strand
GCGAGAAGCAATGCTGTTTTTGAAAGCTTTGTATACTACCGTGCCATTACTATCCAAATGTGAACTGCTAAATTGATGTAAAACTTTTAATAAGGCTCTGCCAGCCGCTAAGTTGTTTTAATCTAATTATGACGCCAGAGAAGACAGCCAAAAATTTCTTCGAAACTTCGATTATCCTGATCTCATCCGAGAAGGGAAAGCGTCTTGGAAATTCAAATCGTATCAGACGTTTCACGAATCTTTCGTTAGTTGGTTGGATGGCCTTTTTTGTAGCTTCGAGTAACTCGGTTACCGTGGCATTAAGTAGGTATAAGACTTTGGAATTCTCATTTTCCTCTTTTTTTTTTTTTTTTTTTTTTCATGATTAAATAATCATCTATGATGTAAGGAGGTACGTAAAGTTTTTAGTCGATGTTAAGGACAATTTTTTTATTTGAGGTAACTTTTGTTTACTGTAATCATTTTCTTTGAACAATTATACGCTGCAATTGTCATCTTTGACGAAAATTAGAAAGTTTCACATCCTCCTATCCTCAACCCTCCAATTATTGTAACTCGAAATCTAGCTTGAGTTATTGAATTTATTTTAAGGAAAGCAGCTTTATGTTTTCATCGTAAAGATTGAATATCGACAAGAACTTTAAGGTAAGATTAGATCTAGACCGAATCTCTGCGGATGTAAGAGAAATAATGTTCCAGCAATGGGTCTTCGATATATACGACAGCATTCCAGGCTGTTAACCGGAAATTTGCTGCAGATTGCATGGTGCCATGGTAAGGTCACTGCATGGGAGGCTTGCTTGCGCAAGCGCCTCCAACAAGAACAGTGAATGTGCAAAGAGTGAATTTTTTTTTTTATTTTCAGAATCGTGGGGAAATATCTAAGTTGTGCAGTGTCACTATGAATGGCAATTAATAATACATGATGGGAGGCGGGAATTAGACGACTTTTACATCGTAAGAGTATTTGTTGTCTAAGTAGATTTTCACAGAAACATAAGCAGAAATCTTCTTCAAAGTGAATAAATGATTTAAGTACATCTTCAACAGAACTCTATTTTTTTTTCTAATTTAAATAACTAAGGAAATATGTCTCTCGCTGACTTTTAAATTACTGGAACAGTTTATCGTAAACTGATCATAATGGTAATTAACAATGAATCTCTTGTAAATTACGAACACGCAGGGAAAACGTACTTAGAGGGGAAACGGTTTTATCATTAAGATTGTTACAATACAAAAGGACAGTAATTGGGCGTCTGGTAGCATAACGACCCCTACCATGGTTGAGATCAGCCTACCATGACTGGTGGGCCCTCTAAGGGTTGCCCACTCACGACTTGATCTTGACCTGAACTCAGACTTGGACTCGCTACCCTTGGCTTCCCAGTGGTTCTTAGGAGTGCACATTGCTAGGGGTTATGAGGGCTTGTCTGGCCTCTGGGTAGCGGTGGCAGGTGATGTAACCGCATCAGGACAGTTCTCCCTCCTTTTTGTCCCCTCTCCCGGGTGTACCTGTTAACTTGGAAACAGATTCAGTAGACGTGTGCTTGGGTCAACAAATAATTTACATGATATGATTCAGCTCAAACTGCTTCTCACACTACCCAGGGATCATGGAGATAAGGTCATAGGTCGACAACCGCCGCTCTACTTCCTCCGCATTTACCTAACCCAGTTGACGGCAGTTTGGCATTTGTCTAAATTCCCATAAATTATTTATTTCAAACCCCTTAATACTGTGACAAATCCCCCTCCATCGGACTCAAGACGCTCCTGAGTCTTGCAGAATTCAAAACTACTTTAAAAAAAAAAGAAGAAGCTGTTAACTTTAGGAGAGAGCGAAAAAAAAAAAACACTGAAAATTATTCTACTTAAAAGTTTCCACGATCCTGGGGAAGCCTTGTTCACCTCCAACAAGGGTGAACAAGACTTAGATTACAAATTCATGGGTAACAATTAACACATATCACAGTAAACAGAAACTGGTCAACAATTATCAATAAAAAAAATAAACTCGCGTATTAAACTCATTAAAGATACTCATCATCAGTGAATACATGTTAAAAATCATTAAAAAAAGAACTAATCATTAATCAACACTACACATGTCTGTAATCAGGATATATATTTATATATGAACAGGTATGAATACTGGATATCTCATTAAGAAAACATTATAGAGGACAGTGACTGCAAAATATCAATTACTATTTATACAACAGAAAGTAACCTTTATATTTTAAAATACTTAACTTGTCTAAATTCTACAGTCCATTAGTGAATGCAGTCTTCGTACAAAGATACTGAATGCCCTCATATGTCAAGCCTACACTCTGGCTCATTCATTGGACTCTCGGTCTGAAAAAGATCTGAGATATAGTACTGGTAAACACAAATACATTACGCAGTCATTATGCTCCTAATTAGAAAAAAATGCTAGAAGAACACTCTAGAATACATGTTAAAAAAGCTTCAAAAACAATTCCTAGGAAAATCATCAATAAATGTGCACAAATCCTCAACATCCACTCTCCATCGATACTTGTGTATCTCTTGGGTATACCCGGATCAACTACAGGCATTACTAAATAGTGATAATAATAGTAAAGTATGGCCATAATATGCAAAGAAATCACAAGAAAAGAACATCATCATTAAACATCACCAACATCATTAAACATAATGAAATACCATCTAATATCTTTAAACAGCTGCATCAGAAATCAATGTGCATTTTCATCAAACAGTTAACCAACTATTATACTAATAAAATGTATCATCAAGCAAAGCTCTGTTCCTCCATTTGTAACACTTATGCAGGCCTCTGTAGGTATCCATGCATAAACAACAAAATGGTACTAGTACAACAACTCATTCTGCCAATACCTGTACTCTTCGTGATGTTAGGCATGCCTAGGGCCCATGGAATGTCACCCACTTCTGAAGTGTTTCCCAAATCCTCACAGTCATTGCGCGAATTCAGGTGGCGGTCATCCTCAAAGCATTTTGCCTTGCAGGCAACAAAACGTCATCTATTTTTCCAGCATATCTAATCTGGCCTCCTTTCCCCTCTCAACCGGGGTCAGGTAGGACATCAAAAAGCATTTACAATGGTACATCAATCCAACCAGACGGTGAACAAACAAATCTAATCCCACATAGTTACAATAGCAAAGTCCGGAATTCCCTAGTCTGAATCTGTACCCGTCAACCTACAACAAGGGACATCAAAAACACTAAGGGCATCTCAACGCCCTAGTACAGAAAATTCTCTCTCTCTCTCTCTCTCTCTCTCTCTCTCTCTCTCTCTCTCTCTCTCTCTCTCTCTCTCTCTGCACGCTTTCCCTAAGTGCTCTCCCCTTTCAAGAAGGAAGTTATGATGACAACGTCATCTGGGCTATGTTTTCAAACTTTAAAGATGCCCAATCGTTCAAATTCCAAAGAGGGCAAAGCGGGTGTCGGTGACTGCAAACACGCTTTCTGGCACAAGTTTCACAACTGAAACATGCACTTAGCACGCATTACCATTCACAACACACTGGTAATCTTATTATGTGTTGTCTTATCTCTTTCGCTTGTACTCAAACTAGTCTGAGCTCAAAATTTAGCAAACACGGAACAACAATCATTCTAGAACATTTAATCATCCACATTTCCCCTACATTACGCAAATAGGGGATGGACTCTTGCGTTAGCAATCCATCAGAGAGAACCAATTTGAAATCAAAACTTCCTAGTGCAATTAACGATAGGGAAAATGATACACCATACAATTTCGCTAAAGTCAAGCTGTGCACAGTTCTTTTTGTAATACATATAGATATGTTGGCATAAATTTTGTATTTTCAGTTCTATATCATTTGGGTTTCATATTTCAAATAGTAGACTAATCTGTTCGACCATATTTGATTGTGAATAAGTTCAAGAGGGAGTTCTGTAAAGGCCACATAAATTACTTGAGACTTGGTGTTGCCCGGTGGCAGATGAAGTAAAAAAAAATTGGGCTAAGGTGGGATCGGTAAAGCTGAGTTCTTAACTCAAAAGAAAAGTCTCTAATTTACCTGTCACTTATGATATGTATGTATTCATATGTTATGTATGAATATGACTATGAATGTATGTATGTATATATATATATATATATATGTGTGTGTGTGTGTGTATATATATATATATATATATATATATATATATATATATATATGTGTGTGTGTGTGTGTGTGTGTAAAAAAGTATCATGTATATATGCATAGCATGTATATATATATATATATATATATATATATATATATATATATATATATATATATATATATATATATATGTATAAAGTACATGTATGAAATACTTCATATGCAGATGGCATTGTGATGTGTGTAGAGAAGCGGGTGGTTCTGAAGAGAAGATTGAAAAGGAATAGAACAGCACTGGAAGATTCTGGGATGAGGATAAGTAGGTCAAAGAATATAATAGTACTTTACCACCATTGAAGGGTTTGGGTTGAGGAAAAATAAAGACTAGGCAAGTTTAAAGGTCTAAAGTTCGTTCATGAATGGCAGAGGCAAGGAGCAGTGACAATACCCTAGCAAGACAATACCCTAGGGCAGTGGTTCCCTATCTGTGGTTCGCAAAGGTAGTACTGGGGTCTGTGAATGCAATTGAAATTTTCATATATATATATATATATATATATATATATATATATATATATATATATATATATATATATAATATATATATATATATATATGTGTGTGTGTGTGTATATATATATATATATATATATATATATATATATATATATATATATATATGCAAATGAATAGGCATACTAAAAGAAAAACAAATGATAATGCAATGTAAAGGCAACGTAACGTACCCATGCTCTCATAATTACGACACTATAGACATATCCTGATTACACAATCGATTTATTTTTCTTTTCTTTCTCTTTTTATTTTTATGCATGTAACACTGTACATGGAAGTGACATGTCGGATGTCAGGCAATCTCAGCATGGCAGAACCCAAGCAGTTATACGTGTGAGATTAACAACCTGTCATGTGTTGAACTAGTACAGTCGGACTGTGGCGTGCGAGCTCAATCTGAGCTGATGTTCTGAACACTGATTGATGCAACTTCGCTCATCCTTCACCGTTTTCACGCTTTGGACCGACAGTTGCTTCCAAACGTTATTGCAGTTTGGTCAGTCCGTAGTCAGTGTGTCTGTTTGATTCCCAAACCTTATCTTAATACTTAATTGTATTAACTACATCAGTGATTATTTATTGTAAATATATGATCGTATGATGGCTCGGTGGTTAAAAACCGGAAGCATGTTAAAACGAGACAGTAGTGACATAGAAGGTAAAATTGCGACCAAGTCGAGCGAAAAGACACTCACCGTAAAAACCGTAAATACTGTGATGAATATATATCATTTTGATTGATATGTAGAGGCACTGAAGGTAAACAGAAATCACAGTGTATTATCTGTTATAAATTATTGTCCAATGAAAGTACGAAGTCAGCCAAACTTCGCTGGCATTTTAAAACTTATAAGGAGCATACTAACAGACCTGTTGAATATTTTCAAAGAAGACGGGATAAACTGCTTTCAGGACAAAATATTATTGAGAAAATAGCAACCGGGGGAGATGATAAGAATGCTGTGTGTGCTTCGTATGATGTTTTTCTTTTAATAGCAAAGAGCGGAAAACCACTCTCAATAGCAGAGGAACTAATTCTGCCTGCTGCCAGAGCAATCGCCTCTAGAATCCATGGAGACAAAGTATCAAGAGAGTTTTGATCTCATTTCATTGTCAAATACCACTGTCAAGCGGCAAATAGAAGACATGTCTGACAGACTTAAAAATCAACTGGTTTAGAGAGTGATTAAAAGTCTGTATTATTCTTTACTATTAGATGAAAGTACAGATGTTGCTAACAGTGCTGATTTACTTGCTTTCATATGATATGAATTTGATGGTACAGTTAAGGAAGATTTTGTCTTTTTGCCAGTCTTTGCCAACACACACAACTGGTGAGTCTATGTAATAGCTTGAATGATTTTATAATAACTAATGAAATTGTATGGTCAAAGTGAGTAGGAGTCAGTATTGATAGCGTTCCCACAATGTCGGGAAAGTACACAGGACTGAAGGCAAGAATCAAAGCTATAATACCAATTATCATGTGGACTCATTACTGCATACATAGAGAATCGTTGGTACCCCCCCCCCAAAAAAAAAAAAAAAAAAAAAAAGCCAGAATAATTTAAGACTACTCTAGATGAAGTAATGAAAGTAGTTAACTTCATAAAAGCTCAGCCCTTAAATTCTCGTATTTTTTTATTTTCTTTATGAGATGGGTAGCGTTCATGAACAGTTGCTCTTGCATTCTCAAGTGCGGTGGTTGTCCCAAGGTAAAGTACTTACCAGCATATATGAGCTGCGTGATAAAATAAGACTATTTCTTCATTGTAAATTATTTCATGAGAAAGAATGGTTCAATAACTTTACGTAATTAGCTATTGTCGCATAAATGTCTGACATCTTGAATGACCTAAATTTGAGCCTAAAAGGGAGATCTGGAACAATTTTTAAAGCTGAAGATGAAGTGGAAGCCATGCTCAAGAAATTAGAATTGTGGTCTGAAAGTCTGCATAGTGATGTATATATATATATATATATATATATATATATATATATATATATGTGTGTGTGTGTGTGTGTATATATGTTTGTATGTATATATATGCATATATATATATATATAATGTGTGTATATATACATATATATATGTATATATATGTGTATATATATGTGTGTGTGTATGCATGTGTATATATATACATATACATATATATATATATATATATATATATATATATATATATGTGTGTGTGTGTGTGTGTGTATGTATATATTTGCATATATATGTATATATATACATATATATTGTGTATGTATATATACATATATATATATATATATATATATGTATGTAAATATATACAGTACAGTATATATATATATATATATATATATATATATATATATATATATATACAGTACAGTATATATATATATATATATATATATATATATATGTGTGTGTGTGTGTGTGTATGTGTATGTATATATATACATATATATGTGTGTGTATGTATATTTATATATATAAATGAGTAAATAAAATTATGGAAAGGAAAAACTACCAACCGCAATCATCATCACTATTTCTTCCTCTTCCGATGCCATTGTCTGGGAAATTGTATGATGCCATTTCTGATGTTCACAGATGCAATTAGGGAACAGCACATCGTAAGGAGCTGCCCCATTCCGGACCGAGAGGCCCTCGAAGCCATTAGGCCCTGGGTCTCTCCTCGTTCTCTTTGATGGCCAATAGAGCTCACCTCTCATTTCCTCTCGCCTCTTGAATTTGAAATAGGGAAGGGGAGCTACCGAGCGCCCTTTATTTGCCTCGGCCACCAAAAGCGGTTGTCACCGGTTCCGATTTTACACCTTGTATGTATGTGAAGTCGATTGCTCCTGGTTACTTGTTTCTTATCTCTTCTGTTTTCTCTACCTTTCACAAGCTCATAAGAGATATTTATACGTTGGGTAATTGAAGTAGTTTTATTTAGGGGGATTGTATGTGGATATGTGGAAAACCAAGCATTTGTTGGTTATGGTATATTGTGCATGAATACCAATGATATTCCCCTTGTAGTATTCAAATGGCTTTGAAAAAGTCGATCATTATTTCCTTTCATCACTGGGGTATTTTCCATGTTGGAGCCCTAAGGGTTGTAGCATCCCGCTTTTCTAATTAGGGTTGTAGCTTAAACTTGTAGTGATGATGATCATTATCATAGGTCTAATAGTGACAAAGCCTTTTTAATATTTCAGTGGTGGACTATTATCTAATGGTTAATATACTTTTTTAGTAGCTCACCGTTTCACTTGTAAACATTCCTAACATCCCGTCCTCTCTCACCAGGCTATCATTTTTCCCCAACCCATGTTTTTAGTAACGTAGATACTCGAATTGAATCTCCATTAATCTTGTACCCTGTTATATATCGCAACCCCCTCACTTGAAACCATCATCCGGATTGTCCTCGATGTGCAGGAAAAAATAAATAAAATCTTTATTTTTATCAAGGTGAGAGTTTGTGTAACCGCACTACGTAAACACCACACCTGGTCGAAAAACAATAATAGTAAAGAAATGAGGTAGAGATGATGGACAAAAATAAGACAGAATCTTAACTCTTTCCGCAATAGAATGAACAACATTTGCGCGTGGTGGTGGATGTCATAACAAATGGCTGTTGTGAGTTCTTGCTGTAAAATGTCTCTCATATTTTTTGAAAATGTAATATTCTTATCAACTGAAGTGCGGTGTTCTATTACCATCATTTCTCTGATTTAAACTTTTCACTGGTGAATTTTTTAGGGTATCTATATTTAACTTTATTTTTTATGAATTCCTACTGTTAAACTTGATTTTGTTAGATTTATGTTACATTGTGTTTATTTTTGTATTGTATTTATTCTAAGGAAGATTGTTGAATAAGGTGATGGTATGTTTTCATACATGAAACTAAGTTAATTTTAAAATATGGATAGAAATAATTAATGTAATGGCGAAACTCCTGTTTTACTTTTAGCATTTTTATCCTCTCCTCTAAAATGTATTGTTTTTTTCTGTGGCGAAGACGATTCGCGTGCCTCGTCATTTCTTGTCGATTTGCATTAGTATCTTGTGACCTAATTGTCATTGCTTGTGAAAAGGTCTTGCTGAAAACATGTTTGCTGGTCTACGAAGTATTTCTTATTAAATCTCTCAAACGGTTGGCTGTTGCAATGTATTTTTATACCACAACAAATATTTTCCCTTTTTATTGTCGTGATTGAGAAATTTTCATATAGGATTTATACTACTGTTACACTTGGAGATTTTAATACATGGTTCTAATACAGACTAATACTGCTGAAAAAAATTATACATATGTCATTTTGTCAATGGATGGAAGTGATGTATTCATAAATTATTTATTTGCTTTTAAAACTACAAGAAAATATATGTACTGTAACGTTTCCATATATTATGGGAAAAAATACGAACCTTTATTTTGAGAAAACGGAGTTTCAGGATATTCTGCTCTGGCATTTCGGTAGCGCCTACCTCACTATTTTTATAACTTTTTCAGGTGCTAACTCATTTACGTTTATTATCTATAAAAATTCAATGAATAAACTTGCAGCTTTGAGTGTCAACATCAGCTTAGCCATTTTTATGTTCATACGATCTGGGTGCATGTTGTTACAGGATAATGTTCCAGTTGGTTTAGGTTATTACATATTTAGAAAGAAAATAGATGTACATGTTTAACTTACAATGGTAAAGTTGGTATTGATAGGCAGCATTAACGATTTTGATAAAATTGTATATTTATTAGGTATGAGAAAATTAAGATGGGCAAGGCTCTTTAATTCAATCTCGAAAGACGTAAAATATGTGATATTTAGGAAATGCCTTTTGAAGCTAGATTGTATTGAAACCGTTTATCAACACATTAGATGATAACTGAACCCCGAATCTCTGCGATCAACGAAGAAGCAATTTTTTACTTTTGTTCTATTTAGTTCGATACAGGTGATTAAATCCAAAATAGATATCCTTTTCAACGCCTTATGGAAATATCATACATTGATATCGGTTGTTTCTAAAAGTATTTCTAAGTTCTCTCTCTCTCTCTCTCTCTCTCTCTCTCTCTCTCTCTCTCTCTCTCTCTCTCTCTCTCAAAAGATCCTTTTCTTCGGTTAAAAAATCAATTTCTCACTCCACTAGCGCTTCTTCACTTCATCGTTTTCATGTCTTGGCACATGCAGCCTCCCCTTCCCTCCCTCCCCTCCCGCCCTTTGCTCTCCCTCGTACCCATTTTTCTTGAATATCCAGTTTGGTGGTTGCGGGAATCAAAATCATGCTTCAATCATATTTTATTTGTATGCAGCAACTACAATTGCTGTGTTTATAACTGGCAATACTACTACTATTGTTACTAATATTATTATCATTATCATCATATTATTATTAGCTAACGTAAAAAAAGAATAGTTGAAATGAGTCTGTTCTGTATCGATTATTGAAAAGACACATTACTTATATTTCCCGTCTTTTAGAATTCAACTAACAAACCTCTAATCCCATAAGATTAGAAAGCGCATGGCACGATAGTAAGACTTCTTTCCAACGTCTGTCCACAGAGCCCAGCTACATTGCTTTCTGGCTCATGAGGGGTAGTGGATGCCTATTGGAGACGTCCCTGCCTAGCGATCTGCTGGACTGGGGTTCCAGTCCCGTTCAAGCTCGATAGTTTATTGTAATGTCTGCAATATCAACATCTTTGTGAGCTAAGGATAGGGGTTGGGGGTTGGGAGAGCCTCTAGGCCTACCTGCTGAGTCATCAACAGTCATTGTCTGGCCCTTCGTGGAGAGGGTGCTTGGGCGCTGATCATATGTATATAAGGTCAGACTTTAGGCATTGCCAATGTCCTTTGCCTCTGCCATTCATGAGCGACCGTTAAACCTTTAAATCTCTTCCGTAAGGTTTTCCATGTTTAGCTCCCCTACTTTCCTCAAGTTTTTCTTTCTCTAAATGTCACACTGTATTGAAGAAGTGGGGTTTTATATTTTGTTGAACCAAATTGCTACAAAAATTACCTTCATTATCATCTTTATCCTTTTAAAGCTCAGCATAATTCTTCTAATTTATAGCAGACGTTCAAATATTTGACCATCGACGGCTATCGATTTTTTTTTTCGGTAATTTACATTAGATATGATTTATTTGCTGAAAATGTTGACATTGGAACGAGAAACTCAAGAAGGTAAAAAGATGCCAACGTTAGTTTTATTTCCAGATTTTATTTGTAAATTATGTCAAATTAATCAAAGTAAAACAACAGAATGGTTCTCTCAACGCAGCCAATAACTTTTTAAACCAGAGAGAGAGAGAGAGAGAGAGAGAGAGAGAGAGAGAGAGAGAGAGAGAGAGAGAGAGAGAGAGAGTAAAAGCCTCACTGCAATTTAACAGCAGTCGTTTATAAATAGTTCTTATCCGAGAGATTCCTTCCAGATGGAGGCGCCAGTCGAAACCCTTCCCTTCTGGTTCGGAGGAGAACTTCCGTTTGAAGAGATACAATCAGTGAAATGGATTTCTTTATCAGGTTCGATACTTTAACCATCACGTAAATTGGACAAAGTGTCTGGCATGTACAGCAAGTAAACGCGGAGATGATACTCTGTTATTTAACGTATTTCCTTTTATGGATTCGTGAATCATCTGGATTTCACTCCCGTAGATACCAGAACATGGAATGTTTACCAGTTATTAGTGACGTCAATTTAAAACTGTGAGAGTTAGTAGGTTATCAAAAAATATTTTTTTTCATTCAACTAGAGTCTACTTCGTAGAGTAATGTTTCATTTTGAACCAATATAACTGCGTTGGAGTGTAGCAGTTTATATGCTTGCATTTGTACGCTAATCCTTAAGCTAACGTCCTGCTCATTGGCATTTAGTTGATCGTCTATTGCTATATAATATAGATTGGAGTCAATCAACTACAATCTTATATTTTTTTCATCCCTCAGCTACCTTGTACTATTATATTGAAATAAACCAGCTACCAATCATGATCATTTACTGGCTTAATGTTGTCTTAGATTTCAATTGCCATCTAGGAAGCTGAAATTTTATAGTTTTTCAATTTTCAAACTGCATTTTACAACCATGTGGTGTATTCCATTCTTTGTATTAAAATCTGTCATCCATTTACCTTCTAAACTTTACATAGTACTGAATCATTTCTTAGAATATGATACACTTAATTAGTTTATTGATGTGGTCCAAGGGTTAAATCTATTATTAATAAATCTCTTTATCTCAAGTTTATCCATTGATCTCCAGATTGGCTAATTACCTGGTCACTTCATTTATTTCGGCTCCCCCCAAATAACAATCTACCAGTAACTCAAACCTGAATTATATTCTTGACCATCTCCTGGGAAATTAATTTGGTGAAGTTATATTGTTTGCGAAGTAAATGAAATTTACGCCTTTGGAGTTTAAAGCTCTTCCATCATTTAATAGCTTCGAAGCAATATTTTCTCTCGAGATATTCCAGATAAAGGACTGGAAGCTATTATAGTATATCTCTTCGTGAGATTCCCAATATAGGTAAAAGGGAGAACAGAGTCGTATCGCAGTTATTACTTTAAGTAAATACGGTAGAAATTAGTTCAATTACAACTCCTTTCTACGAGTAGCTGCCATTTTTTTCACTTACTGACAAACCACTTTCAGCTTAGGAATTTCACTGTGCAATCGAGGGGGTTTTCCCCCTACTCACAAATAGGCACTGAATGGCCACCTCAGCCCCAGTGCAGGTTTTTATAGCTTGTATACTCTACATACATTTATCTATTGCCGTAATTTACACATACGTCCACACACACACATATATATATATATATATGTTTATATACTGTATATATGTTTATGTATATGTATATATATGTATATATATTTATGTATACTATATATATAATATATATATATATATATATATTATTTAATATTATGGTATTCAATTTCCTTGTAGTATAAAGAACGATTTAATTGATATTGCTAAGGACATTGATTTTCATTATTTACAAAATATACTTTAGATTTACTTTTTTACATCCTGTTTATCTTCCCTTCGAAATTAATCATTTGCAATCTGTCAGAGAATTACAAATATGCATAAATTATATTTAGAAAACCATTTCATATACGGAATTTCGAACATAAAAAGATTTTAAATTGTAATTTTTTTCTTGTATTTTATTGTTTTATTAAGTTTATATATATATATATATATATATATATATATATATATATATATATATATATATATATATATTATATATATATATATATATATATATATATATATATTCTAATTCCGAATGACAATAAAACATTCATATTCAATGATGTAACTTATCTTTACTACCGATGGATGAAAATGAGTATAGTACTGCTGAAGGAAAAATTACATCTTGATGCGTAAACTAAATGATAATATTCGGAATTCATGCTGGTATAGAATAAGCTTCCTTCAAAGCTTCCCCTTACACACACACACACACACACACACACACACACACACACACGATATTTTGTTATTAACAAGCAACAAGAAGTTTTGTTCTGTTTGTATGAACTCTATAACCTGCTTGATTGGTGTCTTTATTCTATTTTACATTTACCCCTTAAGAATTTTTGTATCATAAATCGGAAATAAATATCATGTTCTAAATATCGCCGTTCAGAAGAGAATGTTCTCTACAATCAAAATTTATACTGATTTTTGTAAAATAATTTAATCATATTCTTTCTGATAGTTTGGGAGTACTTATTTTCAATAGACTTCGTATTGCTATTAAGTTTTTTTTCCTATCATGCCTTGAAATTTTTTTTGATATAAAACATACTTGACAGGAAATTTTCTAGATACGGGATATTCGGTTTTCATTAATTTTTAATTTCGTTTAATTGAGATTTATAATAGATCAAATATATAACACGAATAAGGAAATTCAACAATAACAGGTAATAACAAGCACAGATACGCAACCAGAAATGTGCTTTCTGGGAGAAATGGCGAAAGGTAACTGGTTTTGGATATCGAGTGAATTAAAATGCAAGCCACAGGTCGTAAATAAACTTTCAGCCAAGAAAAGAATAAAGCAAAATTCGTGAAATATTATTAGTATAGTTTATTTATTATACATATAGATATATATGTATATATATACATATATATATTATATATACTGTATATGTATGTATATATATATATATATATATATATATATATATATATATATATATATATATATATATATATATAAGACAATGAATATCGATGTGAATAAAACAAAGGAACCGAAGTGTGTTAACTTCGCTAAAGTATCAGCTGACGACCAAGGATTCTGCTATCCCTATTAAACGAGTAGTTTTGTTCACATAATATTTCTTCATGAATGTATATATATATATATATATATATATATATATATATATATATATATATATATATATATATATATATATATATATATATATATATATAATATATAGATATATATATATATATATATATATATATATATATATATATATATATATATATATATATTTATATGTATATATATACATATATATGCGTAGAATTGTCTGGTTTTCTCTAGAAATTGTTTCATTTTAGTGGTGTAGTTTTACTCTTTTCCTTCACAATATCAGACGATATATAGCATTCGGATCCTCTATTATGGGTTGTGATGCGCTTGAGTTTGTCTTATCATTTTCATCTTCGAGTTTCGTTAACAACTGGAAACGTCTCTAGACCCCGAAGTGATATGATATTGTATTGGGCAAATTATCCAAGATATTACACTGAAATAATGATGTAGATCATTTCATTATAAGGGGGTTTAATGATTTGTCAGAGATCATATGTAGAGCGATAATAATTTTACAATATATTGCCATCATCTTTTTCCTTGTTATTATGGCGTGAAGCAATGTCAGTCGTAAGTTTAGCGTTAGTGACATATACCCGTTAACAAAAGACGAATGATTCCTAGACTATTAGACGTTTGGGCTTCTTTTTGTTTTATGCCTCTTACAACTTAAAGATTAGTAATATAGCAGAGATAAAGGAGTATTAGCCTTATAATTATGAATATTCGGAAAAAAAGGAATAATAGTAAATAGGAACTAATAGGAAGTTATCAAGGCGGTTGTGAAATTGACATGTGTAATTTCGGTAACTATTGCGATTATTATTTTGAAATTATTTGTCTTTTACTGATAAGTATTGTAGTGTTTAGTTTATGTATATTATGATTATGTACCATTGTTACATGCCGAATCTAAATAAATGATTAATAAAATCCTGAATATTTCTACACATTAGGATAAAGCTATAATAATTGTATTTTTCGTTAATGAAAAGGTTGGAATTTATCACTTGGATTTATTGTGACTTTAATATCTGGAACCAACGGTTCATGTTATTTGAAAACGTTTTATTTATGAATATGGTATTTTAATCTAAGATTATATTAAGTTCTTGAATGAATAAATGATTCAAACTTATCTGGTGTCGTAGCTACAATGACCATAGCTTCATATTACTGTCTAGATTATAATCGTGTTTGAAATTAGGTGATCATGTTTGCATATTTTTAATCATTGGTTTTAATTCTAGTTCATTTATAGATAATATAACCGTCTTAGGTTTTGATTTTATCATATGTTTCCGTAAATATAATTTCTTATAAATTAATTTTATGCTTAATTGCTGGTTTTAGATTATTGTGATTTCTATTTTTATGATCATATGATTTTGACTTTGGTATTTCATCTTTTGTACAATATTTTCCTTTTGTTTCAGAATTTATAAATTTATGACCCAGTCGGGTAAGTTTCGTAAATAAAATGATCTAGGTTTTGTTTATGACCGGCCATGGCTTAGTTTCTTGGTACTAAAAATCCTTGGTTTAGAAAAGGGTTAACGTTTTACTTATCTTTTATTTTTTATCATATTTTTCTCCTTAAAGATTAATTGTCCTTTTATTTTATTTCTTATTGATTTCATGACGCCAGACAATTATCAGTGAGTCATTTATTAGTTATTTGTCACCTTTGCTTCATGAAAAGGAATTTAGTGTAATTTATTTTTTACTAATAAATTTTGTATTTATTGGCGACTATTACTGATCTTTTCAACTTTTTTACATAAGAAAATCCACATACATTTTTTTGCTAAGCTTGAGAATCGCCGCAAATCAAATAGTGAATGACTAATTATTCAGAAGTACAAACTAATAATTGATCAAGACCCTGTAGGGTGACCGTGCCTTCAGTGTGCCTCAAGCGGTCAATTGTAGGTATTACTTTAAAGTTCTTGGCAACGTCCCTTCGAACCCCAGCTACACTCACTTTTTAGCTTTCCATTATACCTATACTTCCTTTCTTATTTCTTGCTGACCAACCTCTTTTACTTTTACTTTACAATGCAACTAGTAATGGGAGCTGAAAGGTTTTTTTTTGCTTTGATTTATAAATCCATAAATCATAACGAGGCTTCTGCATTTGTACGTAAATTAATTGTTGGCTCTGGAAGTCTTATACACAAAAGTCCCATTGTTGAATTGGTTCTTCAAATTTACTTTTTCCATAGATTTTTTTTTCTTTTTTTTTGTGAAGTACAAAAGTCAGTATTTTTTATCATGCATTGTTTGAAAGTTCTCAAGAAGCTCTTTTATTTATGTATTAAAGGTTATTTAAATTTGATTTCATTGTATTTATACGTCTCTTTTTTCGTATTTTTACATATGTGATTGTATAAGCAATGTGTTGTAATTCTCAATAAACCTCAAGGTTTAAGAGATGTCTTTTATAATATTCCTGATTTGATTGCCAATAATTAATTCCTGAAATAAAAAAAAATAAACTAAATATCGTATTAAAGTTGAAAGTTGGTGAACCAGGTCTTTGAAATTGAAATTCCTATGTTGAAAAAGGGATAATTCAAAAAGAGAAATAAAATTATCCTTATTTTGAAGTCTAGGACTGAATTGTTTTCTAGATATTAACGTCAATGGCAATACAGATTTGAAACCACCCTTGGAAATCTCGATATGAAATTCTAAAATAACTGTCAAAGCGAAATTTAACTCCAACAGAATTGTAATACAGTCTGAATCACTGTTTTAAATTAAATGCATCCGGAAAGGGAAAGTTTATAAGTCAATAACTCATTTCAGTCGATTATCGCAGCTCTTATAGACTATACAAACAAATCATTGACGTAGGACAATAGAAAGCGGTCAAATTTGTCAAGCTAAATACATGCCATGGAATGACTTATCAAATTTATATGATCTCAAACGTTTCTGTTCTTGGAATGTGTAAATCGACTACGGTGCGACCATTCACTCGATTTTTTAAAGCCAGTTTATTGCATCAAAGCAAATTTTAATGTGGGCCGATACGAATCCTTTCTTATGCGTTAGGAGTTTCACTTTTTAAACTGAATGTGTTACTCAAAGAATATGTTATCCATTTACTTAGTGTTTTGACCGTGTAAATATTTGACGATTTAATAGTAATGAAGACTTTTACATTCTTCTTAATTCCCTGGTTTGGTTTTGAACTTTTGATAAGATAGAAAAATATATGTGCTAAAGAAAGGAATTGTTTTAAATTCTTAACAGAAATATTACAGAAACTTCATATCTTGTTTGAGATCTGTGGTTGTAGGCTTTTTTTCAGATTTCGTTTTTTTCTTTTTGTTTGCTTTATTTTTGCCTGCTCCAGAGTTTTTGAAATTTCTCAAGATTCATTATTTTCTTTAATTATTCTGTC
>NC_090727.1:6757938-6790438 GCF_036898095.1 Palaemon carinicauda | reverse complement strand
CCGCAGACGGCTCTCCTCGTGATGTGAACCCACTTCATGACTTTCAAACATCCATCAACGCCTCCACTCGTGACGAAGAGGACATCTATTCAACTTCAACCGAAGCTGACGTGAATGCCGTAGGACACGCCTATGAATGCCGTAGGACATACACGCCTGTGAACGCTGTAGGCCTATGAATGCCGTAGGACACACGCCTATGAATGCCGTAGGACACACGCCTATGAATGCCGTAGGCCTATGAATGCCGTAGGACACACACGCCTATGAATGCCGTAGGACACACTCGCCTATGAATGCCGTAGGACACGCCTATGAATGCCGTAGGACACACACGCCTATGAATGCCGTAGGACACACTCGCCTACACCGTGACGAGCCGGAGCGGCAACAGCCACCCATCATCCACCACTCGCTCGCACCCAAACCAACGACTTCTACAGCCACTCACTGTCGCTAATCGGCGCAGTTTTTACTACTACCTCTCCAGATTCAGGGCACCTATTTAACATGTTCAGTATGTCATTTTTAGAGGGGGAGCCATGTACAGTTAAAATCAAAAGAACGCCGACACTCAGGGGAAATCTTTCATCAGATGTCTCTAGTGTTCCCATGACAAAACGGACAAGGAGTTGCTCTTCTTACAACTTCTACGAAATGGGCGGAGCATTTTCAAACCTTAGCGCATCAGACAGTAAAGGGCCGTCTTTGTTAGTAGAAGTATACAAACCTTACAAATCGAGTTGCCATATTTCAATTCTGTATAATCATTTGACGTCTCAACTTTTCAATACAAACACAAAACACACACACATACACACACACACACACACACACACACACACACACACATATATATATATATATATATATATATATATATATATATATATATATATATATATATACTATTATTTTTCAATTGCCACTTTTTTCGTAAGAGGGACCAAGTAGACACTTTCCAGGGAAGGGGGGGGGGGAGATTCTCCATCAACCCCCCTTTCCCGGCCATTCCGACACTGAGCAAATAGGAAAGTCATTTCTGTTTTAGGGGTTGTGGAGACAGGCTGCTTGTAGACTCATGATACAGCCTGTAAGATATTGTATTATAGCCTGAGATTTATTTGATAACAGTCAATGTTCTAGTAAATTAGGCTAACCTAATTCATTATTAGTTGATTTGTAAAAGATAGCAGCAGTAGAATAAAATAGCTGCTGTTGATGGAAGGTCGATAAGTAACGAAATTTAAGTATTAACTTTGCATAATAGATAATCGATGATGGATATAATAGATACTGATGACTGCAAAGCACCTAAAATACAATCAGAATTTATTATTTCGTATCGAAAATAACTTATATTGAGGAAGATGAGGACGCTATCACATTCTGGCGAAGGGTTTAAAAATTTTGTTTTATTGACGAATCATAGTCTCAGAACGACATAATTTTCAGAAATTTTGTCATGAAACTAAGATATACCTATTTTCCCAAAATGAATTCTCCTATAATTTTTCCTGAAAATATACACGAATAGATGGCATAAGCACGAAATGATTCCCCATTCTAATACCCTGATTGTAAGTTATCAATGATTATATAATTGCTAGTAGCTTTATCTTGAGAAATTAAACAGCTTTGAGATCAAACCAACTTCTTATCAATTTCATGCACAAAGGTCTTATAATCTTGATTCAAATAGGCTTAGCTATGTATGATAAAGTCCTTATTTACAATGATCAAGTGCCCGAATTAGCCCAGCTGTGCGGTGCTAGATGTAGGTCTCTTGACCGGGTAAATTACGCAAGGTAGATGGGCGCTTAACAAGCGAAAAATGCATTACTGTCCGTGAAACTCTAGTTCGGGTTGTTCGAGCAAAAGCTATCCATACCAGCTCCTCAGCCTATCAGGGTATTAGTTAAACCACAATTTCTACAGCTGGTGCTGTGAGTAGGAGAAAGGAAAAACCAAATATTAGAATATCTCGGAAATGAAAGTTTGATTATCCTTTTAATCACTAACTCATACAGCTGAGGAGCGATACTTACGGATTCCTAAA
The DNA here is from genome assembly GCF_036898095.1 of Palaemon carinicauda. Classification (NCBI taxonomy): domain Eukaryota; kingdom Metazoa; phylum Arthropoda; class Malacostraca; order Decapoda; family Palaemonidae; genus Palaemon; species Palaemon carinicauda. Next base: position 6,788,379 of record NC_090727.1, on the reverse strand, counting down.
TATTTTCTCTCATTCTTTAGATTTTATTTCCTGAGCTTCTTCCTCTCTCCCTCAATTCATCATTTAATATTTGTGTTTCTTTATATCATTATTTATTCATTTATTTATTAAATATTATCTTTAAAACGAATGCCCTTCTACCTCGGTGCTCGTCTTAGGGCGTCAACTGTGGTTCTTAGCTTCTCACTGTGCCTCCATAAAAGAAATCTCTCCCAAGCGGCAGCAGAAACACCTTCACATGACCATTCCAACTTGGAACTATTTGATACTTGTGTGACACCAAGACAAGATATTCATTAGCTGGATTCCGGAATAAGGCATTTGGAGATCTGTATTTCATTTTCCTCTATCTTACTTTTTACAATCTCCATCGAAGTAAAAGAAAATTGCATTGTGAAGCATGCTTCCATGAATAAGTGGTGCGCCTCAGATTTTTTATACAATATATATCCCATTCCTCTATCATTATTCTAGTTAACGAAAATATCTTAGTCGATTTTAAAGCAACTGGTTAAATTTTCCTACAGAGCATTTAAGGTATATAGAGGAGTATAAAATATAATGATCAAACTATATGCAGCCGGACAAATGTTGGTATACGGATCCTTAAGGAAGCAAATCTTCCACCCACCCAAAAGCAATTATAGTTATTTTCCCCACAAATCACCCATTATTTGGATAAGCGTTTGATTCTAACAAAATAGTCCCGTTATTTATATCCTGTAATAACTATCTCAAATTCAGTTTCGATAATTATCAAGTGAATAAAACACTTACGATAAAGATTGAATTAGCAATGTAGTAAAGATTTAACTATATATGTTTAAGATTTTAGTTTAAATGGCAATGCTAATCTTCCAAGGCCAAGATAGCAGACGGTGAGACGACCAAGCTCAACAATGGGAATGTAAAATAAATGATGAATAAAGGGAAAGTGGCTTAGAGTCTAAAGACTGAAACGGCGCATACCCCTGAATCTGAAAAAAAAATGGAAAATATTTTACAATAAAGTATTATCAGGTATTACGAAATGTTACATTCAATGAATATCTATAAACTGTAAGTAGTTTTTAGCAGTCAATCTAGAATGTGAAAAATAACGATAAGCTTTTGGGAGCATAATAAAATCATTTCTATTGGAAACCTTGTATAATAATGACAGACAATATTTTGATATGCATAAATGTCTAAAAAGGAGTTTATGTGCTGTTACATTACTTCACTAACTAGAGTAAGCTCAAACTATTTGATCTCTCTCTCTCTCTCTCTCTCTCTCTCTCTCTCTCTCTCTCTCTCTCTCTCATTTCAATGCTTCCGCTAACAAAGACAGCCGTTTACTGTCTTTGATTCACCAAGGTTGGAGAAGGCTCCGCCCATTTCGTAACATTAGTAAGAGGAGCAACTCGTTGTCTGTTTTGTCATGGGAACACTAGAGACATCTGACGAAAGATTTCCCCTGACTGTCGGCGTTCTTTTGATTCTAACTGTACCAACCGTGTGTCACACAATTGTACATAATTTCTTTTGTATATAATATGCTTGTATCTTCGCTCTTCCCTCGCACTCAAACGAACATGAAAATTCATGTCTGCTGTTTTGCTCTGAACATTGTCTGTCTCTCGAACATGTTATGTCCTGTTGCCTTGAGGTTTTGTATATAAAGAAGAGTGTTCCTTAATATATAACTCAGTCGTTTCCAACCTGCCTTTGAGTTCACAACCACCACTCGGCTCCGTCACAACACAATCAGCGCCTAGATAGACCGGCCTCCCCCTTCCCCAAGGATAGTCAGATTATTGACACTGATGGGAACTATTAAGCACATCACAAACTTGACACATCGTAATTCTCTACTAATAAAAGTATCAAGTATTATATGAATGGATTTTTGTATAATACTGATATCATTGTAGTCTTTAGGACCTAGAAATTATTCTCTGAAGATTTATATTCATAATTCTAACGAAGAGGTAGGGATTCTCTTCGGTAATGTTGCCAGCCTTGAGGCTATTCATCTTGCTTTGCTGGATCTTTCTGACGACTTCGTCTAGCTCTAGCCTGTCTTGTCTTGGAAGCCAGACATTGAGCTCAGCTTCATCCGACTTGAATTCTTTGTGTGAGGGTGAGAGTGAGAGAGGGGGCGGGAGATCGTGTACAGATACTGCATATACTTCAAGAAGACTCGTCGGATGCAAAATGAAAGGGCATTAACGTGTTAGTATTTTCAGGTGCTGATTTTACATGTACTTATTCTTGCATTCTCTTATCTTGCGTCTCTACTTTCCTTGGAATAAACATCGATAATAAGGGGTAATAATAATATACTTATTTTTTATTTTTCGTGAAATTAGTTTTATTTGCTCGTAGCATTCTGGTAGCTACTATAATAGTTGTGAAGCTGTTATTTGAGGAGCATTAAATTTTGTTTTGTTCTAGGTGATTAGTATTTCGGCAGCACATTTCTTGTTACATTTTTAAAGTAACTTTTATATCTGATATCAGTCCTAACGCTCTGGCATGTTCATTATCAATTCTAAGAAACAAATTTCGCCATTTAGGGATTTTCTCGTATTATGATTTATTATATTTTTTATATGAAGTTTTACCTTTTATCATCTAGCCATTTCTCATCTTTATATTTCTTATTTTTGTTCTTGTCAGTATTATGCCTGACTATCATTTATAATCTGCTCAAAACTCAAATGCTTTTTGATTTTTTGTGAAATATAGTTTCTGTAATCAAGTTATCATGATATATGGATTGCGTCTTAACTGATATTAGCCTAAGAAATACATTAATTCAATAGTGATTCTGATTACTAAAACTTTGCCAGAGAATTCTAGACGATTAATCACACTCGTGTGTGTGTGTATATATATATATATATATATATATATATATATATATATATATATATATATATATATATATATATATATATATATATATGGGATTGTAAAAATAACGTAAATCAGTAATTACTCCATAAAGCCACAGTTTTGTCTAATCAGTACAGTGTCGTATTAATTTAAAAAAAAAAAAAACTCATTAATAAACAAAAGAAACAAAAAAATCTCAGTTGATTTTACCCATCGGCCTTGCTTTTACTAAAGGCTCACGCCGGAGAAGCCTAAGAAGCTTCTTAAATGTGAGGAAATACATTACCACCTCTAGGAATGTGCTTTTAATCTCTCTCTCTCTCTCTCTCTCTCTCTCTCTCTCTCTCTCTCTCTCTCTCTCTCTCTCTCTCTCTCTCTATATATATATATATATATATATATATATATTATATATATATATATATATATATATATATATATATATATGTATGTATATATATATATATATATATATATATATATATATATATGTATATATACATATATATATACACATATATATATATACATATATATACACATATATATACATATACACACATATATATATACACACATATATACATATATATATATACATATATATATATATATATATATTATATATATATATACATATATATACATACATATATATATACATATATATATACATATATAAGTATATACATACATACATATATATATATACATATATATATATATATATATATATATATATATATATATATATATCATCAGCCGTAGTTTATCCACTAGAGAACAAGGGCCTCTAACATGACCTTCCACCCACGTACGTTTATGGTCTTTCTATGCCAGTCTATACCCATAAATTTTCTTAGCTAGTCAATCCAATCTATTTTCTTCCTTCCCCTGCTTCGCTTACAGTCTCTAGTGACCCATTCTGTTATTCTAATATCCATCTATTATCTGTCATTCTCATTATATGTCCTGCTAACGTCTATTTATTTCCCTTACATATTGTTAGAACGTCTTCTACTTTAGTTTGCTCTTGTATCCGTGTTGCTCTTTTTTGTCTCATGGTGTTATTCCCATCAATCTTTTCGTTGCTCTTTGAGTTTTAACTAGCTTGTGTTCTAAGGCTTTAGTAAGGCTCTAAGTTTTTTATGCACAAGTTAATACTCATAGGACCGTCTGATTAAATAGTTTTCTTTATTGAGCAAGTGGAATTTTACATTTCATTATGTCATTTTGTTTATCAGAAGCGGGAGACATTTGCTGTACGTATGTTTATTTATAGTCTGCATGATTCCGTCTCGGTGTGAGAAAATAAGTTTTCTTTCTCACTCTGAAAATGTTCCTATATCCACTTCTTATGCTCACCGGAAGTTTAATACTCAAGAAATAGAGCGGTATTGGTTATTATGATGCACTGTTGTGCAAAAGGTGTAAATAGGGTGATTCCTTAAAGTACATGGAATTGTTTACATTTATGTTCAATAAGTTATATAAATCTATACGAGGTATTATTATCTTTAGTGCAAATATTTAGATGTATATTATTTAATATTTTCTTTTAATTTTGGGTGAGCTTTCATCAAATTTTGGAATTTTTACCTTTAATTAGTCGAAATTCTCCACATATGCACTGTTCTAGTTTGTCTTAAAATATGTTGGTGATAAATGTTGCTGGGACATTCAATGTAGATATCTAATGATAATCATATGAGACTGAATACTTGAAAAAAAAAAATATGAAAATAAGGCCAAATCTTGGAAAGAGAAAACAAAGAAAGGGAATGTGTTGCTTTGAATTTTATACGAAGAATTAAAAAAGAATAATTGCACCATGTTCTCTGAAATTCAAAGAAGTGATTCTGGGCGAGTCTCTTAAAAGTAGAGTATCTTTTTAACTCGCGGATTAAACTTGGTATTCACTTGGTACGCGAGAGTATAAGTAATTTAGTTAATGCTCAACACCAATGGTTCACTGGCCTGTTAACGGTCCACGCCGATTGGCTTTTGACGTGGCTGTTTCTCATATGTCAGTTATTTTCAAGTATTTAATGTTATCAGTATGGCCTCGATGCAAAATTTTCTCAATTTAGTCACAACATATTAGTATATTTTCTCGTGAGTAAAATCGATTTCATTTCTGATAAATGTAAGAAAATAAGATGATTGCTGATATTTCAAATATCCGTGAGTAAAACCAATATTAAATCTGAAACACATCTAGACCAAAAATTACTTTTGCTTCACATCAAAATAGTGCTTTATGATTTATATACATTCTTGTATTTTATAGAATAATATTTTGAGATTAATAAACCATAAACTTTTGTCCAAAAATTTAATATAGGAGTCAAACGACATTCAAAAGAATTAAAACAAATTACTCCTTATATAGTGGTCCTCAAAAATATAGAAACATTTTGTCCAAATTTATTTGTGGAGTTCCGCAAGATAGACTAGATGTTTATCAAAAGGGAAGTTGCTGTCAATAATAATAAATATATGTTAATATTTCATTTGATTAAAGAAAATTTTTTGATGAGAAGGTTCAGAGGGGGAGGATCCAATGCCCTAAAGAAGAAATGATCATGCCTTGGCATTTGTTAGGATTTTATTGATGTAATATTCCTCAACCACTATTATTGTGAGATAAAGAGGAGGAGTTGGGGGAGAGTGACTGTTCCCTGCACTCTAGTTTGGGGTGTCTGAATGTTCGTAGATGTAATAGGATAGAGAGTAAAGGATGTGATATTAGAAGTGTGTTTTGGAATAGAATGAATGATATATTGGTCTTGTGTGAGACAAAGATAAAAGAGAAGGGTAAAGTGATGTTTGATGAGGTGACTGGTAGAGTGTCTGATATTGAAAGGGGAAAAGCAAGAGAGGGTGTGACTTTATTGCTGAGTAAATGGATGACAGATGACTGCAGAGTATTAGTGTAGAGAATTATGAAATATATAGTGGGGAAAATGTGGAAGTAAAACGTAAGGTAGCTGAAGCAAAGAGGGCGGCTGACTAGAAGTGGGGCCAGGGATTGGGTCGTTATTATGAAGAAAATAAGAAGTTTTGGAAAGAAGTAAAGAGGGTAATAATGGGTGGATTGATAAGTGAGGAGACAGTGAAAGATAAAATGGGAGGATGTTGAAAGGAGAGGAGGGAAGGAAAAGGTGGGCTGAATATTTTGAAAGGTTGCTGAATGTTGAGGGCAATATGGAGGCAGATATAATGGCTGTTGCAGGTGTTGAGGTGCCAGTGATGGGAGATAAGAATGAGATAGAGATTACAAAAGAGCAAGAGAAAAAAGCAATAGATGAAACGAGAGCAAGAAAAGAACCTGGTGGGGATGGTATGAGGGCTGAAAGGTTAAAGAAAGAGAGTGAGACTGTACTTAATGGTTAGTAAGATTGTTTAATATATGTTGCCAATGGTACTAGTGGACTTTGCGTGTGAATGTATTGTGAGATGTGCATGAATGTTGTAATTCAAGGGTTATTAGTTTGTGTGGTTGGAAAGGTGTATGGTAGTGTGTTAGCTAATAGGATTAAGGATAAAGCAGAGGATACAATATTAGAAGTACAGGGTGGTTTTGGGAGAGGTAGGAGATATATGAATCAGATTATAACAGTTAGGCAGATTTGCAAGACATATTTAGCAAAAGGCAAGGAGGTGTATGTTGCGTTTATGGATCTGGAGAAAGCTTATGATAGAAATGATAGGGAGGTGATGTGGAATGTAATGAGGTTATATGAAATTGGTGGAAGGTTGTTGCAAGCAGTGAAGAGTTCCTACATAGGCAGTAAAGTGTGTGTTAGGATAGGAAATGAAGTAAGTGGTTTCCACTGAGAGTGGGGCTGAGACAGGGATGTATGATGTCGCCATGGTTGTTCAATTTGTTTGTTGATGGAGTTGTGAGAGAGGTAAATGATCGAGTGCTTGGTCGAGGATTGAAACTGATAGACGTGAGTGATCATGAGTGGGAGGTAAATCACTTGTTGTTTGTGGATGATACTGTACTGATTACGGACTCGGAGGAGAAGGTCGGTCAATTAGTGAGAGAGAGAGGGAAGTTGATAGATAATGTTAGGAAGAGTAGGGTTATGTGATGTACTAAAATGAGTTTTGGTACTAGGTTGAATGTAGTTTTTGTATATATATATATATATATATATATATATATATATATATATATATATATATATATATATATAAATATATGTATTAAATACGTATATGCAGTTTTCCTCCTCATCCGCAGTATTATGCGTTGAAACCCATCCCCTGAATAAAAAAAAAAAAAAGCTGCGGATAATAATAAACCCTAAACCACTTTTTTTTCCAGTTCTTATATATATATATATATATATATATATATATATATATATATATACCTTTCAATTATGTTATTGTACTATAAATGTATAATACGCTGGCTACAACAATCCAATGAACTTTACTGTACCAATAACTGCCTCTTGTTTAGTACATTATAATTTTATACTGGCGATATAAATATCACCCTCTCTCTCTCTCTCTCTCTCTCTCTCTCTCTCTCTCTCTCTCTCTCTCTCTCTCTCTCTCTCTCTCTCTCTCTCATATTACCACTTTTTAAAAGTAAAGTATTTAACGTCAAACGAATTTTTCTGTGGCATTTGGCTATTTTTCTATTCGGCCTGTTTAGTATCTAGAGGTACGATTGGACGAGTTCAGATTTACATATCCGTTGTTTATATTTCATGAAAATATTTTTAGTTTTATCGGTATTCCTACATTTCGGAAAATAGTTTTCACTCTTAGTTTTAAAAAATTGCAATCACATACCCGATAAATGCTTTTCCAAATTCAAAATAATTTAATTATTTTGAAATCCGAATGTTATTGGCAAGTCATTTTCCAATGTCCACGCTCTCTGGATGATTGGATTAAAATCATAAACTTCAGTTCAATGTTTGAGCGCAATTTCATAAACTCAGTTCAATGTTTGAGCGCAATTTTGTTGCCGAACGGTTTTGAAAACCACATATGTTTCTTTTACTAAATTACAGCTCCTGACACATTTGTCACCTACTGGAACTAACCAATGTTTCGACTAACTGGATCAGTCTCCTATAAATTACATGTAAGTTTAGCCACGTACAAGGGTCAGTGCTGATAGATATGAATTACTATTGTTTTTCGGTATCTTTAATTGGTTTATTGTAGACCATTTCCGTGGACATTTCTTTTCTTTACAATTAAGTCTCCTATTACAGTGTAATAACACTTAAGTCATGTGGTTGTTCCAAGAACTATACAAAAGAGAAAGTGTGAAGGATATTACGCATTTTCTAGCTTTTTATGATTTCCTATGGGCCTATAGTTTTTACATATATGCATATGTACAAAGCATGTGCTTACATATTGTTTTATCTTTTCTTGTGGCTGACTTCTAAAGTTGATGTTATTTAATAAAATGACAATTATTTCATTGTTTGAATTTTTCCTAGGTAAATTGTATCTGGTTTCGCCTAATTATATTTTCTATCTATGCTATATATATATATATATATATATATATATATATATATATATATATATATATATATATGTGTGTGTGTGTATGTATATATACACACACATACAACTGCAACCGTTTCTAGTCCACTGCAGGACAATGGCCTCAGACATTCTAATTCATATCTGGGGCTACTAGGGCAGTTTCCACCACCACCACGCTGGCCATTGTGTATTAGTGATGGTGGGATATTTTCGTCTGATCGCTCACAGCAAATCAACCTAGTATGGGTGACCCTGACTAGTACAACTTTGCTGGTCTAGGCGGTACACAAACCCTTTCACCACTTAAAGGTATTCCCAGTAGTAGGTTGGCCAGGGCACCAGCCGCCCGTTGAGATACTACCACTAGAGAGGTATTGGATCCTTTGACTGGCCAGACAGTAAAGCATTGGATCCCTCTCTCTGGTCACGGCTTATTTTTTCTTTGCCTACACTTACACAGAATAGTTTGGCCTATTCTTTACATATTCTCGTCTTTCCTCATACATCGACAACAATGAGATACATAACACTTCTTCACATAAGGGGTTAATTACTGTACTGCAATTTGTTCGGTGTACTTTCCTCTTGGTAAGGGTAGAAGAGAGACTTTAGCTGTGGTAAGCAGCTCTTCTAGGAGAAGGACACTCCAAAATTAAACCACTGTTCTCTAGTCTTGGGTAGTGCCATAGCCTCTGTACCATGGTCTTCCACTGTCTTGGGTTGGAGTTCTCTTGCTTGAGGGTACACTCAGGCACACTATTCTATCTTATTTTTCTTTTCTTCCTCTTGTTTTTTTGAAATGGTGTGTTGGGCAGGCTTAATAGAAGGGCCATGGATGCCTGGTGGTTTATCAAGAGGTCTTTTCCTTTTTCTGATTATTTTTCTTCTCAAAACCCTCCTTACTGTCCTCCCTTCAGTTGAAGTGGCTATCCTGGAGGGTATTTAGCCTTGCATGGTGTATCGGCTCCCCCATGTTGACCAGTTTTTCCGACTTTTTACTATAGTCTATGGGTATCATCAATCACTTTGTTTATAATTCTGTTCGTATTGTTTTTGTTATAATTCTTGTTAATCTAGTTTTTAAGTATGCTGTCTCTTTTTTATTTCTATTAATTCTTATGCTGTCTGGAGACATTGAGCGAAATCCGGGACCAGTACGTCCTAGATTTCGTCAATGTCGTCTTCTGTATTGCAATATTCGTGGTCTTCATGCAAATATCCAAGACCTTACAGTTGCGTCGAGACAGTATGATATTCTTTTGTGCTCAGAAACTTTGGTTTCTAATATGAGGCACTCATCTGAGCTCCTTATAACTGGTTTTAAGAAGCCAATAATGTTGAAACGTGATGCCATCCCTAGGGCCAGGGGAATGGCGGTGTATATTAGGACCGAGTACCCTGCTTCTCATAAGTCCTGCTATCAATGTGGATGTCATGAGATTCAGGTAATAAAAGTTTGTGGCAGGCATAACAACTTTTATTTGTGTTCGATCTACCGGAATCCAGACATAAATGATTCTATTTTCGATTGTCTTCTTACCATTATGGCTAAGATACAAGAAGATGATAGAAAGGCTTCTTTTGTCTTTGTTGGTGATTTTAATGCTCACCATAGGGAGTGGTTAAGTTCTATCTCTCCTACCGATCGCCATGGCTTAAGAGCTTTAGACTTTGCCTCTGAATCAGGCTGTGAGCAAATCATAAATGAAGCTACTCACAGGTCTGGTAATTGCTTGGACCTCGTATACACTGACTCCCCTGGCGTTATAACTAGTAAGGTTGGTTCTCCAGTCGGGACATCTGATCATGCCTTGATTTCATTATTAGTGAAGACTGAGCAGCCTGTCCCTGATATATCATATTCTTGTAAAATTTATATGAAATCCCAAGCAGACTGGAATGGGATTTTACATGATCTTTTGTGCTTGAATTGGTCACAATTATATAATAGTGTAGATCCTGTTGTCCCTTTGAATGAGAATCTAGTCAACATAATTGATAGGCGTATCCCTTCTCGTGTGCTAAGGTACCGAGTGAAGGACAAACCGTGGTTCAATGATGATTGTAGACGTGCTTATTTGGAGAAACAGGAGGCCTATCATCTTTGGAAGGGTAACAGATCAGATTTGACCTGGAACAACTATACTCGGCTTCGAGCTTTTGCTCAGAGAGTTTATGCCTCAACTGAAAAGGAGTACAATTTAACCATAAAAGAAACACTTTCTGGTACAACTCAGGAACATAGATGGTGGTCTACCCTTAAATCTGCACTCTTTGGTGTAGATGCAACAGTTCCTCCTTTACTTAAACCAGATGGCTCTGTCACTCACTGTCCAAAGGAAAAGGCAACCCTTTTGGCTGATGTTTTTGACAGTAAACAGAGTAATGAAAAACTTGAACTTCCTCATTCCTGTTTTCCTGAGGCTAAGCTAACTAGTTTAGCTTTTCGATCTCGTGAGATTAAAGCTCTGTTGATGGACCTTGATGCTTATGGAGGTGCAGACCCAAATGGTATTTTTCCTTTGTTTTTTATAAAGACAGCAGATTTCTTAGCTCCAAAGTTATCTGTTATTTTGCGCAAATTAGCAAGAAGAGGAGCTTTTAGCACTAGTTGGAGAATTGGTAATGTTACTCCTCTATGTAAATGTGTTAGTGGTAGCTCAAGTCCCACTGATTACCGCCCTTTTTCCATAACTCCCATATTATCTAAAGTTTTTGAACGTCTTCTGGCAAAACGTCTTAATAGGTTTGCTGAAGGTAATCATCTACTCCCTAGTTTGCAATTTGGTTTTCGTAAAGGCCTTGGAGCATGTGATGCCCTTATTACAATCTCCAATGCTGTACAGAAATCCCTTGATTGTGGTCGGGAAGTTCGTATGATTGGCCTTGATTTTAGTGCTGCCTTTGACCGTGTTAATCATGAGGCCCTTGTTTTCAAACTGAAACAGTTGGGAGTGGGTGGGTCGTTTCTTAGCATTATTATTGATTTTTTAAGTAATAGATCTCAAAGAGTTGTTGTTGATGGGCACCATAGTGATTATAGGAATGTGATATCCGGTGTTCCACAGGGTAGTGTTCTTGGCCCATTACTTTTCATACTATATACACATGACATGTGGTTTGGCCTAGAAAACAAGCTTGTTGCATATGCAGATGATGCTACTCTCTTTGCATCAATTCCATCCCCTGAATGTAGATCTAGGGTTGGTGAATCCCTTAATAGAGATTTAGCTAGAATTAGTGCATGGTGCAAATTATGGGGTATGAAGTTGAATCCTAACAAAACTCAAAGTATGATTGTAAGTAGGTCAAGGACGGTGGCTCCTCAACATCCGGATCTCAGTATTGATAATGTTTCTTTAAATATGTATGACTCTTTCAAAATTTTAGGTGTGATTCTCGATAGTAAATTTACTTTTGAGAAACATATAAGGTCTGTGTCTTCTTCAATTGCACAAAAAATAGGCTTATTGAGAAAGTCTTTCAAGATTTTCGGTGATCAATCTATTCTGAAGAAGTGTTTTAATTCTTTCATTCTACCTTGTTTTGAGTATTGTTCTCCTGTCTGGTCTTCAGCTGCTGATTCTCATCTTAATTTGTTGTACAGAAACTTACGGTCTATTAAATTTCTTATTCCTGATCTAGATATTAATTTCTGGCACCGTCGTTCAATTAGTTCATTATGCATGTTGCATAAGATTTTTCATAACTCTGGCCATCCTTTACATTCAGATCTCCCAGGACAATTCTATCCTGTTCGTAATACTAGGCAGGCAGTTAATTCTAATAGCCAGGCCTTCTAGAGTACGCTCAATACTACGCAGTACTCTAGAAGTTTTATTCCAGCTGTTACCAATTTGTGGAATGATCTTCCTAATCGGGTGGTTGAATCAGTAGAACTTCAAAAGTTCAAAGTTGGAGCAAATGCTTTTTTGTTGACCAGGCGGACATGAGTCTTTTATAGTTTATTTATGACATATTTGTTTTTGATGTTAATAGTTTATATATGACATGTCTTTTTTGACGTTGTTACTGTTTTTAGAATGATTTATTGTTAATTTGTTCTCTTCATTTATTTATTTCCTTATTTCCTTTCCTCACTGGGCTATTTTTCCCTGTTGGAGCCCCTGGGCTTATAGCATCTTGCTTTTCCAACTAGGGTTGTAGCTTGGATAGTAATAATAATAATAATAATAATTCCTATTTATGTAAAGGATTTGAAATGTAAGTTGGACTTCTTGTATTAAAAGGTATTATCAGTTGAGGTCCCGTTGATTACATTTTATTTGACAGCCCTTCAAGATATGTTTTTATATGTATTTTCGTAGGCAATTGTTCATTCAAAATTAATATATATTTTCTCTTATTCAATTACAATGATACACACGTTAAAGTGTAAAAGCAGAGATTGGACCCTTTAAGCTTTTATCCCAAGCGCCTTTTTTCTTTTTATGGGAGAAAACAAATATTACAGAATGTTTATAAACGTTTCATGTTTTTTTTTTTTCTCGAAAATGTTTACATTTTTCCTTCGTTTTGCAAGATTTTGTTGTAAAGCTTCTTTTCTGATCGGTTTTCCGATACAGTTTCCATTAGTGCTCCACAACTTTATCTCGCCTTTTCTTCCTTTCATTTTTCTCTGACGAAGAGGCCATAATATATATTTCCATTTTAGGGAAATGATGTGAAACGGAGGCGGAGGTGGGGGGAGAGGAGGCCTTTTTGATTTAGTGATCACATCCGTCTTTGCATTATTTATTAGATCCCGATAATTAGCTTCATGGAAACACTATTAAAGGATGGGGTCTCGCGTAGAGATGGAGGTCAACTACATAAAGTTTTTTCATGAGCGCCCAGCCTGTCATCTTACCATTCTCAAAATATTATTTATTTGCAATAAAGAATTCTTAATATTTAAAACGGTGGTTAATTAATTGATTTTAGGAAGTCTGACGCTGGAGGGAAATTGATGAAAATTAATACCTTCGGTATCCATTTGAAAGTGCGCATCATGTTAATAAAAGGGTATTTTTTGGCTGTCATTTTCAAGTTGTAACCTATGGTAAAGTTACCATCTTCTGTGCAACACTAATTGCATCTTACTTAGATCTTCATTCCATGGGAATAATGGCCACATTACTTCAATTATGGTCAGTAGGTTTTCTCTCGATATTTGTGGGTAAAATCTGCTCTCTCTCTCTCTCTCTCTCTCTCTCTCTCTCTCTCTCTCTCTCTCTCTCTCTCTCTCTCTCCTATGTTTATTAAATTTCTATTACTGTGATATTTAGCATATTTTTCCTTATCGGTTTTACATCTAGAGAAAATGATGAGCAGCCATTTTAAGTTATTCAAAAATGATTCAAGGGAAGCCAACATTTACATGTATCATATTTTCGCTGAAATTAATAAACAAATTTTGATGAAATATATATACATATATGTATATATATATATATATATATATATATATATATATATATATATGTATATATATATATACAGTATATATATATATATATATATATATATATATATATATATTTATATAGTTATTGGAAAGCTTATTCTAAATGCTTCAATATCACTGTAATAGGCTGAATAACTATTTGTGTGTCCGGGATCACCAATGTGACGGGCCGAGAGAAGGTTGTGACTTAAAGGCAGGTTGAAAGCAACTGAGTAATTTATTATATAACACTCTCCTTTATATACAAAACCTCAAGGAAACAGGAAATTTCATGTTCGAAAAACAGACAATGTTACAGAGGAAAAACGCAGACATGTTTATTCTGGTTCTTTTTAGTGCGAGGGAAGAGCGAAGATACAAGCATAATATATACAAAATGAATTATGTACGATCGTGTGCCACACGGTTGGTACAGAACAATCAAATTCTTTAGTATATATATCATCAATTCAAGAAATTTGTGCAGACGTAACTTTAAATCTCCAAATGCAACAAAAAAATGCCTGTTTGTTTAAAGAATTTACGATGAAGGTTGAAGCTTATATTAGGATATTGGGATAGTCCAAGGGGTTGTGACCTGGGAAGGTTTGTGACCTGGGAAGGGGGTCCGGGGGCTTGCCGCAGGGTATGGGCTGTGACCTGGGAAGGTTTGTGACCTGAGAAGGGGGTTCTGGGGCTTGCCCCCTGGCTAGGGGCCGTGACCTGGGAAAGTTTGTGACCTGGAAGGGGGTCTGGGAGCTTGGCCCCGGCTAGGGGCTGTGGCCTGGGAAGGTTTGTGACCTGGGAAGGGGGTCTGGGGTCTTACCCCCGGCTAGGGGTTGTGACCTGGGAACTACTAGGTTAGGTTAGGTGGGTTTGTTAGGTTCTGTACCCTTTTACAAATCTCAAATGTGTTAAATAATCATGTTTGGCCTATGTTCAGCCACTTACATAATCCATATATTTTTCCAACTGGTTATCTTGTTTATATTTTGCATTTCTGACCATTATTATTACTGTAAATCACTCGTTTATGACATTTCCCGCCCTTAAAACCCCGGTTTCCCCACTCTGTTCCCCCATAATGTCTGGTAATACAACTGATTTGGTATCATCTCCGTTCTCATGTATAGTGCTTCTTAGCATCAAGTGCACTTTCTTTCTATTTTTTGCTGGACGGTACGAAAGAAGAGTAAGGTTTTCACTGATATATATATATATATATATATATATATATATATATATATATATATATATATATATATATATATATACTGTACTTATATTCCTGATATTTTGTCAAACTTACCGTTGATTATTTAATTCATCAAAATAGTTTCACTGTAAGGGAGGGTGCGGGAGAAATGGCCTAGGTGGGAAAAATATCTGAAGGCTGAAATTCCCCTTGGGGGAATAACAGCCCGGGCTGCTTTTCCCGGGGGGAAATCGATCCCAGGCTAATTTTCCCTGGGGGAATTTCAGTCAGGGGGGAAAAAATTTCCTGCAACACCGGTAATAGCTCCAACAACAGCGAATGAATATACAGTGAAGGACTCCCTTTCATTTGGTAAAGAAATTTCTAACTTAAACTTGGGAGAATGTACAATGGCAAGCTTCGACGTGGAGTCTATTCACTAATATTCCTTTGACTGAGACAATACAGTAGATATCTGCATGGAAAGCTGTTTGGAGACGAAGAACAAGTGAATGGTTTTACAAGAAAGGGAATGAAGGAACTTCTGGGATTGTATGCTAAGGATTGTTTGTTTTTATTTGATAAAAAGTTTAATGTACAGGTTGATGGTTGTGCTATGGGTAGCCCTATGGGGCCTAGTCTCGCAAATGCCTTTCTTTCCTATTATGAAAACATCTGGTTAAATGAATGCACTGCTGACTTTAAACCTCTGTTTTATAGACGGTATGTCGACGACACGTTTTTATTATTTCGTAGCCCAAGTCATGTCCAACTGTTTTTAAAATACTTGAATTTCAAACACCAAGTATAAATTTTACTAGTGAAATGGAAATGAATGGTAACATATCTTTCCTTGACATCAACATTCATAAATTTGGTACTGGGTTTAACACATCTGTCTAAAGGAAACCAACGTTCACAGGCTTATGCACTAAATTCTCTTTTATTCCTATACAATATAAGAGAAATCTTGTCTGCACTCTTACTTATAGAGCGTATAACCTTTGCTCTAATTACCTAAACATTCATAAGGAACTGATGTATATTAAAAAACTACTTTATAACAATGGATTCCCGTATAATTTTACTGATACTTATATAGGGAAAACACTAAGCAAACTCACGCTACCACAATGTGAAAAGAAACTAATTGCTCCTCGGAAAAATATCTTCTTTTCTATTCCATATCTGGGGTCCCACAGTTTTAAAATACGAAATCATTGCAGTAGAATTGTGCGTGAATTTTATCGTCAGGTATCATTGAAGATCGTGTTTTCCCCCTCAAATGCTATGAGCAAATTTTTCAAATTTAAAGACCGGGTCTCAGATGATCTTTGTTCGGGTGTCATATACAAATATAAGTGTGATCGCTGTAATGCATCATATATTGGGGAAAGTGAAAGGCATTACCGTGCAAGATTGTCTGAGCACTTCGGTCGTTCACCTAGAACGGGTAGTTATATGGCAAAACCACCCCATTCAGCCATCAGAGATCATTCCCTAAGTGAGAACCACCCGATATCCAAGGTGAATTTTTCCACTTCGCAGAGTAACCTCGACCTAGTAATAAAGGAGGCAATATTCCAACGCAAACTGAAACCAAACCTGGGCCGGGCAACGTATGAATTAAATTATGTTTAATTTTATTTCATGTGAGTTTATAGCGCTGGTGCTTTGATCTTTTATTGTGTATTTAGATTGATTTTATAGTTTTGTTATTTTCCTATTTTTATTTCATGAGGTTTTTGTATGGTTATTTTAAATTTTCTGTTTTAAATATTTATCATACTATGTTTTAACTTGTACAATGTATTCTATTTTAGGCTCTGATGATGGAAATAGATTTTCCGAAAGCTCAGCAATAAACATGTATATCATAACCCTGGTACTATTATTCATATTGAAACTCCGCTTTCCACGGAATAAATCAATAGCTGATATATATACATATATATATATATATATATATATATATATATATATATATATATATATATATATTTTCCTAATAAGCCATATATTTTAATGCATTAACGTCTGGATTCTCTTAACGAACTTTGGATCAGTCTCTCGAGGCAAACTCACTGAAACAATAGCATCTGCCCTGCCGGGATTCGAACCCTGGTCCAGGATGCTTGTATAACAGTGACCGTACCATTCCTTCTTTCTCGCATTCGAGACTTTTGATCTTTCTTTCTGCTAATTGTAGTTTCTTTTCAGCTTCCTTACAGAAGTCGAAAAGCCCTTCAGTCATATTGAAGGCTAAATGGTACGGTCACTGTCACACAATCATCTTGGACTAGGATTCAGATCCCGGCCGGTCAGATGCTATTGACTCTTGAGTGATTTCGCCTCGAGACCTGATCCTGAGGTCGTTAAGAGAATCCAGACATTGATGTATTAAAATATATGGCTTATATGAAATATGGAAAACACGTTTAAATGTGCAAAATTTATCAAATATATATATATATATATATATATATATATATATATATATATATATATGCGTGTATGTATACACACACACAAAGACATAAATACCTCTTAACATCGAATTCACAGTGCCTCGGGATCAGAGACCCAAGGTCGGAATAAACTTTATGACAGTAGCTTCTGGTTGGCCATGAATTTGAACTTTTGCTCAGTTTCTTTATTCTGAGTTCGAATCCACGGCCAACCAGAAGTTACTATCATAAAGTTAATTTCCCCTCCCCTTGGGTCTCTGATCCCGAGACAGAGAGAATGCGTTATTAAGAGCTGTGTATATATATATATATATATATATATATATATATATATATATATCTATATTTATATATATTTATATATATATATATATATATATATATATATATATATATATATATATATATACGGTTCTTGGACATGTCACTCTAGCAAGCTACACTCACCCCGAAAACAATTGCGTATGAGCTAATAACTTCTAAACTTCATAGTTGTACAGACAACCTTCAACAATAACGTACGTTTCACAACGTCGTGCCGAAAATGCTGCCGATGTTAAGGTGATTCCTACATGACAAGTGTATGATCATCATCATCATCTCTTCCTACACCTATTGACGCAAAGGGCCTCAGTTAGATTTTGCCAGTCATCTCTATCTTTAGCTTTTAAATCAATACTTCTCCACTCGACATCTCCTACTTCACGCTTCATAGTCCTCAGCCATATAGGTCTGGGTCTTCCAACTCTTCGGCCTTTAAGATATGATTAATTTTTACAAGAAATAATAGCCTTCTAAATCCCATAAGAATTAATTTTAATTGTTTTATATATTTTTTTGCCATAATTTTAGTTGTGAATTGTTCACTGCGGATATGCTTAATTGTCTAATAACATGAAGCATGGTTAACTACTGCATTGTAACTGTTCAGTGGCTACTTTCCTCTTAGTAAGGGTAAAAGAGAGACCTTAAGCTATGGTAAGCAGTTTTTCTAGGAGAAGGACACTCCGAAATCTAACCATTGTTCTCTGGTCTTGGGTAGTGCCATAGCCTCTGTACCATGGTCTTTCAATGTCTTGGGTTAGAGTTCTCTCGCTTGAGGGTACACTCGGGCACACTATACTATCTAATTTGTCTTCCTCTTGTTTTGTTAAAGTTTTTATAGTTTATATAGGAAATATATATTTTAAGGTTACTGTTTTTAAAATATTTTATTTTTCCTTGTTTCCTTTCCTCACTGGGCTATCTTCCCTGGTGGGGCCCCTGGGCTTATTGTATTCTGCTTTTCCAGCTAGTGTTGTAGCCTAGCCAGTATTAATGATACTAATAATGATAGAAGGCATTGATAGGGGCCCGTGCATCAGGCATCCGACCCCTTAATGAGGGATTGATTGATTGATTTAAAGTTTTCAGGCATCCAGACATCTAAGGTCATTGACGCCGTCCTTAATGAGGGATTCTCGGTGGGAAAGAAAAGGAAGAAGATGCTTGATTTTCTCTGAAAGTACTCAAATTATCGATAACTTACAATTTATATCGATACTTGCGATACTAAGGGTAATATCGAATGTGTTGATAATTTAATATCGATAGGCCTACCACTGGCTGCATCCTAATGGACACTGCTTCGGAAATCACCAACCTCCATATTGAAGATGGTGAAGAACATAATACAAGAATCAGCTTGTGAATATTATTTAATATTTCTTTGCTACATTTGCTAAGCTTCCTATCTATCTATCTATCTATCTATATATCTATCTATATATCTATCTATCTCTATCTATCTATTTATCTATCTATCTATTTATCTATCTATCTATCTCTATCTATCTGTCTACCTTTGTCTTCAGAGTTCTTTAAGACTTTCCCCCAAGTCCTTCGAAGACGTAATTTGAAGACCATTTTCCAATCTTGGAGACAAAACGGATCCACGGTTCCGAGTTGGCTTTACGAGGACTACTTTGGAGATGAAATTTTGTTTTTTTAAGATCAATGCTGTGTCGGGTAGAATTGTGTCTCATAGACAAATTACAATGGCTATAACTGTATTTGATTTGTTGTGTGTAGGGCTCATAGGAGCAGGATGTGTTACTACTTTATTCAGCAACGAATTGCTGACAACAATTGGTTATTATACCATCTTCACAGGTATTGGTGGAGTGTTACTAGGAAATATTGCAAAAAAGTGCAAGGAACGTTTTTGGAATAGACGGGAAGTGATGGGATTTGAGGAAAAGAAGAGGGCAATCGATGAACTCAATGGAAATATTGAACGCTTCATGGAAAAAAGGCTCAATATGACTGAAGGGCTTTTTGACTTTTGTAAGGAAGCAGAAAAGAAACTACAATCAGCGGAAAGAAAGATCGAAAGTCTTGAATGCGAGAAGGAAGGAACGGAAAAAAAAACAGGGTATACGAAGACGCATTAATCCAAAAGGAGAAAAAAATTCAGGATCTGGAGATTGCCTTGGATAAGAAAGAGAAGGAAGAAGCCCCGGATGAAAGACTGCTTAATGAACTAGAGAGTCGGAAAGTAGAAATCCTTGCTAAAAACAACGAACTCCAGAGAATGAAAGAAACATGTATTGAAAAGGAACGAAAGCAGAATGAAGAAATCGAGGAACTCCGAAGGAAAAATCGTGAAGACAATATAATGCTGAATGAACTCCGGGAAGAAAACAAGAAACTGCGTCAGAAACTACATGAAGTGAAAACGGAAATGGAATCTCTGAGGGCAGAAAGCAAGAGCCACCAAAATCTAAAGCCAGAGGAGACACTTAGTTACAAGAGATTGAAACTTGAATGTGCCCAAAAAGACCAGAAGATAAACGATCAAAAAGAAATATTGGAAAATCTTAGAGTTGAAAAGGAAGAAAAAAGCAAAGAGGTCGAGATATTGAACAACCACCTCCAAAAGAAAAATGAAGAAACGAACCACGGAAATACAGATGAACCCTTACTGGTGGAAGGACTTTTTGCATATATGAACGATAAGGTCGATGATGCGAAGAACCTTTTCGAAAAACTTTTGTCCAGCAGTGTGAGCAACAAGGAAGTGCTCTTTTGCGTATTCTTCTTGCCAAAACGAAGGCAGCTTTTGATAATCCCGACCACTTGGAAATCATATTGAACTGTTGTGAGGCCATCGAAAAGGGTCTTAAAGGACGGAATGTGCACTTATTACGTGGAGAACACCTTTCTGAACACGGTCTTTATGATGCTGCCCGTGAAGACTTTGAACTTGTGCTAAGTTTGAAAAATTCAGAGGACTCTTTGCAAAAGGTTAACGAGGTTAAGAAGAAGGTGCAGATGTGGGAAGATTTCAATCATTATCAGGTTTTGGGGGTAGAACAGAATGCCAAAAAGTCAGAGATTCTAAAGGCACACAAAAACTTAGCAATGAAATACCACCCTGACAGACATAGGAATAAACCTCAATTTTTGCTAGACGCTTTTGAAAATAAATACAAGAGGATATGTATGCTAAAACTGTTCTTACCGATGAACAAGATCGACATAAATATGATCAAGAGCTTCAACGACATCGCCTAAATAATAATCAGCAGCACCAGCGCCCGGGAAGACAAGCGGCCGGAAATCATGGCCACAATAATCGAGGACCAACAAGAGGATTCGAATTTAACAATCATAGAGAACAACCGAGAGGATTTTACAGTCCGAGAGGAGCAAAAGGATTCGAATTCAATAACAATCAACGATTCGCCAGACAATTCGGATTCAAATTTCCCCAAGGACAGGGAGGATTCCACTTCGGCAATATATTTGATTTGTTTGATGAATATTACAAAGGTAATGAGTAAATACCCTAGTTGAAACAACTCCTGTTAAAAGATGGATGGCTTAACCACCTGGCTTGGAGGATGCTTGGAAGAACCAAGAGGATTGGCTCTGCAGAGGGTAGAAGCTTGGCTTGTTCTAGTATGCTATGTATCTTGATGAAGGGGTACATGGTCTTTGTCAAGTGTACAAATGGTCGGATATCTAGATCTATTCTTCCGGATACTAACCTTCGGGTGGGTCTGTTGGAATAATCTAGAACACCGGCTCTGCAGAGGGAACAAGCTAAGCTTCTTCTAGTATGCAGTCTTCTCCTTATTGGTTGGTCCAAGATAGTTCAGCTGGGGAAGTAAGCAAAGTTTCATCGAGGGAGTTGTAAAAAAAAATAATAATAATAAAAAGAATATAAAATAAGAAAATATAAAAAAATGTAAAAAAAATTTTTTTTTTAAATTACGAAAAATGTAAAAAAAAAAATACAAAAAAATGATAAGAAATGTAAAGAAAAAAATAAAACAAAAAGAATATTTATTGTTTTTATAACCCTCCCCCCCCAAAAAAAAAAATATAAATCTTAAAAAAATATATATATATTTTGTTTAGTTTGGAATTGAAAGGAATAATTTTATTAAGAAAAATAGAATTTTATTTAAGTTCAATATCAGGTTATTTTGAACGAAGTTTGGAATAATCTAGAGGCCTGGCTTAGCAGAGGTGGAAAATTAGTTACTCGGATGTACCTTGCATGGCTTAAGAATGCTTGGTTTAACTGCCTGGCCTAACAATGCTTGGCTTAACTATGCTTGGCTTAATAGCCTGGCTTGATGACGCCTGGTTTAGCTGCCTAGCTTAACGAGGCTTGGCTTAATTACCTTGCTTGATGATGCTTGGCCTAACTGCCTGGCTTAATGATGCTTGGCCTAACTGCCTGGTTTAATGATGTTTGGCTTAACTGTTGGATTAATGATGCTTTGTTTAACTGTCAGGCTTAATGATGCTTGGAATAACAGCCTGGATTAATGATGCTTGGCTTAACTACCTGGCTTAATGGGCTTAGCTGAACTGCCTGACTTAATGAGGCTTGGTTAACTGCCTGGTGTAATGATGCTTTGCTTAACTGCCTGACATTAGTGATGTTTGCCTTAATGAGGCTTGGCTTAACTGTCTGGCTTAATGCTCCTTGTCTTAATTGCCTGACTTGATGATGCTTGGCTTAAGGCAAGCATCATTAAGCCAGACAGTTAAGCCAAGCCTCATTGAGGCAAACATCACTAAGGCCAGGCAGTTAAGCAAAGCCTCATTAAGCCAGGCAGTTAAACAAAGCATTATTAAGCCAGTAAGTTAAGCCAAGCATCATCATCTTCTTCTTTGTCTGCATCTTTTCCCAATTTTAAGGGGGGGGGGGTCGATGTTTCTGGTCAGGTTTCTCCGGGTACCTCTGTCCCACACTTCATCATTGGTTAATCCATTTGATCGAAGGTCATTATTGATACAGTCCATCCACCTTCGCTTTGATCTCCCTCTCCCTCTCGTTCCCTGTACCTCCATTTCCATCACTCTCCTCCCAATATACTGTTCATCTTTTCTCATGACATGACCATACCACCTCAGTCTACTTTCTTGGATCTTATCTGATAGTTTTCTAACTCCTGTGGTACCCCTAATTACCTCATTCCGTATCTTATCTCTTCTTGTCACCCCACACATTCATCTCAACACATCCAGAGATGAGAATGTTGAGTGCATGTGTGGGGTGACAAGAAGAGATAAGATACGAACTGAAGTAATTAGGGGTACCACAGGAGTTAGAAAACTATTAGATAAGATACAAGAAAGTAGACTGAGGTGGTATGATCATGTCATGAGAAGAGATGAACAGTATATTGGGAGGAGAGTGATGGAAATGGAGGTACAGGGAAAGAGAGAGAGAGAGAGAGAGAGAGAGAGAGAGAGAGACTAAAGCGAAGGTGGATGGACTGTATCAAGGATGACCTTCGATCAAAGGGATTAACTGGTGATGAAGTGTGATACAGAGGTAGACGGAGAAAGCTGGCCAGAAACATCGACCCCACATAAAACTGGGAAAAGATGCTGACAAAGATGATGATGATGATAATTGGCTCAACTTACTGGTTTAATGTTTGGCTTGATGATGCTTGGCTTAACTGCCTGGCTTAATGATGCTTGGCTTCATTTCTTGGCTTAATGATGCTTAGCTTCATTTCTTGGCTTAATGATGCTTAGCTTCATTTTTAGAATTGATGATGTTTGGGTTAGTGAGGCTTGGCTTATTTGCCTTGCTTGATAATAATTGGCTTAACGAGGCTTGGCTTAATTGCCTTACTTAATAGTATTTGACATAACTACCTTGTTTAATGAGGCTTGGCTTAACTGCCTAGCTTAATTGCCAGGCTTGATGATGCTTGGCCTAACTGCCTGGGTTAATGATACTTGGCTTAATTGCTTGGCTTAATGAGGTTTGGCTTAACTGCCTGGCTAAATGATGCTTGTGTTAATTGCCTGGTTTGATGATACTTGGCTTAACTTCCTTGTTTAATTGTGCTTGGATTTAATTACCTTGCATGATGATGCTTGGCTTAACTGCCTGGCCCAATGATGCTTGACTTGATAATGCTTAGCTTAACTACCTTTTATAACGATGCTTGGGTTAACTGCCCAGCTGGATGAGGCCTGTCTTAACTGGCTGGTTTAATTGCCTGGCTTGAAGATGCTTGGCTAAACTGCCTGGCCTAATAATGCTTGGCCTAACTGCCTTGCTTAATGATATGTGGCTTTACTGCCTGGCTTAATGATGCTTGGCTTTTCTGCCTGGCTTAATGATGCTTGGCTTAATGATGCTTGGCTTAACTGCCCTGCTTAATGATGCTTGGCTTAACAGCCTGACTTGATGATGCTTGGCTTAACCGCCTGCCTTGATGCTTGGCTTAACAGCCTGCCTTGATGATGCTTGGCGTAACTGCCTGGCTTGATGATGCTTGGCGTAACTGCCTGGCTTGATGATTCTTGGCTTAACTGCTTGACTTGATAATGCCTGACTTAACTTTCTGGCATAATGATGCTTGTCTTAACTGCTCTACTTAATGATGCCTGGCTTAATTGCCTGGCTTGATAATGATTGGCATAACTGCCTAGCTTAATGATGCTTGTCTTAACTTCTTGGCACAATGAGGCTTGTCTTAACTGCCTGGCTTTATGATACTTGGCTTAACTACCTGTCTTTATGATGTTTGGCTTAACTGTTTGACTTTATGCTTGGCTTAACTGCCTCACTTAGCTTAACTGCCTCACTTAGCTTAACTGCCTGGCGTGATGATGCTTGGATGAACTGCCTGTCTTAATGAAGCTTGGCTTGACTGCCTGGCTTGATGTTGCTTGGCTTAACTGCCTGGCTTAATGATGCTTGGCTTATCTGCCTGGCTTAATGATGCTTGGCTTATCTGCCTGGCTTTATGATAAATTTGTAATAAAAACTGAGATGAAATAATGAAGGTACTGTACTGAAGTCTTACGTAGGTGTTAAATTTCTTTTATATAGGAAATATTTTTTCCCCATTTCTTGTCTTAAAATGTTTAGACGAGAAATGGTCTCCGTGAAACTAAGACATGAATCTTTGTAGATATGAATATATGATTTTATTTAAAATAAGCTGATATGTTAACTAACTCTTAACTGAAAAACATACTCTATCATGATGCGTATCTTAGCTACATAGAAATCTAAAATTACCAAATGTAATTCTTGCCCTACGTCCATTGGTACACCCGGAAAGTGCTCAATATGTGTCGGAATGATCAGACTTAATTTTATCTAATTTTTCATCGAAAGTTAATTGCTTTTTCTATCAGCTTTGCAATTCGTCAAAATCTGTACATTTTTCTGTGCTTTAAAACTACAGAAAAAAAAGTGCAAATACATTTTTATCTAGAAACTGCAGAAAGAAAGTATAATTTTGACTTGAAACAGACACCGAGATTTAATATAGAAATAATAATGTGTATTTGAAAATAGAACAAAACCATTTAAGTGTTTCTACCTCCCTATATTTTGGGCAGGTAACTGCATGGATTGGAAAATACTCATTTTGTTGGAAGAAGTTTAAGAGAAGAGACAATGAAGTTACAAATGATTTAAGATGTAGCTATTGATTTTGTTATCATTCTTTATTAATAGAGAGCTTAACCAGACCTCTGGTGTGTACTATGATTCAAAGAGAATAGATAAAGTATCTATGAAAGTATTGCTGATCACTCCTGATCTATAACGGTTAATTACGCATTTGTTACTTATATTTTACGCAAGAGAAGCTGTTACAACTAGTGCTGAGTGTCTTTTTCCTGAATAATAGTCTGAAAATACCTTGTAAGATATACCTCAAAGATTCTTTCCTCAAAGAAGAAAAATAAAGAAATGTGATTCATCTGAACAACGAAAAAGTGAAGATATTGTTCAAATACCTGTATGCAATTAATTAATTAATTTCACGAAGATTGATCGATTTTTACAATAGTCATTGAAAACTGACAATTTTTTAGTATAAGACTCTAAGCCTTTATCTTTTGTAACATTTTATTTATTGCAACATCTTAATAGTGAAATATAAATTTAGGGAAATCTTACGAATTAAGATATTACTACTACCTGAGAAATTGGAGCTTTTTCCATCGAAGAGACTGAATACGAAGCTCTCTCATATGTCCTGATATTTCAGAGTTATGGACGAGGCAACAAAATTCACTAATTGAATTCTTGATTATAGATAAGGTCATATTGAAATCTTCTTAATAAGATTCGTAAATTAACTGGGAATATAATATATGGCGAACCTGTCGGGGGTAAATTGCTTCACCGAAGTCCCTCTAAGGTAAACAAAAAGTATTGGAATCAATTATCAACTTGATTCATTTAGACCCGTAAAGAAAATTCTATTGAAGCTCTGTTGCGATTTTCCTGACGGTCCCATTGCTCTGAATTTTTATGGATATATTAATACGTTTTTTCTGTTCCATTATTAAAGAATTTTTTTTCTTGGCTTACAACTATGAAATTAAGGTAAAGATAATGTAATTTCATTATTTCGTAGAATAGATATCATGTCTTCCAAAGCTAATTCTTTGATTATAAAATTCATTGATGAAAATGTAACCACAGTCACAGTTTATTGATAAGTTTTATCCTTAAAGAAAAACATGTGGTATCAAAGCGCCAAAAAACAGTGAATTGCTAACTTCAGACATTATTGCCTCCATTTGACCTAAATTACATTCTGAATTATATTCTTTCCTTAAGGATGATGGCCAATTGCTTCTTTTGGGAGTTAGCTTTAATCTTTCCCCTTGCCATTCCTTTCTTAGTTTTCATCAGTATTGGACTAAGCAGGCTGCTCTTTTCGTCAGCATCCCTTCATTCGAAGAGAAAAATGACCTTATTACTTCTTGGGGTCTCAGCTTGCTAGCTTTCAGATGTTGTTAGACATTTTTAGTACTCTTGTTACTGTTCTAGTCTCACTTATTAGATAATTCCCATCTTCTCTCAACCTAACATCGCCCTACTCAAAAAACTAGATTTTGTTGGAATACATACCATAATTCCTTTCCCCTCGTATTTTCAATTTTTCTCGGCATTGGAAGCGACCGAATTGATATGCAGACCTCCTGCAATCTTTCTATGCCTCTCTTATTAAGTGATTCCCTTCTTCTGTCACCATAACTTTATCCAACACTCAAAGACTTGATTTAGTTTTGCCCCTGATTTTCGAATGCGTGCCATAATCCCCCCCCCCCTCCCTCCCTCTCGTTGGTAACACTTTCAGTCTACCTTGATATTGGAAGTGAATATATTGATTAGGGCTCAAATGGACGAGTGCCAAAACCCATCGACCCCGGTATTGTTCTTTCCAGTGAAATCACCCAGCGGCAACAATCCCATAACAACAGAACACTTTGTAGGTTCGTCAGAAGTTTGTCATAGATGTGTATTTTAGTGACAGGATTCTTCATTGTACGAGATACAAACTGCAACGTTATTCGTTCCCTTTTCTAAATCCTTATACATATTGTTAGCTAGCCTTATGTACATAGTTGTGCCATGCAAACAATTCGTTCTCGCGTAGTCTTTGCCTGTTGGTGGTAGTAATTCAATTTTTATCGTTAAGTCTATCGTACTTGTTTCTATTCGCCGGCTTAGATAACAAAAGGCCTGATGCCTTTTCGTTCTTTGTTAATCTTATACATCATATGTGTTTACTGGTGATGTTTTAGTAAATTTAAATTTTGATCTCCAAAACATAAAATTTTTTACTCTTCAAGTTAATATATATCCTTAAACAGCTCTTTCTGTTTCGTCACATTGAAATTCTTGTTTTATGAAACTGAGACCTTTGTTAAAATTGGTATCAGGTGACACCTGTGTTAAAATTGGTATCAGGTGACACTCAGATAATTAATATTTCATGTCCATACGAGTTATTCAGAAGGATTGTAAAACTTGACACGTCTTTTTTTTTTTTTCAATAAAGTTTAATGCCATTTGAGATGAAATAATGAAGAAACTGTATTGACGACGAGAAATATTCTTCGTAAAACTAAAACATGAATCTTTGTACTGTACATGTGAGTATCAGAGCTTATTCAAAAGAAGCTTTTATGGTAACTAATACTTAACTGAGAAAGATACTGTATCATGATGCGTATCTACCTACGAAAAAAGTTAAAATGTCAAATTGCAATTTATGCCCTCCATTTCCTGAGTCCATTGGTACACCCGGAAAGTTGTCATTGTGTGTCGGAACGATCAGACTTAATTACATTGAATTGAATAAGTTTAAAATTAAAAACTTAGCGTTATTTATTGAAGAAATTTTATTTAATCTCGGCAAATTTACAATAATGTTCAAATAAATAAGGTTATCTCTGTAATAAATTGACATAACTATCAAACTGTGAAACAGATGTTCCGACAGGAGTAGTATGCCCTTCCAGCGCTAAGTTCTAGTTGATCTCCTTGTGCCCGAAACGGACTTGCTTATATACAAACTCTGCTCTTAGAACATGATGCTTCGTACTAAACGGTGATTCATCAATTAGTAAAAAGACAACTAATGGTGAATTACTTATAAACAACTTTCCAAAACTAACTCAACCCAACTAAGTAAACAACTTATTACATCATTAATATATATATATATATATATATATATATATATATATATATATATATATATATATATATATATATATATATATATATACATACATCATTTGCTAGTATGCTATGCTGCATTATAAAGGCCTCAGACATGTCATTCCGCACACATCTGTTTATGGTCATTCTATGCCAGTTTATACATGCATATTCTCTTAGTTCGTCAATCCATCATTTTCTCTTCCATCCACTGCTTCATTTGCAATGCTTAGAGACCCATTTTGTTATTCTTCTTTTCCATCTATTATCTGCAATTCTCATTATATGTCCATATTTTTCTTACATGCTGTTAGAGTATCCTCTACTTTAGTTTGCTTGCGTATCCATGTTGTGCGTTTTGTGTTTTTAGTGTTATTCCTGTCATTTTTCTTTCCATAGCTCTTTGAGTTGTTACTAGCTTATGTTCTAAGGCTTTAGTAAGGCTCCAAGGTTCTGATGCATAAGTTAATACTGGTACGACCATCTGATTAATTTATGTGTATATATATATATATATATATATATATATATATATATATATATATATATATATATATATATATAGGCATTGCTCATATTTAATGTATTAGCGTATCAATGCCAAAGGATTGAAGTAAATTCCATTAACAACTCTACCAAAGAAATGTACAATGGTGTGAAAAACCTCACCAAGAAACTCAAACCATCTGTTGACACCATCAAAGATGAAGATGACCTAATCCTTTGTGACGGAGAGGAAGTCAAACACAAATGGAAAGAATACTGCACAAATCTCTACAAAAGAAATGAATCCATTGTAACACCAGTCCCATACGGGCAAGTGTCTTCAGAACCAGAACCACCTCCTCTGATTGATGAGATTAGAGAAGCTATCAAAGAACTCAAACTTGGAAAGAGTCCAGGAAACGATCAGGTCACAGCCGAAATGATAAAGAATGGAGGTGAGAACGTCGAGATATTCTACCACAGGCTCTGCAAAAAAATCTGGATCGAAAACAAATGGCCAGACGATTGGGGGGAGTCAGTCTTTGTCCCCATCCCTAAGAAAGGTGACACCCTCAAATGCAGCAATAATAGGACAATCTCCCTCATTAGTCACAGTAGCAAAATTCTTTTAAAAATCATGGCTAAAAGAATGGCAAACAAACTGAACGAAGAAATCGCTGACGAACAAGCAGGATTCCGTCCTGGGAAAGGCACCAGAGACCAAATCATGACTCTCAAGATGATCCTTGAAAAAACAGAGAACGAGGAATCGACGTATTCCTTTGTTTTATTGACTACACTAAAGCCTTTGATACAGTTGCACATGACATCTTATGGAACGACATGTACTCTATGGGTTTTCCACCTCATGTCATCTCACTTCTGAAAGCACTGTACAATCAACAGAAAGCAGCAGTGCGAACATCTTATGGCCTAACGGATTGGTTTAACATCGGACAAGGTGTCAGACAGGGATGCATTGTTTCTCCCCACCTCTTTAACATCTACTCGGAAACCATAATGAGAAATGCGCTTGAAGACTACGAAGGAGGCATAACTGTTGGAGGACAAAAGATCACTAATCTCAGATATGCCGACGATGTGGTTTTAATCGCTGGAAGTATGAAGGACCTCCAAACATTAGTATCAAAAGTAAAAGCTGAGAGTGAAAAAGTGGGACTGTACCTAAATGCTAAGAAAACAAAGGTCATGAAGTGTCAAAAATCCCCGTCTGATCAAGAAATCCTACTAGACGGAGTAGGAGCAACTTTCACCAATAATGGAGACGACTCCCAAGAGATCAAAAGAAGAATTGGTATTGCAAAGAATGCAACCATCGCACTAAGCAATGTGTGGAAAGACAGACATATCACTTTAAACACAAAGAAGCAGCTTCTCAAATCCCTTGTTTTCCCCATCGCATCATACGGCT
>NC_090727.1:6735438-6755438 GCF_036898095.1 Palaemon carinicauda | reverse complement strand
TATATATATATATATGTATGTATATATATATATATATATATATATATATATATATATATATATATATATATATATATATATATAATCATGCACGTGTGTAAAAACACTGTGATTCAATTCCAGGTATTTTTGCAATAAGATAATTGATTTTCTGATGGAATTTTAAATACTTTCATATTAAAAATATATCCAAGTAATATTTCTGTCAGCGTTTTGGGAAATAAATAAATCCTGTTGTTAAAATCGGTATATATCAGACGACAATTGCTTCCCTAATGCATAGCTAATCCTCCTGTGATGAATGATTTTCCCTCTTGATCTGTCGGACAAAAACTTCTGGTGTCCGTAATTTCTTATTCCTGATCTAGATCATCTCTGGCATCGTCGTTCGGTTAGTTCTTTATGCATGTTGTCAAAGAATTGTCATAAAAGTCTGACCATCTCTTGCATTCAGATCTTTCCAGATTGGACCATCCTGTACGTAGTGCTAACAATCATATCTTGTTCATCATAAAGTTCAATACTACAGAGTATTCTAGAAGTTTTATTCCAGTTGTGACTAGATTGTGGTATGATCCCCCTAATCGGCGAGAATCGGTAGTATTTCAGAAGTTCAAAAATTCAGTGAATGGTTTTAGGTAGAAAAGGCTGACACAAGTCTCTCTTTAAAGTTTATATATGACACATATATCTGTTATAATGTTGTTACTGATCTTAAGATATTTTTGTTTATAACTTCTCGTATATAGCTTATTCATATCCGTATTTCCTTTCCTCCTCATGGGGCTATTTTTCCCTGTTGGAGCTCTTGGACTCCTAACATCTTTCTTTCCCAACTAGGTGTTTAGTTTAGCTAGTAATAATAATGATGATAATATACATATTCCAATTCCATGCTCAAACCAATTTTTCTTGCTCCCCTCATATCAATACCTAGAAGAGCGTTCCATAAGATTTCGTGCATTAAGAATGATAAATATATGATCATATTAGAATATGTATCCGGAAAAATGGTTTCGAGAGAAATGGAAGTTGAATCCATCGGATGAAATGTGAATTCAGATCTGTTCAGAAGACTCCTGTGATCTCTTGAAGAGATGATATTGGTAAGCATGAAATAATCTTCAATAGATTTAGTAGATTTGAGAAAAAAAAACCCTCGGAAGGATATTGAGAGTTGAATTGCAGGTCAGGATTAGAAATAAAACAATAGGAGACTTTGTTTTCTCTTCTCTTACTTGTCCTTTTCCATTTCCTCCTTCCTCTTTTAAGACGGACTCGTGGCTCCCAATGTGCTAGAAGTTGATCAAAGGCGACACCTTCTTTTACACGAATCACAGATTAAATCTCTCTCTCTCTCTCTCTCTCTCTCTCTCTCTCTCTCTCTCTCTCTCTCTCAAAATGTTTCATGATTGCTGAATAGATTAAGGTTGGACGTGGGTTCTTTTCTCGAGAACACAGCATTTATACGAGGTTCCTCATAAGTTGTCCTTCTTTTGACATGTAAAAATGATGTATTGTGAAATCATTGAAGTTTCTCTCCTAAAAAAAAAAAAAAAAAAAAAAAAAAAAAAAAAAAAAAAAAAAAAAAAAAAAAACGCAACTTATTCAGTTCCAAGATCATCTTTCGCTTTAAACTTCTAATATAGAAAAAATATAATTTTGAACAAACGCCTATCAACGAAATTCCACCAACATTAAGAGAAGCTCATTTGTAATTATGATGGTCTCCATTAAATGTGATCTTTTCTCATTAGTAGGAATCAGCCCATTGCTCCTCTCGTTTGCTTCTTTTATTTTTTGAGTCTCTCCATTCTCATAATTATCTCATAAAGAATGTGTTCATATCAAAGTTTTAAGTTAGAAATGTTATTTTTATACATGCATTATATTTTTTATACTTTTTATATTAAAGTACTGAATAAAAAGTTAGATGATCTAATGATAGACATGCAATAATATCATTGAATTATTGTATGGGAAGAAACTGTAGTTATTCTGGAATCTGCTGAGTAAAGGGCAGATTATCATTTATGTAGTTTGACCTTTTCCACTCGTCCTCACCGTGAGGTTGTTCTAGGTCCTAAGGAGTATTGTTTGTTAGACGAGACGGCAGATAGGTTCCAGGCTTCATTAATAAGGTCAAAGATGATTTATGTATGAATTCTGGGGAAATGAAACTGAAAATCGTAAAGAGTAACGTAAAATTTGTGGTATAATTTCGTTTGCTTTTATCGTTTATTTTATGGTTCAAGTTATATGTATCTTAAGTTTTCATTTCTAATTTAGTCGAATGGGTTTTTAATAGCTTATAGCGCCATATAAATCCATTCATATATCAATATAAGTGTTATATATAAAAAAAGATCAATATTTTTCACCTCTCCAGTCGGAGAATATTTCTGTCACCAACTTTCATTTCACAAAATCTTGGGTCAATTAACTTTTTTTTGTTTTTCCCTAAATTGCTCAGAAATGAGTGGAAAATCATCCATTTTTTTCCAGTACTTTGAGAACATTCCCAATGGGAGTAAAAATTGCCGAAAGAACCATTAATAATTCTTGTCAGTTTCATTCTTTTTATCTTTTTGTGTTTTTTTTTCTGCATTTATCCCAACCTTTTGTGGTGAAGTTGTCACGGATAGAGCAGATAAATCCACTGCTGTATTCATTAGTTATCTTAATTTTTGCTGAGTGATAGTGTGTGTATACACACACACACACACATATATATATATATATATATATATATATATATATATATATATATATATATATATATATATATATACACACACAGTACAATGTGTGTGCATGTATGTATTTTTACGTAATATATGTAGTATATTTTAATATATATATATATATATATATATATATATATATATATATATATACATATATGTATATATATACAGTATATATATATATATATATATATATATATATATATATATATATATATATATATGTGTGTGTGTGTGTGTGTGTGTGTGCGTGTGTGTGTGTGTTTGTGTGTGTGAGTATTAACATGTGCCTGTTTTACATAGACCTATTGCTAAATCGTAGAACCTACTCTTCCAACAGTAGTCACTCCATACACCTAGAGGTGTACCAGTATAGAGTCAGTCACCTACAATCATTGAGAAACCCTTATATGCGTGTGTGTGTGTGTGTGTGTGTCTGTGTGTGTGTGTGAGCGCGCGCTTATGTTCGTTTAAAACTTTAGAAGGTTACAACCTATATTTTTTTCGTATTATTTTATTCACATAAGACATATCGACAAGGTTTTAACATTTTCTCGTTTTCTGTCTCAATGAACACCCGCTGTTCTAGTTTATTTGAAAAGTATTTGCCTTTGGTCCATAAGTATTACAGTTTCTTCAGTAAAAATCATTTTTATCTCCTGATGGGAAGGTTTGTAGCTAAGTGTAGATCAAAATTTGGCACACATATCGACAAGGTTCAAGATAGGTGGATGTAAGGAGGGGAAGCAAAGGCACTCCTCACTCTTTACTGCTGATTCATTGTTTCAACGCCAATTTTCAATATATTAGATATTAATTTCCTTTTAAAAGGTAGGAATATTTATTTCATTACTGTCTCGAGGTTGGACGGTGCATTTTGCTGATCTATTTGACTGTTATAATCCTTTTAAATTAATATCGCAGTCAAATAGGTCAAAAGGTAAAACAATCCACTTATGCTAAAGATGGCTAAAATCAAATTTATTTTAGTACGTTATTTGATTTAGCTTTGATTAATGAATTTAAAATATAAAAATTTTCTAGATTTGATGTGTAAAATTCATGAATAGTTGAGTAACATAGAGCGCATATTGAACTTTTGAATTAAGACTCTGGTTAGAGGCATAGGTGCAAAATCCAGTTTAGATCTGTCGTGCAGAAATGCAGTATTGAAAAACTTTACTTGTTTTTCTTAACTAATTAATTCGTGAATTGGTTTAAGGAACTCATTTTCAGAAGATGAAGCACTATTTGCACGTTCTTAACTATCACTATTAACGAGTGTTCGGAATTTTGTCTCCAGAAATTTTCCATTGGCTCTTCAATTAAGACTTATGTTTGGCCATATGCATTTTCATTGAGGATACTGGCAGTGAGGCAGGCATCCGATGGATTGAACTTGGTACAAAAGTTTCTATTCAACTTGTATACTTTGGTCAATAAATATACTTTTCCTTTTAAAGGGAAATTAATCTGATGTATCAAATCAGTGAACAAGGCCCAATGAATAGCCGGCCCAACGAAAGGCTCAATGAATAACAGATGCCCTTACAGATGATTTAACTAAGTTGGTCAATGAAAAGAAATAAAAAAACTTATGCATGGAGCAACATTTTTCAAATTAATCTCAATTACTTGTGATATCCACCTTGTATTGAAGATTCTTTGTTCGTATCTCCCAGTAAGAAAAGTATTTGATAATTGTTCAACTTCTGCAATATTAAGAATATAAGTTGTTATTACCGATGGCCTCAGAAGGCCATACATTTCAAACAAATGAATCGAGAACGAACAGATTTGAGATTTATGGCAGAGGATCTTTTCCAATAATGGAATGCCTAACGATGAGTCACATTCATCACTTTCCAATAAGAGTATTATCCCCAATATCAAACTGGTGAAAGTGCGCAGATATTTTTCTTTTGTTAATTTTACATTTTTTTTCGACTTGTTACGTAGTGACCTTGATTCCTTAAATCTTGAACATCTGAAGGTGCCTATGTAATGTTGGTGGTTACCATCATGGACGTTATAGGTTTATTTATTTAAGTGTCATACAAAATTAGAATTTCCACTATTTTCTCTTGCTTTTATCTTTAGCTATAGGAAGAAAAGTATTGAATGCATAGAATCTTTTTCTCTCACTCTTATCACAACAGGTTAAAGATCTTAGAGGTCATATATAAATCAATGTAGCTTTTCTCGAAAGTTACGTTTAAAAAGAGTAATGTGTAGAAGCTACGGTCTAATGAGGATTAATATCAATTTCGACTTATCATAAAATCTGATGATTCAGTTATCGTAAATCCATTTTTGAAGTACCTGCATTACAGCAGTATTCCTTACTTGTATTAAAGTTTTATTTTCCAATATGAGCTGCAATTTCTGCAAAGTGCAGGGAGAAATTGTACTATGCATTTCAGAGTCGGACAAGCACCGTTTAAGCAAATGTCTCCTAAACGAATCATTGGATCAGTATATTCCAGCACACGACCTTTAATATTCCGACCAAATTTATGGTCGACAGGAAGAAGAAGAAGCTCTGTTTGTTTACAAACGCTATTTGGAACGCTCTGCTCATTTTGTGATTTTGAGACGGTTTTCCGAGGGTTTTCTTATGAATTTGTACTACAACTTGTGAGTAAGATGCCAGTGAACTAATTAGTGTTCAAGTGAACTAGTTTGTGTCATAGTTTATATTATTAGACGTAGTTTGCCTCGATACACCTCCAAGGAATCGCCAAGCCGGAGGTTTCATGTCGCCTGAGGCGATATGACGTCATCATAGAAAACGGAGCGTTTTCTACTAGCTACGATGGCCAACAACTTTCCAATGGCTGCGAGACTTAAACCAAAGACTACAGTTGGTTTAAAATTTTCGTGTTCCCCTAATTATGAGTCGGCATGTGATGTCATATTTAATAAGTTAAAAATAAGTGAAAAAGACATACGAGGGTTTCAGAACATACCAAATAACAGAGTGGCTGTGAAATTTATTGAGGAGAAGGTTTTTGATGTCTTCATACGAGAGTACGAAGACAAAGTGATTCATTTCGGTAATGGCGAAAAGGCCCTAGTAGTAAATTTGAGTAGTGTATATACCTATGTATCAATACGTTATGCACACTTTGATATAGAAGACTCCCTTTTAATTAGTGTCCTCGAACAGTATGGGAAAGTTCTTCATCTCAGACATAATACCTTTTCTCATGGGAGAGCGAATGGTCTAGAAAATGGAACACGCACTGTGAAAATGGAAATAAAGAAAAATATCCCATCCTCCATAAATATTTGTGGTTATAATGTTGTGTTTTTATATAATGGTCAGAAAAAGACGTGTTACAAGTGCGGAAGAGACTCTCATATGGCAGTTAACTGTAATATGGATAGTGAGCCTAAGTTAAATATTTTTAATTTGAATGATTTCCCAGCAATGCCCGGCAAGGATTCTGATAAGGGTCGGATATCAGAAGAAGATGGTACTCCTGATGTTCAACTGGCAACAGGTAATGAAGGAAATGTGGATCAACCATGTGATGGAAAGAATACTGAAAATGATAAAGAAGAATCCAGCAACCACGGAGAGGACCAGATAGGCGACTTATGCGAAGCAGTAGGAGAACAACTAGTGACCATTCCCTCATCCAAGAATATTGATGATGTTGCTGTTCATCAACACTCAGTCGAAATAGAAGGTCGATCACGTGACCTAGAGGGTCATGTTCCAGGTAATGGTGATAATTTAACAGATACCGACAGTGATAGTGACATCTTTGCAATAAAAAGTGCACCTGAAGGAGCTTCTCAAGTTACCGAAATAACTGAGGATAAGGGGCTTCCACCACAAGATGAACCTCGTATTCCTTACACAGTTGAAAGTCTCTTTCCCGTTGAGGATGGTGTAAATGAAGAACTGGGAAATCTTAAGGAAATCAATATAGCGGTTTCAGTGCATAGGGATGATGAATCAGTGGATGGTGCTACTGAAGAACGTGACATGGATATAGAGGTAAATAAAGTCAGTGATATTGAAGACGATTTGAAAAATTATGATAAAGGCTCAGACGTGATGCCAAAAGGCCAGTGGAACATAGATTTAGATACTGTAGGTAAATTAAAGTTAATTAGAGGAAAATCCAATAAAGAAAAAAGGAAGGAAGAAAAAATGAATGGAAAAGATAGGTTGTCAAAGAAAAAGAAAAAGTAATTGTTTCAGTGTTCGTTGTTGTAATGGCTCTTTCTGTTGCCACTTTAAATATTAATGGCTTAAATGAGGTAATTAAACAAATGAAAGTTGTGTCCCTTATCATGTACTATAAAATTGATATTCTATTGATTCAAGAACATAACGTAAAAGATATTTCAGGGTTGAGTTATCTCACTAATTTTATGTGTATTGTGTTCAATCCATCAATCAATTTAAAAGGAGGTACAATGATTTGTATAAATAATAAAACAAATGTTAAACTTTTAACCAAGGAGATGGATACTAACGGTAGAATTGTTGGTGTAAGGGTATGTTACAATAACTGCATTATACCTATTATAAATGTGTATGCTCCATCTGGTGCCAGTAAATTTGCTGAAAGGGAAGACTTTTTCAAGAATGAAATATTGTATTACCTGCGACATAATATTGATTATCTTATTTTTGGAGGTGATTTCAACTGTATAACATGCACAAGAGATTGCAGTAATAATAACAAAGCCTTATTGTCTAAGTCTATGAGTACTCTCGTGAAAAACCTTGCTCTGAGAGATAATTACAAATTCGCAAACAGGATATTAGAATACACTTATATACGGGAAAACTATGGATCCAGAATAGACAGGATTTATACGGTAAAATTATTTGATAATATAACATCTGTAGACACCATTCCAATAAGTTTCTCAGATCATAGTATGGTTGTTTTGAAATTAAACATAAACACACAAAAAATTGGCACAGGGTATTGGAAGTTGAATGTTAAAGTTTTAGATTCTGATGAAATTGAAGAAAATTTTTTACATGTATGGCAGTTTATAAAGCAGAAAAAGGGTACATTTGATAACATACTCTTATGGTGGGACTGGGCAAAATCACAATGTAAAAAATTCTTTGTCAAATTATGTAAAAAATTTTCTCAAGAAAAGTATGGATTGCTGAACTTATTACAAACAAGATTGCGTCAACTTTATGATATTAACTATAAAACTAGTGTAAATTATGAAAATATTAAGATTCTCAAGAATAGGATTTGTGACATCCAGAATGAAATATTAGAAGGTATAAAGATAAGAGCCAAACTAAATGATCGTACAACTGGGGAAAAAATATCTGCACATCTACTTGGTGCTGAGAAAAAGAAAAATCATACACGCATTACTAACATAAAACAAGCAGATGGTTCCATTGTAGAAAGCACAGAGGGAATTTCTGTTTTTATAAAGGAGCACTTTGAAAAATTGTTTAGTAAGGTAACTGGTCAGGTAAAAAGTCAAGATTATTTTCTTAACCTATGCCATTCTGTCCTAAACCAGGAAGATATAAGTTTGTTAAGTAGAGAATTAGAGGAAATTGAGGTTTTTGATGCTATCAAGAGTATGTGTAAAGGAAGATCACCAGGGTATGATGGACTTCCTATAGAATTCTACAAAAAGTTTTGGTCTTTAATAAAGTCTGACTTTATGGAAGTGTTCAAATCCATTGTGACTGAGAAATATATGTCAGATAGTCAAAATTTGGGTGTAATAAAATTATTAGCTAAAATAGGAGATTTATCTTTGGTGGAGAACTGGAGACCTATATCCCTTTTGAATGTTGACTATAAAATCTTTGCTAAGGTTTTAGCAAACAGATTGAGATGTGTTATTGGGAAGATTATCTCCCCAGAACAATATTGTGCAGTGAAGGAAAGGTCGATTGTGAATTGTAATAATACGATTCGAGATGTAATTTTTCATACAAAACAAAAGAGTGAAGACTTAGCAATTCTGAGCTTAGACTGGTCTAAGGCTTTTGATAGAGTTAATATGGATTTTGTTTTTAAAGTGATGAAGAAATTTGGTTTACCAGATGAATTTGTGGCTCTAGTTAGAATACTGTACAAAGATTGTGTAAGTAGTATCTTGGTAAATGGGTTTATGAGTTCAACTTTTTGTATTAAAAGGTCAGTAAGACAAGGCTGCCCTATGTCAATGCTGTTATATTGTATATTTCAAGAACCTTTGTATAGAGCAATAAAGAGCAATAACAAGATAATAGGGCCTAGCCTTCCAAACAATGTAAATATATGCCTGCAAGGTTATGCAGATGACTCATCCGTGATCTTGTCAACTGATGATTCAGTTAGAGAGTGTTATAAAGAAGTACAATGGTTTGAACTTGCTACAGGTGCACAGCTAAACAAGGACAAAACTAGTATAATTGGGTTTGGGAAATGGGAAAACCGAAAAATTTGGCCTATCAGTTGGTTGAAAACTGTTGAAAGTATCAAAATTCTTGGAATAATTTATTATAGTGATTTTGAGGTTACATGTGAAGAAAATTGGTCTCGCCTTACTCAAAATATTAAAATATCCATAGATATGCTAAGTCAAAGACAATTATCTATTTTCCAAAGAGCTATTATTATTAATTCACTAGTTTTGTCCAAAGTTTGGTATATATCACACACTTTGCCTCCTTTGAAAAAGTACATTGCTCAAATAAATATGCATGTATTCCGATATATATGGCAGGGAACTTACCATCCTGTTGGTAGAGATACTCTTTGTTTGTCGAAAGAGAAAGGTGGATTGGGTATTATAAATGTTTATTTTAAGTCCTTGGCGATTTTCAGTTCAACAGCTCTAAATGATATTAGAAAGGATATTGGTTTAAGTAATTTCTATTGCAAGATGAGAATTAGTTTTTTGTTGGACTTGAAGGAAATAAATGAGGTTTCATTTGTGTCAACATCATTTTATTCAGTTGCAATTAATGTAATCAGAAAAGTTTATCACCATGCAAAATTTCCTAACTTAAGTTCTAAAGATTGTTATAATTTCATAAGGCCAGAGATTGTCCCAAAAATTGAAGGGAGTTATCCATTTATGGACTGGAAAATGGTATGGGACAGCATAAACAAACCTTTCATTGGCATCATGGAGAGAGAGTTTGCCTTTAAATATGCTCATGAAACTTTGGCGACAAATAATCGTCTGAAAATGTTGAATATCAGAGAGAGTGATAAATGTGATCATTGCGATGATGTTGAATATAGTTTGCATATATTTTACTTTTGCAGGCACATCCAGACAATATTGATGTATGTCAAAAATGTATTATTTCATACTTGTGACATAAACAGGGACAATTTTTTAAACACATTAATGTTCAATTATAAATATAGGACGAAAAAGGATTATAATAGCGCCACTGTATTGATAGTTGGTTATTTATATGCTGTTTGGGTCAGTAAGAAGAAACGATATACGAAAGAGGAAACAGATGCCTTTCTTAAGAGTAAATTTCAATATGATCGGTGGCTTTTGAAAAATATCTATAAAGAAAGAATGAATAAAATGTTCACCAAAAAGTATATAAATCATTGTTTTTGAGTGACTGAAAATTAAAATCAAGATGTGTGATGTTGTAAATTGTTAAATTAAATGGGTTTGTTTATAGAAAAATGCAATTAAATGTGTTTATACTGTAAATATTGTAATTGTAAAGAATGTGTAATTTAACTTTTTAATAAAAAGATAAAAAAAAAAAAAAAAAAAATTTATGGTCGACCAGTATATTGCTATGTGTTACATTTGGGGTTTACCTTAGAGTATTGAGCGTAATCCAGTGATCATATCTAAGGTGTTAAACAGTATCGTAGGGATGTCGGCTACTATTTTAACCCCCCCCCCCCCCCACCCCAACACCACGAACAACCCACAGACTACTTGTTGCCTACCCCAATATCGCATTATCTCCCTTCCCGTTTCTGTTTTTACTCCGTCTCACCATCCCTGTCCCGTCTCTGGATTTTGTTGTTTTTTATTCAAATTACATTCATAATATTTGAGTATGACAGCATGCATATATGTATCATACATTAGTGATGTTATTCAATACAGTTACTATTATGCGTGCCCATGAAAACCAGAATGGGCTAAACTACCTTGAAAGCAATGGCTAATCCCTTTGCCAACAAACGAATAGCCGAATTATTACCGACGTGTATAAGGTGACCAGAACGATGAAGTTTTGGCCAACCCAATAAAATCGTTCATTGTTGCTTCATACAATTTTTATATTTTCAAATAACCATTTTATGGCTTTATTGATTCTCCTCCGTCTTCCATATCCCCTCCCCCTCTCATAGGCTCTTGTCACCCTGGTATAGAAGGTATGACTTGAGCGGCGGCAGGTTATAAAGCATTGACTGCCGAGTCGGGGCCAATAGCAACAATGTCTATAATGTTGTCTGCCTTTGATCCCACGGATGCAAAACAGCTTTTGATTTTCGTCTTGCCTCCACCGAATTGTACCAATGCTTGTAGTAAGTGTACAACTACAGAACATTGTAACATTTAGGAGATATTTGCGTTAAACAGTGTTTGTCCACCACTGAAATGTATAATATTATATTTTATAGATGGTTTCCTTATTGGACATTCTTTATATCATATATATATATATATATATATATATATATATATATATATATTATATGTATATTATATATATTATATGT
Organism: Palaemon carinicauda; assembly: GCF_036898095.1. Lineage (NCBI taxonomy): Eukaryota > Metazoa > Arthropoda > Malacostraca > Decapoda > Palaemonidae > Palaemon > Palaemon carinicauda. The sequence goes on along the minus strand of NC_090727.1, from coordinate 6,743,977 downwards.
ATATATATACATATATTCATACATATATTATATATATAATATATTATTCATTTTATATATATATATATATATATATATATATATATATGCATATATATATATATATATATGTATATGTATATATATATATATATATATATATATATATATATATGCATATATATATATGTATATGTATATATATATGTATATGTATATATATATATGTATATGTATATATATATGTATATGTATATATATATATATATATATATATATATATATATATATATATTATATACACACAGTATATATCAAACTGTTTTATGTATGCAATCTCAGTAAATCCTTGATATTGAAGGTACGTGAGAGCATTGCATAGATTTACTATGATTTTCATCCTTAACATTAGATTAATTAATATTTATTTTGAACAAACATTCACACATAACAATCCAGTAAGCTGTCAACAAAACATTCAAAAAACAAAATACAGTTAAGTGAAAAAGAAAGTAAATTAGTGGATATATTTCTTTCTGTCACTGGATATACAAGGGCTATACTGTAGTAGATATCAATGCAGAAATCCTTGCAATTTATTTCTTTATTTCTTATGCTAACAGACTTAATTGTGGCTAGGGCTAATCAGGATCTACAATGAAACCCCAGTTTAACTGTTATTATGAAGCAAAAATATCAATATCCATTAGTGTTTATCATGAAATCTTTCGTCATTTTTTAATTTATTTATTGTATGGAAAATCGAAATCTCTGATTAATTCCTGAAGGTTTCAATTATTTGCCTTGGATTACCTTGACCATTCGGTCATTACCTTTTCTATAAATGAAAGTTCATAATCCTTTTGATGATCAAGAGATATTCCCAAATGGAGGACATTAGCATTGAATTGGAAGACCCGCAAATAAAGGCTAATAATAATCACTTGCGTCAAGGCAATTGCGGCAATTTGATACTAGATGAAGGACTCAGTAATGATCATTCTAATTGTGCAATAAACCCTTCGCTGTTACGACATGCTCACAAAATATTGCCAATTAATTTGTCGTGTGATAGCGTATCTTTCCAATTAGATAAAGCCTTAAAGCATTAGATTACAAAACAGACTAATTATTGGCTTCTCGTGTGAGCGAATCTAATTTCATTCCCATAATGACTGCATCGGCATTGGGAAGGTTGCAATGGAAGGTGAAATGTACGCCAAAGATCATATAGCAGCCGGAAAATATATTAATTGAGACAAGTGTCTCCAAAGGATTTTGACACAAAAAAATGCCTAATGAAAATCATTGTTTTTAATATAATTGAGGATGGGTTTCTGACTCACTGATTTTGAGCAATGTTACCCATTATTATTATTATTATTATTATTATTATTATTATTATTACACACACACACACACACACACACACATATATATATATATATATATATATTTTATATATATATATATATATATATATACGATTTTCACGTGTTAAATGTTTTAAATAGGGCATATCTATTTTGACGTTGTTACTGTTTTTAGAATGATTTATTGTTAATTTATTCTCATAATTTATTTATTTCCATATTTCCTTTCCTCACTGGGCTATTTTTCCCTATTGGAGCCCTTGGGCTCATAGCATCTCTCTTTTCCAACTAGGGTTGTAGCTTGGCTAGTAATAATAATAATAATAATAATAATAATAATAATAATAATAATAATTACAAAATAAAGTTAAACAAATAACTTAAAATTTAAACATACTCGTTTAAATTAAAATTGGCTTTAAAGAGCCGCTTAGATTGTACAAAGAAGTGTATTTCAAGTTTTGTACAATTCAATTTTTCTTGCTCTTACTTTTTATTTCATGGCCTACATTTTATTTTATTTCATGACCTACAATTTTGTAGGTTGATCCGTGTCTGAAAATTCACTCTTATTATATCAGAGAATATTTTTCTGAAATATGTAATTATTCATAACAGCCGTTAAGATTATTTTGTGGACGGAGATTTAAAAGTTCCCGGTAACGTTCGCACTGTTTCCCAAAGACTAATGAGTACCACTTTTGTTCTTTAAAAATTTTAGTGACAAAAGAAACTTGTTATTCCTCTTGTATATATCAATGTGGATCAAGAATACGTTCAACTTTAGTTGTTAATGATACTCTCTCTCTCTCTCTCTCTCTCTCTCTCTCTCTCTCTCTCTCTCTCTCTCTCTCTCTCTCTCTCTCTCTTGTTTTGTTATTAGTTATCACATCTCAATTATCATTTGTTAGGAGTAATATCCCATGTCAGGGAATAAATAGTACTATAAGGTGTGTTCGATTACAATTAACTTACATGTGTCATTTTAAGTTAGTTGTGAGAATAACTGGTCTTCACGAGACGAAATCACACGTATCAGCGAACATCTTCGTAAATCAAATTATTTCCTGATTCGGAAATCCCTTGTGTTACCGATACCAAATTAGGTCACGCAACTTTAATAACTCTCCTTTGTTATGGAGAAGAATTGGATGTTTTCCTTTGTGTGGTTTCTTTGTTCGTCCTTTGTGTACTTTGCATGTATAGTTTACATTTTGCTTCTATGATTTTTTTTCGTTTTTTTACACTTTCGAGTGGAGAGCACTAAAAAATGTTAGTCTTTCAAGTGCTTATTGTAACACTGGGGATATTATCTTAGTGATCGGACTACCTATTACCAAATTATCTACTTAGATCAACTGTCACAATTATTTTTTTTAACAGAGCCTAACCATCTCCCTTTGCTTGGCTTAGAAAACAACTTACTTGCTCTTATTTGATTTTCTAGGATTGTACGGAAGTCACACTCATACACACACACACACACACACACACACACACATATATATATATATATATATATATATATATATATATATATATATATATATATATATATATATATATATATATATATATAGCAATTATAAAACTAGTTTAAACTGCAATAGACTAATATTTAAGTAGAGTCCACCCGGAAATATGAATTTAAAAGTTCCACAAGAATTTATACACTTACCTATAAAACATATATGAATATTTTACTTGTCTTTTAATTTGTCTATTCTCTACCAAGAAGAAAATTGATAAATTAAAGAAAATCATTTAATCATTTTTTCATTACTCTCACAGAAATTCTTAATTGACTATTTGTTCCTTATAGTTGTGTATTTAAGGCAACAATCTCATAGGAGACGAGACTCTTGTAATTATGTTGTAAAATAATCCAAAACATAGGCTAAAACCATGCATTTTTTTTGACATATTATGAGAGAGAAGGAAAAAGTTTTTTTTTTCTTCTTTTTTTTCGTGTACAGTTGAAAACTTAAACCTAACACCAATTTCATTAGAAAATACCATTAGATACTCAGAATACATTTATTTAGTACTGGTCATGAAGTTTTCACAATCAATGGCTGAACAATCGAATTGATTCATAACAAACATTACTTCATTTTCAAATGATAAGATTGATAGTCTTTACACAGGATTGTCTAAGTTAGCTTAAATTGATGCACATCTGTTTAGGTGTATGTTCCATGCCACATCCTGGGGAAAGTCAGCAACTATCTTTCTACCATCCACTTTTTCGTTGCACATATTTTGGAGTCAAGCTGAACGAGTTTCTGTGGCATTCTTACTGGTGCTTGTGTTCCAATGGAATCTGGCTTTATTTTAGTTATTACTGTAGCATGTTCACGTTGAAACCACTTGAGACAGGTTCTCACATTTGTATGTGATGAGCCAGCCAGGGTGTAGAACTTATTATTCCATCCCTCACAGACCTTGTTGGTTCTTGGTTTACTCTCCATAGGGTCAGTGTATAGACTCATGTTGAATGTGGAAACATCGGAGGTACTCAGCGCATGGGTCATCTGAGGATCTTGGTCTCCATTGCGTCTTTGTACTGCCGGTAGCTTTTACTAACATAAGTGATGCCGAAATACTCTTCTAGTCTCCCAGCTTCTGCTGCTTATAGGTGTGGAGAACCGAATGTATGTAATACCCTGCTGTAAGTTTTCTGTTGGAAGGAAGACTAAGGTATCTAAGGTGTTGCAGAAAAGGTGGAATTCTGGATCAGTCAGCAAGGTGATGCTTTTTGTATCTAGTTCCAGGTTGCCTATTTCAGGTGGTAAAAGCACCCTTGCTGCTCTACATGACATCCAAATACAGCAGCTGTAGCATGCAGAATACCATCTTTGAAGTCTGTTAAATCTTGACTGGTGTTCAGTTTTAAGCCTAAATCATTGCACTTGTCAACGATGGTCTGATGTAGTTCTTGATAGGACTGCCTGGACATTTTCTGTAGTAAGCTGCTTACTACTGTAATATAGGAGTTACTAAGCTGTAGTCTGTTAGTAAAAATCTGCTTAAATAGGGGAGGTGCTGTGTTGAAGGTACTATTCATGAACAGGGTTTGTGCAGCAGCTAGTAGTCATAGATTTTCATCCGTTGAAAAGGTGATTACATGGGTATTGGACTCTTGGCCCGTGTCATATAGGGGGAAGGACTGTGGTTAATCTAATGTTTTTTTTAACTCTACTGGTATTGTTAGTTTTACCATGGTAGATGGACTTGGGTATTGGGGTCTGTATCTTCTGATGGATCTCTTAACGTGGTTATCTGTTGGCAACATTGCTTTCACAATATTTGAAGTGTTGGTAACATACTCAGTAAATATTTGGCTTGGGACATTCAGGGAGGATGCAACTTTGTTTCATACTGCTGTGAACCTTTGCTATCTGGATATAAGCCTCATCAGCTGTTTGTTTGTGGATCTGGACAGGGACAGGAGTTTCAGACTAGAGGTCTGTAGAAAGGCTACCGACACAACCACAACTTTACTTGAACGAAAATATTCAACACTGTTTGGTGTGGCGGAGAGCATGTCTGGTATACAAGTACCCCACTTGTATACTCTATGATTTTCATTTTAATGAAGATAGCAATTTTAAAAGGCCTCAGTTCATATTTTTTTCTGAAAACAACAAATGGTATTTAAATGCTCACTGAAACCATTTTCAGACCATAGACATTTCAAATTATTTTTTTACTGCAGTGGTAGGTCTTTAATCTTATCGTTAATTGTTTTTACTACAGGCTGCACTTTCTACTGATACTTGTAAACGAAGCCATATTCTACAGGTAAAAAAAAAAAAAAATAGGGACCCATATTCTTTTTTTTTTTCTATTTACCAGTTATTTCATAACTAGTTTCTTCAAAGATCTTGCATCCATACAGGATCTTGCCTTGAAACTTTATTTTAACAATCATTAACATATACATTTGGAGACAGTAGTTTCCTGCACTCCTCTCTCAGAGGAAGTGCACCTTATCAAACCATTACTGAGCAGAGAGTTCCTGTGTGTAGCCCCTTGACCACTGATGCAGTTTCTCCTGACAGTTATCTGTTTGGTAACTCGCCACGCAGTAAGGGTGTGACAGGGTGCACTTCCTTGGTGTGCCAGGAATTCCTGTGTCCAACTGTACATGTAAAAAGCAAAATAAACAAGCAATTTAGATCTTGAATGGTTGTTTGAGTTGTTTCAGTATTTACGTGTAAATTTACTTATTTATTTTTTTATTAGATAAAATTTGGCTGAAAAGCCTATATATTCCATTTTTTTCTATCATATTACTTTTTTTCAACTTATCCGTTTTTAGAATTTAAATGTGACTTTTTCTCCTACATTGTTATACAGAATGAAAGACCAAACGTGTAGGTAATAAACGTAATCGTTTGGTTTTTATCTCTCATTATATGGATTTTCCTAAGTGTGTATGTGTGTGTTTATATATATTATGCGTGTGTGTGCGCGCGCGCGTGGGAGTGTGTTGGTCTATTTGAGGACAGCAGGACATGAAATTTTAATAAATAGGTAGCTGACAGAGAAAGAGTGGAAGTTATGGGATGACATGGCACTCCTGAGGGAGATATTTTGGATGGAAGTAAATTTGGAAATGGAAACGATTGTTTGAAATAGTTGATTTCCAAAGTAAAATTTACAAATACTCTTTGGAAGCGAAAATGGCGTGAAAAGTGTTAGACTTCGATTAGTACAGAGTATTAGACATTGCAAAATAATTAAGGAGAAAGCTTTTAAAAGATAAAAGGGTTATAAGTCAGGTAAAATTGAAGGAAGGTAAGTCTTAAAATTTATTCCTTGATAACATTTTCAGGTGTTTAACAACGGTTTCCCTTTGAATAGGAGTTCATCTTATTATCATAAAGCCATTGATTCTGAAGATAAATTCATGTTCTATCCCTCTTTATGCTGCTTCTTGTTAAAATTGATTTAAAACGGTATCATTTATAGTAATGAGAATAGAAATAAACTATCAACTCTCTAAATTTTGGCAATATTCAGCTGGAGATTTTCATTTTAAACTGTAAATGAGATATTGTATATCTGCGTTTATAAGGCGTTATTTTGGAAATATTGAAGAAAGAAATCTCCTTTCTTATTATTTAAGTATATATCCCGGAGACAAGATAAAAATTTTTGTGCTAAATGCTTCAAATGCTCCTTTACTTTGAAAAGTTTTTGTGTAAACGGAAAGGTAATTTTAAAAGTAGGTAGTATTCACGGTAATTAATAAAAAAAGTAGAATAATTAGACATTTCTATCCTAAAGTATTGCAACAGAATGTCATATGTTACGACGTCCAAGGTAGAACTTTATGCGAAGATTCGGTTGGCATAATGTAGTTCCTCAAATAGACAAGAACCAAGTTTCTCCCGCTTTAGTCTTGCATCCTGTCAATTATTTTCGGATAAAGATTTTGTCATCCATTTGCCTTATATGCAAACTGTCAGGTCAGGAGATAGGATTTTCTTCCTTGGTGTATTCACTTAGAAATATTCTTCAGTAAAGATAGAAGGGAGGAAGGTCCGAAATAGCCATGTGACATCATCAAAAGAGATTGTATTTGATGGACATAAAACTATAGAAAAATCTTTAATACAAACCTTAAAAGCTACTCGTAAATAAATTGTGCTGATTTTCTTTGGTTCAGACATTTTACCCACTTTACATATTATATGAACTAGAAAAGCACTCTGAAGTGCAAACCTCCGCACGGCAGCTTATTTCTCGAAACCTGCTTGCCTTTCCCAGAATCAATTTAGACCGTAGGCGTAGGCTATTTGAAGTCTGTGTGACAACCATGTGCGAACTTGTGGTTTAGGATAGGGCCAATTCGGTCGACCTTTTGCTCGACCTTGACCTTTGACATAGGACTTTTAAAAATTGAATCGCCTCCACATCTAAACATAAAAATGAATCCCTGAATGTTTCACTACTCTATGAGTAAAATTTTTGCCCGTAAGTTGTTCACAATCAAACAGACAAATGGACAAACAGAGGCGAAAACATAATCTCCTCCCAACTTCGTTGTCGGAGACAATAACTTAACTGTGCCTCAAGTACAATATTCATACAGTTGGAAGTGCACCCTTACACACCCCTACTGACCGGAGTGCTCCTGTGTAGCCCCGCCGACCACTGCTGTCATCTCTCCTTACATTATCTGTTCGGTTACTCGTTGCGCAATAAGGGTGCGATAGGGTGTACTTCTTCATATGGGGATCTGCCTGGAATTCCTGTGTCCAACTGTACATTCCTATTGTTGTTTTTGCTTTTGATATTATTGCTGGTAAAGTTGGATTTATTATTATTAGTATTAGTATTATTAATAAACAAAGAGCAATCGCATGGGCAAGGTTTTTTTATATATTGTTATAACTAAATTCGCCAAAGGAAAGCTGAAAATTAGGTATTGTTAATATATCTCCATTTTATTTTTTGAAATTTATTTTAATACCAATTTTATTATTATTATTATTATTATTATTATTATTATTATTTTATTATTATTATTTATTATTATTATTTATTATTATTATTATTATTATTATTATAACGGTATGTGTTATCAGATGTTTCCCGAGAAAATAATATATGTATTTAGAAATAAAGACGGGGAAGGAGAGTATGGTGTGTGGTAGACCGTGTCTGTATAATAGTGTCCCTGTCTTTAAAAAAAAAAAGAATGTCCCTTTTTTACTTCTCTGGGTCTTCTTCTTCACGTTAGACTTCCGAATGTAAGTAATGGATCTCTCTTGGAAGACGGAAACTCCCAACTTGTGGCTCGTACTACTTTTTAAACTTTGACATTGCGTCGCCTAGACAGAAAGTTATATTTGTCATATTTCTGGTGAGGAAATATTTAAGACAAGAGAGAGCTTCTTGGCGATGGTTTTCAGCTGTGTGCGTGCATTTGTTTGTTTGGAGAAGGAGCATGATTCTCTTGTTTTTTTTATATATATATATATATATATTCTTTTTGTGTATTGATTTACTTGATAAATTATATGCAATAACCCTGATGTTAAATGGTTACCATTTTTTACTCTTAATTCTCGTTCAAAAGATTAGCTTTTGAAGTTTGCCCGGAAACTAATCTGAATATGCTAACAAAAAAGGGTGGATGTTTGTTTGCTCGATATATGGGTTTCTGTGTATGG
>NC_090727.1:6717938-6727938 GCF_036898095.1 Palaemon carinicauda | reverse complement strand
AACGCTAATTAAAATTGAATCCAGCTGAGAAGCAATGATCCCCTTTACAACAGCACCAACGAAGAGTATCATTATAGTTGTTGTCATCGTCATCTCCATTATTATTATTATTATTATTATTATTATTATTATTATTATTATTATTATTATTATTATTAAAGGATTGTTATGCTTTTTATTATTGTTTTTAAACAGTAATTTTATTTGCACTAAAAAAACATACATCCATCACAACTAAAAGTCCTTTAATTTTGTTATGAACTAATATTCACAATTTAGTAAAACATGATTTTTCCTCCCTGGACATGGACGTTAATCAGGGAGATAAGAATTTTAATTAGTCTTGGGATTGAATTCATGTCATGGTTTCATCTCGTTGCAATCCCTATGTGATGTCCTTGAAGGAGATTAAGCATAGGATTAAAACTTTGCATACGGTTAATTCCGATTTTTTGCATACGGTTTTTTGCATACGGTTAATTCCGATTTTCTGTCACAGCAAGAAGCAATACTGCTTTTGAGAGCTTTGGATATTACTGGACCATTACTACTCAAATGTGAACTGGCAAAGTGGAGTAAAGGTTTTACTAAAGCCTCTGCCAACCGCTCAGTTGTTTTAATCCAGTTATAATGCCAGAGAACACAGTCAAAAATTTCTTCGAAACTTCGATTTTCCTGATTCCATCCGAGAAGGGGAAAGAGTCTTGGATATTAAAATCGTATCGGACGTTTCACGAATCTTCCGTTAGTTGGTTGGATGGTCTTTTTGTTGCTTCCAGTAACACGGTTACCGTGGAATTAAGAAGTAGGTATAAGGCTTTGAAATTCTCGTTTATCCTCTTGTTTTTCAACTGTCATGCATCATCATATCCTCAAACCTCCAATTATTATAACACCAAATCATAAATCAAGCGTGATGTATTAAATTTATTTTAAGGAACGCAGCATTAAGGTTTCATCGTAGAAATTGGGTATCGACCAGAGGTTCAAGTTGAGATGAGGTCTAGATTGAATCTCCGTGGATGTGAGAGCAGTAACGATCCAGCATTCCAGGCTGGAACCGGAAATTTGCTGGAAATTACATGGTGCCTTGGCAAGGTCACTGCATGGAAGGCTTGCTTGCGCAAGCGCCTGCAACAAGAAGAATGATTATGGAGAGTAGATCTTTTTTTCATAATCGAAGAGAAATGTCTAAGTTGTGTTGAGTAGCAATGATATTTTTTTAATCGCCTAATATTTCAGAGATTTCATAATTACGCTAAAATCTTTATGAACTCTCTCTCTCTCTCTCTCTCTCTCTCTCTCTCTCTCTCTCTCTCTCTCTCTCTCTCTCTCTACGTCAGTGACCTAAGATGTCAGGATGCCAGATAACTCCTAATCAATCAATCAAATTCACTCTCTCTCTCTCTCTCTCTCTCTCTCTCTCTCTCTCTCTTCTTCTTCTTCTTCTTCTTCCAGATTATGGAATGTCGCTTTAAGAGTTGAAAGGACATGAAACTGGGAATGATTATCGACGACAATGTTCCTAACTGATTGATAAAGAAAAAAAAGATTATGAATGTATGTATTTTATGTCAGTTGCTTAGAAACGTAATAATTTACAGTGTAGAGGTAGATGCAAAATGTGGCAAGGAAAATACGCACTCACAAGAAAAAATTTTGTGTTGCCTGTTTTCTAACTGCCTTCCGAGAAACAGGTTTTTATCCGTTTGGGAGGTTCTTAAAAGTGTTCCTATATATAACCACATGAATGTCAGTTTGTAAGTACTGTATGTGAACCCTTCCTAATGTTTAGAGATTTCTTTGACTCTATAACAGGAGATATCCCAGTGAAGGAAAAGGGAAGTTTTCGAAGAAAAATCATATTTTTTTTTTCTTTTCAGAAAAGACTAATTTACCCTTAACATCATAAATGGTTGGAATATATGAGAGAGGGTCAAGCCCTTAAGAAAGGAGTAGTTTATCCCTACTATCAGAAAAGACGGTAATATAAGAGTAGGTCGATACCTAAAGACGTTAGGTGTCTTCCTGAGTTTCTGGCACTGTATCTTCATTTTTGCTTAGACTGGAAAAGTGTTGCAAATGCTGATCTTAGGATAAAAGATGACAAGCATAAACTAGATTATCATGTCCCATAAATTGCAAAGTTATTGATGCAACTGCCGTAGTATTCAAACAGCGGAAATTCAAACGTAAGTTCAGGGCTGAAGATTTAGCAGTAAAAATCTACCATTTGTCAAAATTTCTGGCCAAATTTCCTCGTATATTCGGATTTAATATTTATTTTTTTTTACCTTCCTTAATAGTTAAGTGTTTTCCTATGTTTATTTTATGTATCCCTGATGATAATATAAAGTTTATAGCTGAAATAGCGGTCGATATAAAAGATTAAATGAAACTATATCGTTGACGTTGATAATACAAAGTTTATAGCTGAAATAGCGGTCGATATAAAAGATTAAATGAAACTATATCGTTGACGTTGTTTTTCCCTTCAACCCTTTCACTGCGATGATGAAAGTTATACGAGATCAGGGAAATACAAAAGTAGACTCTACATGTTAATCCAAATTTAATGGTGAATATTATCACTGAGAAGTCCAGCCTATATGGACCCAATTAGATTAATCAACAGGTAACTGAAACGAAACTGAGAAGTATAGAAGGAACTATTTCAGGAAATTTACAACAAATAACACAATTAAGATAAACAACTATTAGGTTATAAGGTACGCTGTGAAAAGACTCTTATCAACTTATTCAGCTATATATATATATATATATATATATATATACATACATAACATATGTATTTATATATATACATATATATATATATATATATATATATATATATATATATATATGTGTGTGTGTTTATACTGTATATATGTATATATTACATATATATATATATATATATATATATATATATATATATATATATATATATATATGTGTGTGTGTGTGTGTGTGTGTTTATATGTATGTGTATATATATGTATATATATATGTGTATATATATATGTCTATATATATATATATATATATATATATATATATATAGACACACACTAGTAAATAAAATTATGGAAAGAAAAAAAATATCAACCGCAACCATCATCACTATTTCGTCCACTTCCGACGCCATTGTCTGGGAGATTGTATGATGCCATTCCCGATGTTCACAGCTGTAATTAGGGAACAGCACATCGTAAGGAGCTGCCCCATTCCGAGAGGCCCTCGAAGCCATTAGTCCCTGGTCTCTCTCCATGTTCTCTTTGATGGTAAATAGGGCTCACCTCTCGTTTCCTCTGGCCTCTTGAATTTGAAATAGGGAAGGGGAGCTACCGAGTACCTTTTAATTGCCTCGGCCTCCAAAAGCGGTTGTCGCTGGTTTGGATTTTACGCCTTTTATGTATGTGAAGTCAATTACTACTGGTTATTTGTTTTTTATCTCTTCGGTTAAAGTTTTCTCTACCTTTCAGAAGCTTACAAGAGACAATGATACGTTGGGTAATTGAATTAGTTTGATTTAGGGGGATTGTATGTGGATATGTGGAAAACCAAACATTTATTGGCTAAGGTATATTGTGCATGAACACCTATGTTACTCCCTTCATAATGTTCAAATGGCTTTAAAAATATCGATCATTATTTCCTTGTTCCCCTTCATCACTTGGGTATTTTCCATGTTAGAGCCCTAGGGGTTGTAGTATCTTGCTTTTCTAGCTAGGGTTGTAGCTTAACCTGTAATGATGATGATAATAGAAATTGGTGTAATAGTGACAATGCCTTTTTATTATTTCAATGGTCGACTTGTATCTAATGATTAATATCTTTTTTTAGTAGCTCACCGTTTCGCTTGTAAGCATTCCTTACATCCTGTCCTCTCTCACCAGGCCATCATTTTCCCCTCACCCATGTTTTTCTTGACGTGCATACCCGAGATGAATCTCCATAAATCTTGTACCCTGTTATATATCTCATCCCCCTCACGCTAAACCATCATCTTGATTGTCCTTGATGTGCGGAGAAAACGAAAAGAAAAAGCAAATAAAAACTTAATTTTTATGAAGATGAGAGTTTGTGTAATCGCACCACGTAAACACCACCCCTAGTCGAAAAACAATAATAGTAAAAATTGAGGTAGGGATGATGGACAAAAATAAGAAAATCTTAATTCTTTCCGTAATAGAATGAGCAGAATTTGCGCGTGGCGGTGAATGTCATAACAAAGGGTTGTTGTGAGTTCTTCCAATAGTGCCTCTTATCATATTTTAAAGGAAATAATTTTGTTGTCCTGTGAAGTGCGGTGTTCTATTGCCATCATTTTTCTGATTTAAAATTTTCACTGATGAATTTTAATTTTTATTTTAGCTTCTTTTTTTTTTAATTCCCAATTTTCAACTTGATGTTGCTATATTCTTCACATTGTGTTTTCTTTTGTAGTGTGTTTATTTTAGGGAAGATTGTTGAATAAGGTGATAGTATATTTTCCATATATGAAAGTATGTTCGTTTTGTAATATAGATAGAAATAATGAATACAATACTGAAACGCCTTTTTACGGTTAGTTTTTTTATCTCCTAAAATGTATTGTTTTTTTCTCTCTGTGGCAAAGACAATTCGTGTGCCTCGTCATTTCCTGTCGAGTTTCATTAGTATCTTGCGACCTAATTGTCATTGCTTCTTCTGAAAGGATCTTGCCCAAAACATGTTTGCTGGACTACGACTTATTTCTTATTACATCTGGCAAACTGTTGTTGCAACCTATTTTTATAACCACAACAATTACTTTCACTTTTTATTATCATAACTGAGAAATGTTCATTTATGATTTATAACTACTGTTATGAGTATAGGTTCTAATAGTGACTAATGTTGTTGAAACAATTAATGCACGTGTTATTTTGTCAAGGGATGCAAGTGATATGTTCATAACTGATTCATTTGCTCTTAAAACTACAAGAAAATATATGTGCTGTAACGTTTCCATTTGTTATGGAAGAAGTACGGCTTCACAAATATATGGGGTTTCAGGATGTTCTGCTCTGGCATTTTGGTGGCGTTTACATCACTCATTTTTATAACTTTTTCATGTGTCAACTCTTACGTTTATTATCTATTAAAAATAAGAATTCAACAAAATAAACTTTCAGATCTCAGTGTCAACATCGGCTTCGCCATTTTTGTTTTTATACGATGTCTTTGTAGGTTGTTACAGGTTAATGTTCCTATTGAGTTATATTTTTGATTCTATATTTAGAAATAATATATATTTGTGTACCTCTATTTGTAAAGTTGGCACCATTAACAAGTTTAATAAAATTATATATTTGATATGTATGAGGAACAAGATGGGCAAAGATCTTCAATTCAATAGGTGATATTAAGGAAATGTATTTTGAAGATAGATTGTATTGAAACAGTTAATCAGCATATTAAATAACTGAATCTCCAATCTGTGGGATGAAGGAAGAAGCAATTTTCGACGGTTTGTTGTCTATTTAGTTCGATATAGGTGGTTAAATCCAATATAAATTCCATTTTCAACGCCCTATGGAGATATGATACATTGATATCAGTTATGTTTCTAAAATAATTTCCAAGTTTCCAAATCTCTCTCTCTCTCTCTCTCTCTCTCTCTCTCTCTCTCTCTCTCTCTCTCTCTCTATGAATCACAATAGGTCGTTTCCCTTCGATAAAAAATCAATTTTTCTGTCCACTAGTGTTTCTTCACTTCATCGTTTTCATCTCCTCTTGGCACATGCAGCCTCCCCTTCCCTCCCTGCATCCCCTTCTACCCTGTGATCTTCCTCGTGCCCACGTTTCTTGAATATCCAGTTTGGTGGATGCGGGATTCAAAATCATGCTTCAGACATATTTTATTTTTATGCAGCAACTGCAACTATTGTTACTACTACCACTACTACTACTACTACTACTACTACTTATTATTATTATTATTATTATTATTATTATTATTATTAGTTAGTGGAGGTATTTTGATAACCAAAGAAATATTTTTTTCTCTCAACACCATAGTTAGTTTCGTTTTGAAATAATAAATTTGTGTTTCTTTTTAGATTTTTAGCTAACATAAAAAATGTAGTTGAATTACGTAGGTTCTTTGTCGATTATTGTAAAGGAAGATGACTTACATTTCCTGTCTTCCTTATAGAATTCAACTAACAAAGAGAGAGAGAGGTTGTGTTTGCATTGGAAGTGCGTGACACAATAGAGCAAGACTTCCTTGCAACGTCTGTCAACAGGATACAGCTTCATAATGCTTTCTAGATGTTAATGGGTAGCGGTAGCCTATTGGAGACTTCCCTGCCTGGCGATCTGCTGGCCTGGTGTTCAAGACCCGTTCAAGATCGATAGTTTCTTGTAATGTCTGCAACCTCACCACTCTTGTGAGCTAAGGTTGTGGGGTTTGGGAGAGCATACAGGGCTACCTGCCTTGTCATCAACAGTCATTGTCTGGCCCTTCGTGGTCCTAGTTTGGGTGGAGTGGGTGCTTGGGCGCTGTTCATATGTATATATGGTCAGTCTCAAGGACAATGTCACTGTCCTTTGCCTCTGCCATTCATGATTACCCTTTAAATCTCCCCTAAGGTTACTCCATGTTTAGCTCCCCTACTCCCGTCAAGGGTTTTTTCTTAATTTCACCTTGTATTAAAGAACTGGCATTTGGGAATTTTGTCGAACCAAAATGCTACAACAATAACCATCATCATCATCAACACCATCATCTTCATCATCATCATCAACATCATCACTATTTTTATCCATTTAGAGCTCCGCATGATTCTCCTAAATATTTGACCATCGATACTTATCGATTATTTCTCGGTAATGTATTTTTTATTGGATATTATTTATTAGCTGTTAATGTTGATATCAGAATGACAAACTCAAGGAATTAAAAATGCAAACATTAGTTTTATTTCTAGATTTTACTTGTAGACGATGTCAAATTAAAAACAGTAAAGACCAGAATGGTTCTTTCAGCCCAGCCAGTAATGAGCCTGGCATGCACAGCAAGTAGAGGCGGGAATGTTACTTTGATGTTTTACGTTTTCCTTTTATGGATTCGTGAATCATCTGGATTTCAATCTCGTAAATACCAGAATATGCCTTGTTTGCCATTTTATAGTGACGCAGAGTTAAAGCTGTGTGCGAGTTGGTAGGTTATCAACAAATATTTTTTCTACAACTAGTGTAGCAGTTTATATGCTTGATTTTGTACGCTAATACTCCAGCTAACATCATGCTCATTGGCATGAGTTCGTCATTTACTGTGTAGGTACTGGGGTCGATAAACTACAATAATCTTTTTGCCGTTCAGCTATCGTGCACAATGCTATTAAAAAAAAAAAAACCAGCTACCATTTATCATAATAACATATTGGTTTACCGCTGTCAGGTTTTTTACTGCCATTTGTCTAGCAACAATTTTGTAATTTACTAGTTTTCAAACTGAACTTTACAACCATATGTGTTATAGACAATGACTTGTAGGAATTTTCCATTTGAACTTCACGATTCAGTCGTCTATTTTATGCTTTGTTTTTAAAACCTGTCATCCGTTTACCTTGCTAAACTGTACATCGTAATGAAGCATCTCTTAAATTAGGATACACCTAATTTGTCTGATATGCTTCAAGGGTTAAATCCAATATTAATATTGTTTTACATATCCCTTTATCTCAAGTATTTCCATTGATCCCCAGACTGGCTAATTACCTGCTGGTCACTTCATTTATTTCGGCTCCCCCAGAGAGCAATTCTCTACTGACTCAAACTACATTAGCTTCTTCTTTCCCATCTCAGACACATAAATTTGGAGAAGTTATTTTGTTTGTGAAGTAAAGTGAAATTTACGCTCTTTTGAACTCAAAACTCCTCCATCAGTTAATAGCTTCAAAGCTGTGCGGGAGTTCCGTTAGGTGATAAATGAGAGGCGAGGTGAATGCAAATAACTGTATTTCAACGGATCATGGGTTTATATACAAGCCATTCGGAGCAAGAACGTCACAAAAATTTAAACAAAATATTTCATGAAACAGGTTATCAGTGCGAGGGGAGAGTGGTATATACAAAAACAAATACAGTTACATTATACGAGCGTATGTGAAACACGTGCGGTACAAAGCAGTATTTTCCCTCAGGATATTCCGGGTAAAGGACTGGAAGCAAATTTATCTTTTCTTGACATTCCTTAATAAAGGTAAAAGGGAAAAATTGTTTTTAGTTGGTTGATCGTTAAAAATCACATTGAAGCAGAGTCCTGTCACAGTTATTACCTTAAGTAAATACATTAAAAAAAAATTCAATTACGTCACCTTTGTAGCTCTATTTTTCTTTAACTGGCAAACCACTTTCATCTTGCTAATTTCACTGAATGGCACCACATCACACACACATTATATATATATATATATATATATATATATATATATATATATATATATATATATATATATATATAATGTGTGTATATAATATACTGTGTGTATATATATATATATATATATATATATATATATGTGTGTGTGTGTAAGTATGTAATATATATATGTATATATATATATATATATATATATATATATATATATATATATATATACATATATATATGTATATGTATATAATATATATATGTATATGTATATAATATATATATGTATATATATAGATATATGTATATATATATAGATATATGTATATATAGATATATGTATATATAAGTTTATATATATATATATATATATATATATATATATATACTTATGTATATACATATGTATATATATATTATATATATACATATGTGCATATAATATATATATATATATATATATATATATATATATATATATATAATGTGTGTGTATATATATATGTGTGTCTGTGTAATATATATATATATATTACACGTATATATATATTTATATATATATACATATATATATGTGTGTGTGGGTGTGTGTGTGTGTGTAATATAATGGTATTCAATTTACTTGTAGTATAAAGAAGGGTTTTCTGGATATTGACAAGGACATTGATATTCGTTATTTGAACAATATACTTTCTCTTTACTCTTTTTCGTTGCATTAATAAGGGGAACTGTGTTTATGATGTTCCCATCGAGAGTAATCATTTGCATATTGTCAGAGAATTGAAAATATGCATAAATTATACTCAGCAAACCATTTAAAACTATGGAATTGCTAATATAAAAAAGATTTTGAATTTTAAATAGTTTTTGTTTTGTATTTTCTTAGTTTTAGTAAAATATAAAAAATCTTATTCCTAATGAAAATGTAACATTATTTATAATGAAAATACGTTCTTTAATGTTTTTTTTTCTTTCTTTTTACTCTCGTTCGATGAAAGTGAGTATAGTACTGCTGAATAAAAACAAATGCATCTTGATTAGAATCTGTGCGACTGTTCACTTGATTTCTTAAAGCTAAGTTAATGCATCAAGATAAGATTTAATGTGGGCTGATACAGATCCTTTCTTTTGCGTTCGGGGTCTCACTTTCTAAAATGAAAGTTTTACTCGAATTTATTTTTCATTTACTTAAGTGTTTTGACCGGGAAAAAATATTTGGCGATTGCATAGTAATAAAGACTTACATTCTATTTTTTAATCCCTGTTTTGGTTTTGATGAAAAAAAATAAGATACATATATATATATATATATATATATATATATATATATATATACATATATATATATATTTATATATACTGTATTATATATTATATATATATGTATACTATATATATATATATATATATATATATATATATATATATATATATATATATATATATATATACTGTATTATATATTATATATATATGTATACTATATATATATATATATATATATATATATATATATATATATGTATACTAAAGAAAAGAATGCTTTTAAATTATTTACAGAAATATGACAGAAACTTCATATCTTGTTTGTGT
>NC_090727.1:6690438-6712938 GCF_036898095.1 Palaemon carinicauda | reverse complement strand
TAAAGCTCTGGTATTTAATTGTCAGTTCTAAGAAACAAAAACAAATATCACCGTTTAGTGATATTCTCGCGTTATAATTTATTATATTCTTTATACAATTTTTACCATTTATGATATAGTCATTTATTATGTTTATATTTCTTATTTTTGAACTTGTCAATATTATGACCGACTGTCATTTACAATCTGCTCAAGAAAAAAATTTTCTCCGAAACATAATAAGCCTATAGTATCTGCAACCAATTTGTTACCTTCACATTTGGAATGCCTCTTAACTGATATTAGCCTAAGAATGGCATTAATCAAATAGGGATTCTGAGTACTACTAAAACTCCCAGAGAAGCGTAGACGATGTTTACACACACCTATATATATATATATATATATATATATATATATATATATATATATATATATATATATATATACAGTATATATATATATATATATATATATATATATATATACATATATATATATATAATGTGTGTTTGTGTGTATGTATATAAAATGGATTTAAAAAATAACGCAAAACCGTAATTACTCCAAAAAATCAGTTTCGTCGAAACAGCGCAATGTTGTATTAATAAAAAAAATACTCATTTGGTTTTACCCATAGGCCTTGCTTTTACTAAAGGTTTACGCCGAAGAGCCCCAAAAAGGTGAGGATTTTTGTAGAAAATACATTAACACCACTGCGTAAATGCGTAAATTGCTACACACACACACACACACACACACACACATATATATATATATATATATATATATATATATACATACATATATATATATATACATATATATATAATATGTATATATATATATATATATTTATATATATATATATATATATATAGATATATAGATATAGATATGTATATATAATATATATATATATACACAGTATATATATATATATATATATATATATATATATATATATATATATATATATATATATCAGTCGTGGTCCAGTGCAGAACAAAGGCCTCAGACATGACTTTCCACAAGCGTCTGTTTATGGCCTATCTGTGCATATCTAGACTGATTTTAGTTGATTCCATCTCGGTGTGAGAAAATGAAACTTTTCTTTCTCGCTCTTAAAATTGTCCTATTTGCACTTTTTGTATTCACCGGAAGTCCAATAGTCATAACACACATATAGAGCGTGGTTGCTTATTATGATGCACTGTTGTGCAAAAGGTGTAATTACGGAGATTCCTTAAAATGTTCTCGCTAACTTACACAAATCTTAGAAGCTAGGAAAGTAACTGTGTTAATTTAAAAAAAAAAATGCCGTTCGGGCCTACACCTACCTAAGCATCGAAATAGATTAAAATATACTTAAAGAACGAAAAGCTAAATTAGTCAGATTTGTTCTAGGTTAAAAACAAAGAAGATTAAGTTTCTTATTGTTCGGTTGACTGTCAAACACATCAGCTGAAATGAAATGATTGTTAAATACGCTAATTAAGCTGTGACGTCTTTTCAACAATAGAAAGTATTTAGGTGACGCTTCCTTCTATTAATTGTCAAGATGAGTTATAAATCTTAAATGTTGAGAGATGTACCGTATTTGTAATAACGGACAACCACTTCTGATTTAAAATTCTGTTCTTCCAGCTTGGTGCCAGCCTCACACCAATAGTCCCATGGGTTGTCGTCTCAACCCTATCATGTATTACCATAGTTATTAATAGATTAGTTATTAAGATTGCCGTACAAACCTACTAAATTTAATTTCCAAAGTTTCTAAATTGCCTCTTTTATAATAATTAGAAGACGGTTTCGATAGTTACAAATGTTAATCTCCAGTGTGATAAGGAAAACTCTCATTTATGTTTTTACAAGAAATAGATTTTATCCTTTTATTTAATCTTGATTATATAATAAACGATTTTTAATTTTCTTGTTTATATATTTCATAGAGTATAGGCTACGGTTCATCAAAGTTATTTGGGCTTGTGTTCCAATTGATTTTATAGTCGAAAGCGATATATCGTGTGCTTGATTTCACTCAATTAAACAGTTTTCTTTCGTAATTTGATTTTGTTGCGCTTTGGGTGAGAAATCTTCATTGAATTTATTAAACTCTACTGTATATCGAGACTCGTACTTGGCACTCTCTCAATTTCAACTGTGGACATTGCTTTGTTCATTTGACCCTTCTAATGATCGGTTGTAATATTCATCATAACTTTCTCAGATTAGATCAATGCAAATCCCGCTAAAAGTTTCCATTACCAAACTTTCCGGAGAAGTTTTAAGTAGAACAAGGCTTCTGCAAACAAAGGTATGAAACAAATTATTTTCATTGTAATGAATTTATTTCTCAGGAAGGAGAGTAACTCGTTTAGGGTTTGTAGGGGATCAAAAAGCAAACATATTTTTGTCGTGAAACCTTTAATAATCCTCAACAGAGCTGTTATGGTTTTGTTTCGATTTGTTTGTTTTTTGTTTATAAGTGTGATTGCCACCAAACCTGTGTGCGTTTTTTACGAGAATTTCAGCCAAAGGTTGTCACTGTGACTTGTCAGCAAATGATTATATTTAGAGAGTGAAAGCAATGTAACATCTGAGTAGGACTTTTTAGGTTGGGGAAGCACTTAATTTGTTAATATTATTGCCTCTTTTGCTCTTCTTATAATTCATGTCGTAAATCGGTTCTATATTGGATTATATATATATATATATATATATATATATATATATATATATATATATATATATATAGGTGTATAGATATAGACATAGAAATAGATGCACTTGAAGTTTCCGAGGAAGT
Organism: Palaemon carinicauda; assembly: GCF_036898095.1. NCBI lineage: Eukaryota > Metazoa > Arthropoda > Malacostraca > Decapoda > Palaemonidae > Palaemon > Palaemon carinicauda. The sequence goes on along the minus strand of NC_090727.1, from coordinate 6,710,150 downwards.
AATGAAAATTACAATGTAGAGCAAGCTAAGTATTCCAATATTGACAGTGAGGTCAAAAGTAAAGCCAGGAATGACTGGAGAGAATATTTAGACAGGACGGCAGAGTGGCTGACAAAGCTGTGAATTCAGAGACTGACTATGGTGTAAGAATTGCTCATAGAATTATTAATGAAATCTCTATGGGGGCAAAAAAGAAGAAGCATGTGCCCATCAAAAAGGTAGATGGATCGGATATATTAACAGAAGATGGAGAAAGGCAACGCAGGATGGAACACTTTAGTGAGGTCATGAATAGGAGATATGAAAGAACTAATTTGGTTGATATACCTGAGGCTGAGGAAGACCTTGATGTGCCCGTGAATGAATTCATTGTGTTTGAATTCGGAGCTATCATTAAAAACTCTGAGTTGGAAAGCCCATGCATAGAATAACTGCCGAGATGATGTTGGCCGAAAATGAAGTAACTCCCGGAGTACTTATAAGATTTTGTGGAATTTGGCATGAAGAGACAAAAACTGATGAATGTGAACTAGGAGTGTTGGTGAAAATATCAATAAAAGGAGATCTGACTGAATTAAATAATTACAGAGGCATCACACTTACGTCAGTTGTCATGAAAATATATAGTATGCTCATTCTAAAGAGACTAGGGAAAGATTGATGCAAAGACAAGAGATGAACAAGCAGGATTTAGAAAAGGTAGAATTGGTACTGACCACATTTTCATTTCAAGACATGTACAGCAATGCGTAGTGTAGAAATCCACTTTTGATGGCATTTGTGGACTATGAAAAAGCCTTTGATAGTGTGCACCCTCCAATTTTGGGGAAAGTATTACGTTATGGAGTTCCTCTTAAATATTTGAATTTGATGAAGTCTATTCATGAGCAATGCAAGTGCAAAGTTGATGTTAATGCAGTCCTATCAAATGAATTTCAATTGAACAGTGGAGTCCTCCATGGGAATGTATTGTCACATATGTTGTTTATTCTCCTTTGGGATTTTGTAATGCACTGAACATTTGGGGATGGTGGCGAAGGCTTGGGCTGGATTGGTAACAGGAAGTTGAACAAGTTGACATAGGTCTATTTTGACGTTGATTTTGATCTTAAAATTTTTATTTTTATTCGTGGCTGCTCGTATATAGACTATTCATTTCCTCTCACTAGGTTACTTTCCCTTGGTCTTGTACCATCCTGGTTTTCTTGCTTAGCTAGTAATAGTAATGATAGCAGTAATGATGATAATATTGATAATAGTAATAATGAATTAGACAATGCGCTCCAAAGAAAAAAATCTCGGGCATCCTTCATTGAAATTACCAGTTTGACCAGTTGCCATACACGCACAGTTTTAACTGACAGGTCGCTGAACTGACAGTCCTGCCGGATATCGAGAGTGCCCAAACACTATTCAGTATGCTATCCGTCTAACCTCAGTTAACACCCAGCCAGCACCCAGCCAGCACCGTGGCAACATCTCTTCTTCCCCAACATCTGCCTAGCTGAGCTGATGTGCAAGAAATGAAAACACCAAAAAGAAATAGAGTTAACATTAGTTCTGTGGCAAGAGAACTTCCCCCATTAAAGTCTACGATGCAATGAAGTAATACTAACATGAGGAGAAAGTGTAAAAGTTGATTATATATATATATATATATATATATATATATATATATATATATATATATATATATATATGTATATATATATTAATTTATTTTAATACAGATGATTCTGTGGCATTTAACAACAGGACATTATTCACTAAATACTAACATATATTGAAGTGGTACTAACATGAGGAGTAGGGTTACGTTTGAAAGTTGACACACACACACACACACACACACACACACATATATATATATATATATATATATATATATATATATATATATATATATATATATATATATTACACACAAACCTAAACAGCAAAAATCGATGAAACGCAATCAAAATGGTGAGGATAGGTCTATTCCAAATTTGTCAATATGCATCCCAAAAGTACGTTAATTTAGTCGGCATGTTTTATACTCGTAATGGCCAGGGCACAAAATATGTACACTATTTCGAAATTTCTCGAAAGAAAAACTAGCATTTGTTTTCTCTGAAAAAGTTCGTACTTATCGTTATGTACTTTAGTCCTATACATTCCCTGCATATGTTCTGATTTATGGAAACATTGTATATCTCAATGTAAATTAATGATTATTTTGCTATCCTTATCATATATGTCAGAATAATCATAACTTTTTATTTTCCGAAGTGGTGGGTATCCCCTGTAAATCACGATAGATTCAGAATAAAATCGCTTATCACCTCTGAACAAAGCCATTGCATCAGCGACGAAGGACTTCAATTCATATGTTGCACTAAGGGCAGGCCTGCAGGACCCTACATACATACACGTGCTAACTGGCCGTCCATTCCCGAGAACGGACTGGTAGATTTTCGACATTCGCTCCAGTTCATCCTATCACATTTCTGGCCTGCCTTCAGTTGAAAATACCCCCATACACGCTCAAACTGGTCTGAACAAACCGGTTAAATCTGGTTTCATCAGTCGGCCTGAAAGTTAAAACTGTGCGTGTATGCCCCTGTCTGAACTTTACCACCCCGGACGTTTTCACGGGCAATGTTGTTGTACCAATATCTAGTTTTCAGTGGTTAGCTGTATTACAATTAGTGACATTCATTTACTAGAGGACAGATTATTTGTAAATATTGCCATTATTATTGGTATCAGTTATGTCGAGTGGAAGGAATCTGTTATTACATATTATGATTTCATTATATTATTTCAAAATTTATTTTCCCGAAAAAAAGGGATTCTTATCTCTTCCCTCCTGTCAGATTCCATGTTAGCTCTTGTCCTTACTACCAGTTTATGTCCTCCTCCAATAATGACGTTTAGACAGAAAAACAAAATAAGGGTGCATTCTGGACCCTGAAACCCTCAAGTTTATAAGTGTTTCATTTACATTGGAAATCAGGGAATTGAAGACTTGAACACATTCGATCTGTGTAGTTTAGAAGGGTATTTGAATAAGCCACTTGAATGTACAGTATGGTGTATCAAGTACATTATGTTTATCTTTATTTTTGTGCTTTAGATTTTGTAATAGTTTCAAGTATGGGTCGCAACCAGTAGACTGTCGTTAAATAATAGTAAATTGGTAAATGTATGCACTCGTCTGTGTTTATCTGTTATGAACTGATTGACAAAGAGAATCCTTATTAACATATGACCTTACCGACAAGAAAAACATCACACTTTATCTGGTATTGTGGAGTAATGTAATTTAATGTCCTCGATGGATTTCATTTCTCCTAAGATATTTATTTATATTACGTAAAAGAAACTCGAGGCGGCTGCTCTGATCAACAAGGGAAATATATATGTCTACTTTGGGGGTATGAATAACGCATGACTTCCGGAAATGCCAATACTCGTGTATTATTTTTTCTAGGGCTCGCGCTCCCGCGCAGAGAGAGAGAGAGAGAGAGAGAGAGAGAGAGAGAGATTAGGACAAGACAAGATAAGATAGGAGTAAATAAAAGATACTCTTATATAAGATATATTTATGAAGAGAAAGCCAAGGCTTATAAACAAGTTTCAGATATAGCCTGCAATTCTATATTTCTTTCTCTATCACGATTTTACTCCTTTTTTACATTTTCTATTTTGTAAAGGACTTTTTTTAGCCTATATTTCTCTACCTCACTAGGCCCATTTACCTAAGAAGTTAGCCAGATTAGCTGAGGCTATATCTAGCTACATCTGAATTATTTATTTCATAAGTGATTTTCCTTTACATGTCTTCTTTGGGTTTCCCCCTTAATTACACCTTAATTACACCTGGGTGAAAAAAAGGAGTGTAAGAATTATTTTTAGATTATAAGCTTTGTCCTCATTAATCACTATAAAGCAGTGGTCGGGGAACTGGGGTAAATTACCCCAAATGGAGTAATTCAGAAATTTGTGTGGGGGTAATGGGTGAACGAATTTGAAAATTGAAGAAAAAAAATTCCAGGATCTTCAAAATTACGGAAATGGAGATAATAGTATTGATATTGTTTGATATCAGATGCTAGTACTTTCTCTATATATTATAATAGTCGATAATCGACGTGTAATATATTTAACCTGTTTAATAAGTCTATTATTACGTTGGAACGAGGTTGTTTTCACCCCTGTTTGTGTTTGTTTGTGAACAGCTTCGTGGGCACAATATAGTTTGGTTATATTTTTATCAAGTTAACTTTTGTCAAAATTAAACAGATTTTGTATATAGTAATATTGCTTTTCGTATTTCTATTGACAACATCGGGAAGTTAGAACCTTTTGGTCTTGACTCTTTTGAAAGGTAGAATGCTTTATTTTTTCGGTCAGTTCACTCGCATTGTCTTAACAGGTTTTGATCATTACAATGTATATTATGTTTTTGTCCCATTCTAGAATGTATTGAAATTTTGAGTAGCTTTTATCTTTAATATCACAGCTTTTCTTTAGTCCTGGCTGCCATACTAAAGCAGTAATGCTATTTTCATCATCTACTAAATTTGCATACTTCTTTTTTTTTTTGTTATTTTGCATTACTCTATATTATTTCACCTTTGCTCAATACACACGGGTCTCTCTCTCTCTCTCTCTCTCTCTCTCTCTCTCTCTCTCTCTCTCTCTCTCTCTCTCTCTCTCTCCGAACATCTGCCAGTAAGACTTTACAATGAAATGCTTATTGAATCATGGCTCTTAATCACCAATAGTTAAATGGGAGATATCATTTGTTTTCCTTGCAGGTCCTAATCAGTGGCCCTTTGAGCAGCTTCTGTGACATAAAGGTAAGTCTGAGACTTCCATAACATTTTCTTGATATTAAGAATTTATGTAATTAAGGTCTTATTTACATGTTAAACATTTGTTTAGTCACGTAGCATAATTTCTAGTCAAGTGGTTATTCAAGAGATTGACAGCTGTCGTCTGATAATAACCCGGAAATCATGTTGAGTAACGTCGTGTAATTATTTAATTCAGGATTTGTTTTTAGTGAATCGCCATTCATCGCCCCAGCACAATTATACCACTGCCCCCAATTCACCTCGTACACATATATCGTTATCAACGCTTCATTTTCTTTGCGGTATTTACTGATAATGTCAGTCCTATTCCGTTTTATTTGGTGTGCCGGGATAAGTTCTCGATGCAACAGTTCATTAAAGGAATTTGCAGTTGTGTGTGTATATATATATATATATATATATATATATATATATATATATATATATATATATATATATATATGTATATTATATATATATATATATATATATATATATATATATACTGTATATAATGTATATATGAACATTTAAAATGTAATTCTCTCTTTTTGGCTATATTAAAACTACTCTCTCTCTCTCTCTCTCTCTCTCTCTCTCTCTCTCTCTCTCTCTCTCTCTCAGGATAGTGGTTTCCTGGTGGTTGTTATATGAAAACCCCTGATCTTCCTCCCTGGAGGAGAGGATGTTCCCAGGCAAAAGCATTGCATCCAAACAAGTAAATGTTGATGACCTTCGACCTAGATTACAGGCGAATAAGGGAGGAAGGAATTGCCGAAAGGAAAGGAAAGAGGAAAAATACACCGTGAAGCAATCATCTCGGCAATCAGAGAAGAAAATAAACATCTTATTGCTCTTATTGGGTTTTTAGGTATTTTTTCAGTTCATGGAATTTTTAGTGTAAAGAAGCTCTTTTTTTTTTTTTTTTTTATTGTGAGAATTATTTGAGTATTCGTGAATGTTGATGTAGCTGAGAAAATAGGCTTTGAGATGAGCACGCTTGTGTCTGTATGTCAGATCCGTGTGTTGTATTTTTAGTTAAAAGAAAAGTTGAGTTTTGAATCCAGAAATCTCAAATATGAAAGGTTTCGAAAACAATTTACGATGGCGAGATCGGTTTTTCAGCGTTGTTTGTAATTAATCCCTATTTATGTTATCATCATTAGAAAAGAAGTTTAGTTTTTTAATGGAAATTGTCAGCCATAGGCCTATAATATAACCCCTTTTTTACTACAGAGAAACTAGAACCGAAAATAAATTTTGATCCTATCTGCGAGGATGTTAGAGCGGTAACGTCCCAGCAAAGAGTCTCGGGTATAGGGTACAGCATTCCATTCAGAGTCCGGAAATTTCTTGGGATCACATTATGCTCGGGCAAGGACAGTTTCCGAAAGTCCTGCTTGTGCATGAGCTTGCTTCAGGAAATGGGGATAAGCATTGGAGAATTTTATGTTTTATTGATAATTGTTTTATTCAGACACTTTTTATACGGCTCTTTGAAGGCCGCGGAAAAAAAGTTGAAATAAATTAACAATTTTGAACAGAATTTTCCTCTTGACTATAACTGACAAGAAACAGAAGTGCTGTAGTTAGAGGAATTGATTTGTTAATCAAGTATATATATATATATATATATATATATATATATATATATATATATATATATATATATATATATATGTGCGTGTGTGTGTGTGTGTGTGTGTGTGTGTGTATGTATATATATATATATATATTATGTATATATATATATATATATATATATAATATACAATATATATATATACATGTAATATATATATATATATATATATATATATATATATAGATAGATAAATAAAATAACCCACAATGTATGAAAAATGAATTTTATTTAGCTTTCGAAGGGACCATCTCCCTTCCTCTTCAGAAAAAAAAAATGGTTTTCTGAAGAGGAAGGGAGATGGTCCCTTCGAAAGCTAAATAAATTTCATTTTTCATACATTGTGGGTTATTTTATTTATCAGAAATACACGGCAAATTGTGTATTTTAATGTGTGCGTATATATATATATATATATATATATATATATATATATATATAAATATATATATATATATAGATATATATATATATATATATATATATATATATATATAATATACATATTTATATATATATATATATATATATATATATATATATATATATATATAGATGACTATTTGTCTCTAACACATGTGACTTAAATATGTAAATATCAGCCACAAATGGGAGTTAGTATCAAATTCAACCTTTGGATTATATCCACTGGAAATTCTTTTATGGTAAATGACTATCGCTGGTTAAGTAATACAGAGCATGAGACGTTACCAATGAGCCATCTCTTGATGGTTCATTGGTAGTCTTACCTGCTGTGGATTGCTTCGACTCGAACCCATAGCCTTGAGTCGTCTTCCAACTATTAACATTTAGCATGAAATAATTTCCAGTGGATATATATGCCTAAGTTAAGTTTGACATTAAATATTTGTGTTTGCTATTTACAATTTCGTTGATCATGATACGCAAACCCTTTTACTACGTTAAGGTGTCCCCACTCATAATATATATATGTATATATATATGTGTATATATATGTATATATATATTTATATATATATGTGTATATATGTATATATATATATATATATATATATATATATATACAGTATATACACACACACACACACATATATATATATATATATATATATATATATATATATATATATATATATATATATATATATATATATATATGTATATATATATATATATATATATATATATATATATATAGGGTCTAGGCAAATTCATCGACAACAATTTACCGAGAACAATTCACCGACATACTCAATTCATCGAATATACATTTCACCGAAACTCGAGAGAAAAAAGGGTAAAGTTAGAAAAGTGTAAACCTTTTATTATCATAAGTAGGAATATTTCCGTTAACCACCAATTAACATAAGACACCCAAGAAAATGTAACAAACAAGACACCGAAGAAAATGTAACAAACTTATTAGCTTTTTGCTAACAATTGTATTATTCTTTCGTAATTTGGTAAAAACAATAAGTACGAGTGTTTCTCGTTAAAAAGCAATTAACTTTAAAAATACCGAAGTTTCTTAATTTGGTTAAAACTTTGATTTCTTTTGTTTAGAACAATAACTGAAAAGCCGCTCCTGTTTATAGAATCGGAGAAGTATCGCTGTTCTTCTGAACGGTTAAAGAAGATTGTTGATAATTATCATTCTTATACGAGTATTATTGATTATTTGAGAGCAGTCGCTCATAATCTTTCTTTTTGATTTTAATGAATAATTTGACACTTTTATTGCACTTTATTGTACTTTCACTTATTGTTTTTTTAATAAACATTTTTACACTCATTGCACTTAGCTATTCTTGATAACACTTTTATTTCAAGAAAAATCGCAAAATAATCGTTAACTTTTTCTTTTCCCAATATAATAATTGAAGGATTACCTGGGTTTCGGTGAAATGTATATTCGATAAATTGTGTATGTCGGTGAATTGTTGTCGATGAATTTGCCGGCTCCCATATATATATATGTATATATATATATATATATATATATATATATATATATATATATATATATATATATATATATATATATATATAATATGAGAGAGAGAGAGAGAGAGAGAGAGAGAGAGAGAGAGAGAGAGAGAGAGAGAGAGAGAGAGAGAGAGAGAGAGAGAGACGCAATCTAAGCATTTACTTTTTAAACATTACTTGGGTAGGTGTTGGTTTAGCAACCTCATATGGAAATGATGGTTGAAAATCGTCTAAAAGGCAACGTTGTTTTGAGACCTCCATTAAAAGAATGGGAAAATTCCTGGCTCAACTTGGCTTGGTCCATGGATCGCTCCGATCATACAGCTGTAAGGGGATTGACATGTCTGCTTGAGTCATGAAATAAGGCTTAGGTTAGTACATTTATCTATAGATATTACCCTCACACCACTGACCCTCATTAAAACCATTTCCATTTAATTCTTCCTTCTCTGACCTGATGACATAAACGCAGGCCTTGAATCAGTCAGCTTCTGGTTAGTGTTCTGCATCACCCCCCCCCCCCCCCCCCCCGCCTCCCCCTCTTTCGCACAACGATCATCCTGACTACCTTTTATGTTCATTAGAAAATGAGATATCAAAAGAAAGACACAAATAATAATAGTAAAATCATATGTATAGCTCGGTTATAAATTGATAGGAAAGGTAAACCGCATTAAAGTGAAGAATGTGGATTAAGATGAGCTAGAAAATTTGGCATATCTTAAGACTGTTGAATCAAAAAGTATGGTTAGAGTTAGTGAAGTACATGGGAGAGTGGTTGCAATAGAAAATGGTTTCCACTAATTTATGGTCTCAAATATTGCCCTTTTTAAGTATCCTGTTTAATAATCTTACATCATATGAATTATTGGAAATTTTTGTCATTATAATATAAAGACATAGTAATGTTAAAAAAAAAAAATGCTTAGATTACGTCTCTCTCTCTCTCTCTCTCTCTCTCTCTCTCTCTCTCTCTCTCTCTCTCTCTCTCTCTCTCTCTCTCTCTCTCTCTCAACATAGTGAAAAGGTTTGTGTATCGTTATGATCAACAAAATTGTAAATAACAGCCACAAATATTTAATAGAAAATAGAAGCAAACTAAATATAAATAGAAGCAAACTAAATATAAAGTTTATATTTAGTTTGCTTCTATTTTCCTCGCCATAATTTGTATCCTGAATTTCCAGCGTAATATTCTGTATTTACTTGATTAATAGGTTCCCCTTTAGTACCTGCTCAATAATAATGATAGCATTAATAACTATTATAATGATGATAATAGATATAAATAGTAAAAATACTGATATTAATACGGGGATTTAATCATGGCTAAATTTAGTTTTGTGTTTTCGTTTGTTTTTTTCTATGCCGTGTCGAAACAACTTCCTGTTGATTTCTGTCGATTTTCACGTGCATCAGTCTTAATTGATATTGCTCTTGAGAGAGAGAGAGAGAGAGAGAGAGAGAGAGAGAGAGAGAGAGTCAGTCTTGCCTAAAACATGTTTTCTCCCTAATTATTTTGCATAATAAGTTGAGGTATGTCATTTTTATTCATCTAAAATAATTTTCAGCGACATAGTTATTATTATTGAATTCTGGAGTCTATTACTGTATCACAAGTATTGATTCAAGTATTGACTACTATAACTTGCTCTCCATTGTTTTATTTTTTCTCATTTTAATGTTTTAGTACCATGGATGTTTGCTCAGTCCGTTAAGTGTAATTTTTGTTTCTTGCCAAATGAACAGAAGATTATTTTAAAAAAACGAACGACATTAACTAGAGACTTCAAAATTCCAATAAGTTTACACTTTGTTTTTACGAGTATTTTGTCGTAGGAAATAATCCAACAAAATCTCGGCTGTATATTTTCTCTGCAGATTAGTTATTTGTTATATAATTTAAGATTAACATAAATATAACTACGGGATAGATGGAAATCTCTTTACCCAAGACAAGACAGCTCACCTCGAGATGTATTGATGTCATAATTGAAAAGGAACCGGTTCTGTAATATATCCTGAACTGTAGATTTTTATATAAGTGAATCTGTATTCGTGGAGACAGCGCTGTTTTTGAATAGGTGCCGCTTTGAAACTGACTCAATCTTCTAAGCCTTCGAATTTATTCAGGATAAAATCCGATGAGAATAACTTAGGTTTCCTGATGCTTCTTCTTTGAACAGTAGAAATTCGCTTATCAGTAACAACGCCCTTTCATCTTCTGAGTCCTTTTCTCTTGCTCAAAGAATCTCTCCTTATCCAATCCCCTTTTTCCACACTTACTCGATGGAAATAAGTAATCCTCAAATGGGCTGTTGCTGTTGTTCTTCCGCTATGCTGTCAGGCTAAAATTGCCCTCTTCCTACTTCCGCTTTCCTTTTCTACTACAACCTTCAATCCTTTAAGAGGCAGACAAATTTTCCGGCGATGATAGCAGCTCGTATTTCTTTTTGCTGGAAGTGCGAATGGTAAAACAGTCCACTATGAGGTCATTAGTGAATTATAACGAATATCTGAAAACTGTTACTTGTATAAATATGTAAAAATAGTCAACTTTGAATGCCATCAATCTTTCTAAATCGTAGGATTTTAGTAATTTATCCTACTGTGACCCTGCCCCGCTGAGGAGTGAATATAATAGGATTTGTTGTTGTTTTCAGTCTACAAGGAAGTTAGTTGTTTTATTCCAGATAGTGTAGCCAGATAGTTATTGCAGCTGCTTAACATTATGCGCAAACTCAGAATGTGGGAGTATTGAATTTAAATTTTTTTTGTTTTGTAAGTTCGGACATTATTTTGACGATTTTCTCACTTATTTATGTATTTGTTATATTCTGATGGCTCCTCGTTTCTCATTGGAGCATTGCTGCTCCCAAAGGGCTCCTGATTCCTGTTTCGAGTTTCTAAGCCTCGATTGTTGAAAGGGGATTAGTTGGGGATAAGTAGGTTAGTTTGTGGAATTCATTATAGATCACCCAACCGAGTACTGACCAAACCTTTTGTTTATTAACGACATTGATTTTTATTAGTACGAATAACGATGGTCTTCTTCTTGTATGAACCGACTAACTGTTTTCTACTTGAATAAATATTTTATATATCTGTTTATTATTTTAATCATTATATTAGCTTCAACAACTTGGCCCAACATTTGTCTTTTGAGTCTGTTCGTCCAATAATATAAATTTGGAAATAAAGTTCTTTCGTCCACGAAGTGTAAAAGGGGAATACGCCTTTTAGGCACCGAAGCTCATTCATCACTGAAATGGCAATAGTTTTCCACAGGAGTATATCCGATGAAACCATCGAGGCAAGTAAATCTTCCCGTGTGTTTGCCTTAGTTTAGGTGATTTGCTTTTATTATTATTTTTTTCTTTTTTATATACTAATTTGGAATATATTTATAACTGGTTTGTATCAATAGGGAATCCGACTGAATGCGTATATTTCTTTATATTAGCTTTTTTTTTTTTTTTTTTTTTTTTGCAGACTTCAATTCTAATAATTATCATAAATTATTTACAGAAAACAATTGACCGTAACCAATTGAAGATTAATTTAGTCGTCGTAATGAGATATAAATGTTCTGCTGAATTCGATTCAATTATGAAATATAGCAGACTTGTGCCTCCATATAGCCAAACAAAATGGTAAAATGTAGGAGAGTCAAAATAGTAAATCCCGAGACCCATTATTATTCTGCATTCTTCTATGCGGAGTTACCAGTAGCCTATTTTGTATTGTGCCTACCCTCTGCTTTATGTTATACATAGATATCCATACTTTACATTCCTGTGATAGAGGAAAAGCTTTTCCTGTTTGTGAATATGTAACCCTGTGCCATGCTGAAAAGACTTAGGAGGCATTCCAGTATACTGTACATGTAATACCATAGGATGAGCGAATGATGATAATTTGGTCACGGAAAATGGAAGTTTTTAAAGTAGGAAATCTTATGTACTTATTTCCCTTTATTCGTTTATCCCTATTTCCCTTTCCAAAAAACACTAATTTCTTTAGTATGAAACGAAAAAACTACATTACATATTAATATCTGATATAATTTTTAACATTCACTTTATACATTTGATGATTCAAAGTGAAGTAAAAGAGATGAACACAATCTATCTCCTACAAACGAAAGCATTTGCAAGTACGAGAACTTTATTTTGCAAAAAAAGTTTCATGTTTTGATGGGTTTATGATGCTTTTCTACTTATTTTCATTATTATTTGGGGGGGGGGGTAAATATTTCATATATATATTAGCATGATATATTTTTTCAATAGCACCTTGCTTTTTTTTTTTTCTCTGACAATTTTGGGTTGTATATTCCATTTCGTTGAAGTTAGTTCTTCATTTTGTAAATTTGTATATTGTAGTTCGATGTCTTTGTTAGAAGAATACTTTCTAGTTTATTTAATGGTGATATTGCATCAGACAAGATTGTCGCAAATGTAAGAGACTCTCTCTCTCTCTCTCTCTCTCTCTCTCTCTCTCTCTCTCTCTCTCCCATGCTGCTGTCTCTTATCACGAACGGTTCACCGTACCTGAATTCTATTGATTTGGATAATAGTAGTTAACGAATTAACATTGGCCATAATTAAAGTATCGCCGAAGATCTTTTTTCGTATTTACTGAGAGATTTATACTTATATTTAGTTAAGTAGTTTTGTTCTCGGTTATTTGTGTTAAGTTTTATTTTCTCAACTAATGAATTAAATAAATAGCGCAGGCATTTTTTCCTCATTTCATTTACTCATGGTCATTTTCTCCTAGAATTCCTGCTGGGTATATGATTACCAGAGATGATGCGATGAATAATTGTGCCTTTATACAGTATGATTAAATTCTGAGAAAAAGTAAGGAAAAGGGCCTGGAAGACAAGTAAAAGCAAAACACCTAAATTTGCCTGTTTGTGATTTAGGTGGCATTTCTCGCTGCGCGCAGTAGTCGGAATGTTCGCTCATATCTCCATACAGCGTTTTCTCTAAGGTAAAATGTCCGAAATATTTTTACTTCGACTCGATACATTATTCCTGAGAGTACCCATTGACCCCCGCCCACCACCGTTTGACTATTGTAGAAAGACTTTTGCCCAAAATGGATTTCATTATCGATTCCTAGGCAAACACGAAAAAAATGTGAAAGGATGTTATAGGGATTTTGTTTATTCTGTTACCAATAAGGAAGAGCACATCTATTTTGAAAATGCAATCTATGATGAGGAAAATTCTAAGGAAGTCATTAATCTAATGAAATGTTGTAGAATTAAGGGAAATTCGGAATGTTTGAATGACGCCACTTCAAAGGATCCAAAGGATCAATGGTTTTATCGGTGAATCCGCAGGAGGGGAACTCAAACTCAGAAGGATTTTAAGGATTTTTACTGTTTTGTTAAGTTTCTTTTGTTTTCTTCCTTGGATTTCAATTTTTTTTTTTTCAATAATATTGCAGGGACATGTTACTTAGATCTTCATTAGATTAATATTTAATAAAGTTCGGGTCTTTCTGAGTGGTTTAAATTTAATTGCGTAACTTTTATTATATTAATGTTTAAGCGTTTTTGTTATGAAACACTTGTGTTACCTGGATAATAAAGTCCTTCGTTTCCATTGCGTCTTCCACATCCATCTTTACTTTCCTTTCTAGGCCTTGCTATCGCCCTTCCTCTCTCACCTTGTTTCCTCCCACCGCTTGTGACATATGCAATTTTTCCGCAACCAACCTTATTGACGTCCATTCTTTCAACATGGCTGAACCATCTAGTCATCTATAAAATTTTGTCTGTTACTCTCTGTATCTTTACATTCCATACCCTAATAATTATTCTATAATGTAATATACTAATGCAAACGGTGTATTTAAATAACTTTAGCTCCTTTTTTTCATTCTTTTTTTTTTTTACTAACGTCCCCACTTCAAATGGTCAACAATCCTTCCACAGATTCCTACCTTGGGTTCTCATCCCAATCTTTCTTCATGTCCTCTTACCATAGTCTCAGATCATTTTCACACCAAACAAGTCACTCTCCAGCCTTAAGGGTTTAGGGCATGTTCTCCTTTCATTATTAAACTTTTTTTTTTCAGCAACTTCTGTACCATTCACTCTTGATACTCTTCACAAAGCCTCTATTGAGTTTTTATATACTTTGTTTCATGGGGGTGTTACTGGGCAGATTTCTATGAAAGAGTTGGGCTATCATTTATTGCTCTGCCAATTGGTTTCGGTGGGTTTTTGGTGGGAGTGATATATATTTAACATTGCTATTGGGTTATACTTCTGAAAAAGATATGTAATATACTAGCATACTATGATTATTCATAGACGTTAACGGTTTGTAAATATTGAGAACAAGATTTCCATTTTGTTTATTAACAAATGCCCTATGATTTCAAGTAGCAAATCTTAGTTTCGAAATATTTTTCACCAGAAGATACAGACGTGTTGCAGTAATTGCTAGGTGAGAAGCGAACACAATCAAGTAGTGATTGCCTCTTCCTTGGGAATCACTCAGAGCTTGATATAGTTCAGGAACTGTCTATTGGTCCCGTATGCAAAATGGTGTTGGGGGAGATTTCTCACTGAACTTGGTTTATGGATCATTGGACATGAAAAATCACCAAGGTACTTGAACTTGATTGTGCCATGAATGACGCTATGCCCCAATCCTACATGGCTGCCATCCGCTGACATAAAATATTTTTTTTTATTATTATTATTTGAAGCTAATACACATGTAATATATCTACTATAACTAATTTGAGGGTGAAGAATTTATTTCTGGTGGTTTTTTTTTTATACAAAAACCTTCACAGTAACAAGATATCGGGGTTAGAGGTCATAATAGTACACAGGTGCACTATATATTCTAAATGCTTTTATACAACATTCACAGAGGAAAGCAAAAAATACCATTGCATATGATGCTTGGCCATGCAGTAATAATCTCCTTAGTCTTCAACAGAATTTGCTCTTGTACAAGCTACAAACCATTAGGCGTTCCTGTAGTTTACTTTCAAGCTATCCTGTGAAATGCTCCAAAAATGGAGACACTCATTCCAAGTACTTTTACCAGGAACGACTATACAATGGCAGGCATGGCCAACTCAGACTATGCAGGCGTCATCAAGCTCTAGTACAGAGGGTTCACACTATGCTAGTTTTGTACTGTTCTGAGATGCCACTGTGAACAATTCCCTTCATAAGCCTCCAGTTTCATATGCAGGACTTAGCTACTCTAATTCAATCCTGCAAACGTGTTGCCTGTTAAGAGGTCCCTCATCATGTCAAGCTTGTTGTTCGACCTACCTTGTATCCAGAAACTAACCAAGTATCATTGGTCAATATGGGAACTGCCCGAAGAGTACCTTTGGAGCGGGAATTTTTGATAAGTTTGATTCGCTTCGGTTTACCAGTGGGAAAACCTCATACATGGGCTATTATTCTTACACTTGTTTCATCTGTTGTGGTGCAAATGATGTATGTTGATTTTCTCCCCAATATACCACGACCTATCACCAAAAGAGCAACCGTTAGACACTTGCAAACTTTCAGAGTGTATATAGACAAACGAATCAAACCTCAATGGCTGTATGTTTAGGCCATGGGGCATAAGCTGTATCTTGTCACTTCGTGGCCACTTTCATGGGGCAACTTCATTACATTTTCTTATCATAGAGAAAGTCATTCTCAGGCATTATGCAACAAGTTCCCACAAATATAGTTGCTCCTAAAATTTTAATTAGCCATTTTAATCATAAAAATTATTTGTAGTTAAGTTGGTGGCTAATAGGTGGCCATACTATAGTTCTGTTGTTCCTATTTTTGACAGTAGATAGCTAACAGCAAATTAACCAATCAAATCGCTTAGATTTCTAACATGGCAGCCCCCAGGACTTGCTGTATTCACTGTGTGTTGGAGGAAGAAAGTGATGTTTTACCCATTTCTGATCAATGTATGTCAAAAATCAAGAAGTGTAATAGAAAGTGGAAACATTTAGATGGTATTCAACGTGAGGTAGCAGAGAAACTGTCTGAAACTTTTGAAAAAACTTTAGATTTAGACCACCTTGGGTACCATGCAGAATGTTACCGAAGGTTTACAGACAAACAAAGGATCGAAAGGGCCATTGTCCGCTGTTCTAAACGTAAATGCACTAATCCAGATGATCTTCTTGGAACGACACCTCGAAAAAGTGCCCGGCTAAGCCTAATTAGTGGGTCATCATCGCAAACATGCTCTGCAGATCATCAGCAGCCAACTCTGCCATCAACAAGTCAAGCTAGTCGAAGAAACCCCTATGTGCTTCCTGAGCAGTGTATCATTTGTAAAAGGGAGCAGTATATAAAAGACCCTCACACTCGTACTCGAAAAAAGGAACGGTTATCCAATTGTGAATATGAATCAGGTAAAGTTCCTTTTAGTACTGTTTATATTTTTTATCACAGGAACCATGATACTACCTAGTAGACTACACATACACTGATGTAAATGCTAATGGTAAATATCGAGGGTAATACGTGTAAATACCAGTGGTAAATGCAGGCCTGTTTGTTTTGGCTGCAATATTGTACAGCATCAGTAACCGAGTGACATTGGGCATATTGCTATAATTAGTCGATTTGATTACCTGTATGACATTTTGACATCATCTGGTTAACTTAACCAATCATGGAATATTTTTACATGTATAATTTTATTATGGTGAAAATTTTACTACAATTTGGCTAGGATGTCGTATGTGGTACTGGAACAGTGTGTAGTACCTTTCATATGATGTAACTGTGCAACACTTTCTGAAGGAGAAAATGTGGCCATAATCCATGAGTGGCCATATTACCTCACCTTGCCGTACATTTTTCTTAATCAAACAATATTTATTTCAGGTGGGCTACTTTTACGAGCTGCCAAAGCCTTAAATGATGAGTCCATACTCAAAGAACTGGCTGGCCGAGAGCAGGCTTGTGTTGCCGTGGAAGTGCGTTACCATCGGTCATGCTACAAGAGATATGTTGCGTTCATGACAAGAGACGATAGTAAGGACATCAAGACAAGTCACTCTTCACCTGAGACTCAAGCCTTCCATGAATTCTGTAGAACTGGGGTAAAAGATCGTATCATAAAGAAACAGGAGGTGCTACGAATGAAAAAACTAAAAGAACTCTATGTGAAGACTTTGACAAACTTTGAAAACACTGATGGCTCTATTGAGATAAAAACTGCTTTCTTGAAAAACAAGTTACTTAGAAGGTATCCTTCACTTCAGTTTATAAGGCCTTCAAAGCGCAATGCCTCTGGGATAGTTTGTGCTGAAGAAAATAAGTGTGTTCTTGTAGATAACCAACCTTTGATTACTGGTCATCATACCTTGACATGGTACAAAATCTCCTTTGTCTTCTGAGAGCCACCAGGGAGGGTAATTGGGAGCTGCACCTAGCTACACTAAAAAAAATCCTTCCATGGTACTTTGCTTATGACAGAGTGAATTATGCCCGGTATTTACCTGCATATATTTCAGAGATGGCAAGCCTTGTTGATACGCACCCTGAAATTGACCAACAATTTAAGGAGGGAAACTTTGTTGTCCAGAGGCAGGACAGATGTGGATTCTCTGCAGTTGCCTTTGATATGGCAATTGAGCAGACCGTGAATAGGGATTCGAAAACTAAGGGGGGTATGAAAGGCCGGACCCTAGATGAGGGTGCCGTGAACAGGTGGCTATTAAGTCACCATCAGCGGGCAGCAATTGCTAAGGAATGTGAAAATATGGCTGGGTAGGGAGAAACAGAAAGGGGACGGAAAGACCCGGATGAAACTCGAATAAAACATGATGAGACAGCAATTAGGAGTATAATGTCAACCATAAACTCAATGGTTAATCCATTTGAGTATTCAGAGGAGGACCTAATTAACATTTGCTCCGGCACTGTAGCTCCATCTAATGTGAGGTCCGACCTTGAAATTGCTTACGGGAAAGGGGCTGATGCTATCAAAGAATTTGAAGAGTCCAGATTGAAATCAGAGCCTGAGAAACTATTTAAGCCAATCAAATCTAAGAAATTGAAGACCTTTGCCACAGTTGCAAAAACATCAAAGGTTAAAGTCGAGTCTGAAACAGTGCTACTTAAAGCCACTAATGACATGTTTAATCGCCTCCTGATTATTGGCAGAAGTAGGGAAGTAGATTTAAAGAAACTCTTGGCTTACTCATTGACATCTGTACCTTTGGCTTTGGAAACTGGCAATGGTACCATTACTAAAACAGATAAAGCCAAGTTGATGAAGAAGTTGGAGGGTCGGGCTGAGTGTGTGAATATAGAGGACATACCTCCAAGGTCTGCTTTGGTGATTGATGGAATGGCATTTATTCAGCAGGCACAAAATATTCCAGCTACATTTGGGATCTTTGCAGACAAGCTTTTGGTTGACCTTATCAGGTTAGGTAACCAGTATGGCTGCCAAAGGGTTGACTGTGTGTGATCGCTATCCAACACACAGTATAAAAAACTGTGAGCGAGGTCGCAGAGCAGCCAGTGGGGCTCAATTGGTGAAAATCACTAGGCCTGACCAAAAGACCCCAAAACAGTTTAAGAAGTTCTTGGCTGAGGGGTCGAATAAAGAAAACCTCATGGAATTTCTTTATGAAACATGGGTGAAATGTAAGCCCCAGGTTTTTGGACCTATTGCATTGGTTGTCTCACATGGAGAAAAGTGCCCCTCTATAGCTGCAGTTGATGGTAAAATTATGATCATTGAAGTGTCTGACCTCTTCTGTGACCATGAACAGGCTGACACGAGATTACTGTTGCATGCAAGTCATGCTGCTAGAAACATCTCAACAGTTATAATAAGTAGTCCAGATACCGATGTTTTTATGATATCCCTAGCACTAGCTCAGGAAATCCCTGCTGATTTGCTATTTCAAATTAGTGCTGGGGACAAGCGACGAATTATCTGCATTTCCAAACTGGCTGAGAAACTTGGGGAAGAAAAATGTCGAGCTCTTCTTGGTATGCATGTTTTTACCGGGTGCGACTCGGTTAGTGCATTCAAAGGGAAGGGAAAGGTGAAACCCCTTGACATATTCAACAAAACTGTTGAATATGTCAATATGTTTGCAGAGTTGGGAACAGAATGGGAAACATCAGCTTCCATCTTGGCCATGTTTGAGTAATTTGTCTGCACACTGTATGGTCAGAAAGAATGCTCGGAAGTAAATGTTGCAAGATGCAACATGTTCCGGCTGACATG
>NC_090727.1:6677938-6685438 GCF_036898095.1 Palaemon carinicauda | reverse complement strand
TAGATATTACTCAATAGACGGTAGGAGGTAAAAAGACAATAAATTAAAGATAAACACAGACAATGGAAAACATGAAATATTTGATAGGTAAAGAATATTTTGAGAAACGTCTCTTCAGTATTTCGGGAAACATTTATGTCATGATAATCATGCGTCAGTAAAGCTCCCATTGTTCTGTAAGAAGTGGTTCATTTTGTGAGAATGAATGGGGAGTCTATTGGCAGGTCATTTTCTTAATCTCTCTGGAAGATTTGGGAAAAGCTGCGAGTTTTATTTCATTCGCTTCTCATTGTTTATTCTCCAGATCGAATATAAGAGTATGAGCACAACTTTGGTGTTGTTGACATGATCATACGGTCATTGCGCCGAAGATTTTTTTTTTTTTTTTTACTGTGAAAAAAATAATTTCTTTCCAGTTAATATTTTGCTCTGTATCGTTATCAGTTATTTCGCTAGCATTTGTATTCAGGCTTAATAGTTTTCAGGTCACTATTATAACACTTTCTAAAAAGATAAGTCTTCAGGTTTTTCTTGAAAGCTGCCACATTATTGCTATTCTTGACATCGAGTGGAAGGTCGTTGAAGAGTCTCGGTGCAGCATAACTGAACGTTCTTCCTCCTATTGCATGATTCACACTAATTTCGAATAGTCTATGTGGGTCATCGGCATGTCTAATTCTTACAGCGGCGCTGGTAGCTTCAGGGTAGGGGACCAAGCAATCACGAAGATATTTAGGCTTATCACTTGTAAGTGCTTTGTGAGTCAACAAGCAAATTTTAAATTCAATTCTAGCCTTAACAGGTAACCAATGTAGATCGATCAGTGCAGGAGTTATTCTCTCCCGAAATTTAATGCCTTTGATCAGTCTAGCCGCCCGGTTTTGCACATTTTGAAGCTTTCTTAGTAGTGTATTGGGCAATTTGTAGTACAGAGAATTGCAATAATCAAGCCTTGATATTACATGACTCATCACTAAAATTTTTGTACTGCCCTCTGTTAAATATTTTCTAATAAATGCTATGTTTCTCAGGTGATAGTTACACACTTTCACTGTGTTCACAATTTGGTCCTTCATTGACAAATTACAGTCTATCAGTACACCCAAATTTTTCACAACAGGCACAATCCCAACATCAGCATCACCAATTTTTATACTTTGAATTAACTGGTAATTCTTCAAAGCCACCTTTGTGCCAAAGAACATACATTCTGTTTTATCATCATTTAATTTGAGCTTTTTCCTCTGCATCCATGTTTTTATTTCAGTCATTATCTCATCAATTTTCTTCTCTGTATCTTGTGTTGTCGAAATTGAGAGGTAAAACTGAGTATCATCTGCATACAGTTTAAAACCCACTTTTTGTTTTTTCAAGATGTGTGATAGCTCGATAGTATATATGTTAAACAAGATAGGGCCCAGGACACTACCTTGGGGTACACCCTTCATAAGAATTCTCTCATTGGATCGGTTTCCAGAAACTTCTACAATAGTCTTCCTGTTCACTAAGTAACTTCGCAAAAATTTCAGTGCTTCCTCAGTCACTCCAATAGACTTTAAGTCGTCAAGTAAGTACTCGTGCACAACAGTGTCAAAAGCAGCACTAAGATCTAACATAATTAAAATTCCACACTTTCCCCCATCAAGAAGACCTATCATATCATTCATTATTGAGCACAAAGTAGTTTCTGTAGAATGATTAGCTCTGTAGGCCGATTGATTTTCCGGGAATAACTCTAACTCGTCAATATGCGCCCATAATTGCTCACTTATGACTTTTTCAATAAGCTTTGACATGTAGGATAAATTTGAAATGGGCCTATATGAATTTAGCTCGTTTACATCACCTTTCCCTTTGTAAATTGGTTTGATCAACGCAGTTTTTTCACAGCTAGGAAAACAGGATTGTGATATACTTAGGTTAATTATGTTCAGGTAAATATTATATACAACTTGCTTGTTTGGAGCATCACTTATTGAACTGTTTGGGAAAGGGTCGTTTCCACAATATGTATTCTTCATCTCTCTCATAACCTTTAACAAGTCGCACATATTAATTCCTTAAATTTTATTAACTTCTTTCCCTCCTTCACTGGCATAGCTGACTGTCCTTCCAAGTGATTTTGGGGGAAGCCTCTATAGATTTTATCAATTTTTTCGCTAAAGAATATAGCAAAACTCTCTGCACAAACATTGTCAGGCAAGACATATTTTTTCTTTAATCCCATCAAATCATCAAGGTTTTTGTGAAAGTCCTTCATGTTATTGGTTTTTTTACATTCGCCGTTGTAGAGTTTTCTTTTTGTTTTTTCTAACAGGATGTTATAGTCATTTCTGGCCTTATTATATAGATTTCTGGCTTGTAAGGATTTGGCTCTTTTCCATCTACCTTTCCATCTTACGTCTGTGTCATTTTGCCTTTAATAGCTCACTGTTATACCATCTAACATTTTCGCGTACCACTATTTGTTTGTTCTTTATGGGACACATGGTATCGTACATTTTTCCAAAAGTGTCGTTGTATTTCTTGGTATAGCACCCAACACATTATATGTCTACCATATGTTCACATTGTGTGTTCACACAAGACATTTGCGCTACACTAGCTTCAATAAAATTCTCAGCATCAAATTTTTCCCGTTCCCTATATGTGATCCATTTTTTCAATACTCTGGTGCAATTTATATTAACATTAAAGGTGATGAGTTTATGTGTTTTTGGAATCTCAAAGTCTGGTTCCACTTCAAGGTTTTTTATTAGGTCTGAGTCTTTTCCACATATGACCAAGTCTAGTGTATGACCACCTACTGACGTTGATACCAAAACACTGTTTATTAAATTAAACATCTCAAATACTTCCTTGAGTTCTTTAGCCTTATTATCATTTTCATCATCTACCCAACAGTTGAAGTCTCCACCAATTAATGTATTTTTAATATCGTCCACCACACCCACAAGAATACTAAATTCTTCAATGAATTTAGTCATATTACTCGCTGGTGGTCTATATAATGATATTATATTCAATACTTTATTGTTTCCTGTCAGTTTTAAACAGATATATTCAAACGTTTCAAATACTATTTCATTCATGATAGAAACCCTAGAGAAGGTTTTCGACACAAAGACACCCACTCCTCCTCCAGTTTTGTCCTTTCTTGGTACGTGGTAGAAATCGTGAGTACACGGCGTCATCTCCTGAATCTTTGAGTTATCACTAATATTTCCCTGCAACCAAGTTTCCGTTAATAAGCATAAATCTAATTCCATTTCGTTAATAAGATTTCTAATCTTTATGGTTTTATTCCCCACCGATTGAATATTTATCAGACCACACTTAACCAATGGGCTAGACTCCATGATCGGTTCTATTTTTTATCCCGGTAAGCTCCTCCTTGTATACTTTACAGTTATCGTCATATGTCTTATGATTCGTATAATTGTAATTCCTCACTGTGCAGTTATGACACTTTAACGTATTTACAGTACAATCCGTGGTTCGATGATCCTGGCTACACTTGGCACATACCTGAGTCTTGCTACAATTTTCAGCAGTATGACCAAATTCCTGGCATTTATAACACTGAAATACATTGTAGGAATCATAGATTTTACAGCATCCTCCAAGCGTGGTATATACTCTATCATCCCTTTTACGGAAGACTTTCCTGATAGTTGGACTACACTTTATAATGACGTGTAATTTACCGCTTTGTCTTGATTTAAACTTCCTGATCATTTTAAAGTCTTCTTCATTTTCACATATATCATTCAACCATTCATTCTTCTCCATTGTACTGGCAATTATATCGTCTTCATTTTCATCAATATTGCAGACCTTGATCTTCGGTTTAAGTAGATCCTTTTTATCTACTTTTACCTTAATGTCATTCTTGACCTCTTCTA
Source organism: Palaemon carinicauda (assembly GCF_036898095.1). Classification (NCBI taxonomy): domain Eukaryota; kingdom Metazoa; phylum Arthropoda; class Malacostraca; order Decapoda; family Palaemonidae; genus Palaemon; species Palaemon carinicauda. The sequence goes on along the minus strand of NC_090727.1, from coordinate 6,681,533 downwards.
AGTCATTTTTAGCCTTTTCTAACTCAGTTTTATCCGCAAAATTAACTACCAAGTGGCCTTGTTTAGAGGTTTTGACCTGCTCGACATTCGTGGTTATCTTCTTCATGATAGTTTTCTTGATATCTGAAGCCTTCTTATTTTCCTCCGTAGATTTTATAACCAAAGTGTTTCTTGATTTCAACTTACTTGCATATGTAGTCTTGGTCACATTCTCTTTTTCGTATTCCATAAGTTTCTCTTTCAGCTCAACAATTTCTTGACGCATATCAGTGTATTGAGCAGTTATCATATCCATAAAACCAGACATCTGTTGTTGTACATTTACCTTCATCTCTGCTATGTTGATGCTTAGTCTCGTCATGTCATCAACAAATGCAGTCTCAACACATCTTGGACATTTATAAATGATGTTCCTGCTTTTTAAAAGAGTACTTGTACCATCCCTTAAATTAGAGCAAGCTTCATCATGGTACCATCTTCGGCATTCATAGCATTGTATCCCATCAGCGACATAGGACTCACAGTGCCCACATGTGCCATGATTGCTTAAGTCATCACATTCTTCTTAAGCTGCTGCCATTATATTTTCCTCTTTTCCTTGGAGTACCGTGTCGATTTCAGTCACAAATAGATCGAAATCATTCACGGGATTAAGTTTTACTTTTCGTTTTCTAGAGAAGGGCTTATTAAGTCGTTTTTCAATGACTTTTCAAGTAGCCCCGCCCCAACACAAAAATGCTGGGTCAGGCCTTTCACTACAGACCTCACATACAAGGAAACCACTGATTTTTAGCACTATATTTCACTAATATCAATACTAGCAAACACCCACAAAGAGATTTTTCATAGTATAAACAACGAGATACACAATGATTCCGTTTAAAGCCAGATTCGATACAGAGCATTGAAACACACGTCCACACCCGCGGACGGGTGTAATTCCTCTTTAATTTTCTTTGAATCCCGTAGTCAGTCTCAGGTGTTTAGAATATTTATATTTCTTTTGCATTAATGAGGCATTATCCTTTTTTTTATTCTACTTTCCTTTGTTTTAGGCTTTGTTAGGTAAGTACATTATGTTCAATATTTCTCAAGTTTTTATGTCGACATAGGAAAAGAAATCTTCCGAATAAAGAAAATATATATTATTTCTGAACTACGTAAGGAATTGTGCGTTCGACCAAACTAATTGCTAAGTTCTTTTGACATTTTCCACAGATTGTCCCATCATAGTGAATCATTTCGAAAATACTCTGATGAAATCACCTTCAAAAAGCCTTTTCATCTTTCGGATCCAAAATTGACATATATCATTGGCATTACGGACTAAAGTTCCTATATTTTTTGGTATTGTCCTCAGTGGCTTTAGCTGTATGGCCAATAAAAGTATTACAATTTTTTCTTCTGTGCACGAGGCACACTGAGGTTCGATGTACTGTCTGAAAGCTCTTTGAGCCGTTCTACAAGTAGGTTCGACAACCGGGCTCAGCGAGCTGTTCGGCCGTGTAAACCCGCTTTAAGCAGTTTCCCTTGCAATCATATGTTGTAAATACCTGTCCATTTCAAATAGGCTACTTTGGCCACGGACAATTTCCCTACCAGAGAGTTCAACATTGTTAGGGACATGATGATCTTCCAATCCTTTATAAGGTAATGGCTCAAATTGCCATCTTGATAGTTTGCTTTTAATCTTCCCGCTTTTGGTACCAATTGCGTAAAGGCTTCGTTCATCAATATAGAGGATGACACCTTTACTATTAGGCAGATCACCTTTGCTTCTGTCAAATTGTGGAAACTGTCTGCTATCCAGTGACTTTCAATTACGTTCTGTCATATTATCAATTATGGATGTTTTATTATTATTACAAAACACCTGATTAATTACTTGCATCATAAAGTTTTTACTATATACCGTTTAATAAATTATTAATATCAATATGATTTTTTAACGAATAATCTTGAAAATTCTGTAAATATATATATATATATATATATATATATATATATATATATATGTCTTATTTATAACTGTAATCGAACAGTTTAACATGTTTTTTCAAAAAGGCCCATAAAAGAAACACAGGAAATATGAATAAATCACACTATATTTCGGTCAATAAACATCGACCCTCTTCAGGATGTAAAGTAAAAGTGAGGATTACAGTGGAGAGTGACGGTTTATATATGAAAGCTCAAGGGTGTGTTCAATTGTTCTATAGTTGTTATAATTGCTGGAAGGATTAGCCAAATTTAATTACATCCAGGTGCGTGTTCTTATTGTTGAGCCGCTTGGAGGAAGTCTTGACCTCTGATGCATGTCTGGTGGTCGGTCTCCGTGGATTATCTTCTTAATGATAGGGTTGAGAAGAGTATTGTCCACTGTGTCAGCTATCCATTGGCCCCCAGATAGGTTCATTGTGTTTGATTGATTTATGATGGCTGATTCCAGGATTTTCCTTCTGTACGGACAGGTACTCTTAAAAAGCAAAGACGACTCACTCCAGTTAATCTGGTGCCCTAAATCCCTAAGGTGAATGAAAATCCCCGAGTTTTCATACCCATATCTAACAGATCTTTTGTGTTCGGATAATCTTTGAGATAGCGAACGGCCAGTTTTCCCAACGTACACTTTTTCACAATCCCTACATGGTACTTTGTAAACGCCGGATTCTATTTCTCTTTTATTTTGATAAACATTAATAAGGGCGCTTCCTATGGTCTTTGGATATGAAAAAACAAAGGGGTTCTCAGTTTTGATATGATTTGTTATATTTTTAATACCTTCTATATATGGGAGTTTTATCTTATTTTTAAAATCTCTTTGGTTAGTAACATCATGATCTTTATAATATATCGTGTTGGCTTTGTTGATGGCCTTTTCTATGACATACGTCGGGTAGAATAGCTTGGCGAGTTGTTTACGGATGATTTCAAATTCTTTATTTAGGTAGGCTGGGGAACAGATTCTCAAACCTCTAAGAAATAGATTGCAAGCTACTCCAATTTTTACAGAAATGTCGTGATAACTAAAGAAATGACTGTAGGAAATAGAGAAAGTTGGTTTTCTATAAACAGTGAAATTATACCCCGTCGATTCCCTTATAATTAGTATGTCCAAAAAAGCTAATCTAAATTTTATGCTAGGGACTAGGGAATTTAGATTATTGAAAAATATATTGAAATCTCCCCAGCTATCATCCCAATATGTGAAAATGTCATCAACATAGCGTTGCCAAACCATGTTCGTAGGTTTAATTGTTGTTAAAATTTCTGTTTCAAAGTATTCCATGTAGAGGTTAGCTAAAATTGGAGATAACGGGCTGCCCATACTACAACCAAATTTCTGTTTGTAAAAATTTCCATTGAAAGAGAAAACGTTATTTGACACGCTTAGTTTAATTAACTTAATGGTTTTTTCAATACCGAGGGGGAAGTGTTCTTCGTAAGGGATTAATTTTTCCCTCAAGAAACCTAATACATCGTTGATCGGGACCTTTGTAAATAGGGATTCTACGTCAAGACTCAAGAGTTTTACATTGTTTACCGGGATATTTAATCTATTGAATTTCTGGATGAAGTCCTCTGCATGCTTAAT
>NC_090727.1:6637938-6642938 GCF_036898095.1 Palaemon carinicauda | reverse complement strand
TGCCTGGAACATTATTTCCTCAAGTTGATAATTATTGGTCCGACACAACTTTCTGTTCAGTGATCAATAACGGTCTCTTTCACATTCTACATACCAAATTTCACACGATCCGACACTTATTAACAGGGTTGAGGAAATTGCATTGTATTTCACTATTTAATTAATTAACAATTAATGACCTAGAAGTTTCCGAGGCACGTTCAGAGAATCGATAGATACTGACCCATTGAAAGTACCTACAAAGGTTCTTAAGGATCGGTTCACGAATGGCGATATCAATTTCTTTGCTTTTTTTTTTTTTTTTTTTATAATATACTCACCAAGAACTACAAAAATAACATGAGTAGTGACTTGAGAGGCCCTCCCATTGTAAAAAGTGATCAGATTTAACGGAACATTAACAAATTCATAAAAAATCAATAATGTGAAATATCACCAATCACTTCGTTTCAAGATAATACTTGTGTACACATTAGTCCTTCATCCTCATCTGGCACAACAGTTGAACTACAATAATAGATCAAAGGATCAAAGGATAAAACATTGCTCATTTATCCAGCTAAAGAATAGGACAATATTAAATTACAAACATTTCTTACTGTTTAAAACATGTGACCAAGTACAATGGCTGACGACAGTAACAATCTCTTGTAAGATTATATTAATGTATCTCAGTTGAAAGAGTTTTTGTGTTTGGATGTAGGCTAATAATTACCTACTGTTTGTTGAGGATGACGTAATTCATCTAATGTTATGTTGGACATCCTGGACCTCCTTCGGCATAGACTCCACCTCCATCAGTAACATCAGATCCGAGGTGTAGAATTTCCTTCAAAATAAACCTAAAATTAATTCACGATTTAGCGCAAGTAGCCTAAGTGGGGAATGAAAATCAAATCATAAGGCTGACATATATCTGTTTGAAGATTTTATTTTTGTTTGTGAGGGAATAAAATTCAATAGGCTTTTCATCAACTACCGACACATTTTCATAAATTATTTCTCTTACAAAATTTTTTTTTTTTTTATTGTGTAGTTTTCGAGAAGATTACAGTGATTCATTGATCATTAGATTTTCATTATTTTTCAATAAAGATTTTACGTTCAAAACATCAATTGCTTACGCACTAAGATATCCAACCTTCAGAAACCAAAGATATGTTGAAAGCAAGATAAAGCTGTAATTATTAGAACACTTATCCTAATTGAGAAATATACTCTAATTGAATTATAATTATACTTTAATCCTCGCGAGAATGATATCAACATCTCGCATAATCAAAGCCATATTTATGATGTCGTTGGTCGCTCTTGTTCGTTTCTTCACAAGTTTCCTCCTTCAGGACAAAGCATTCCAGACTCACTACACTACACTACCACACCTTATAGAATCGATGTAAATTTAAATAAAGGCAATACAACATCGGTAGTTGATGTGTGTGTATCTGTGTGTGTGCGTGTATGTGTGTGCGTGTTTGCGTACTGAAGAGGACGATTAGTATGAAATAAAAAATATTCGATAGTAATGAATCATTCATAATATCAATTAGATGTCAGAAGTAATTGTCAACGTTCATTACCAGAACGGATAAATTCTTTCTGATAACGCCCCCCCCCCCGGCCAACACCACCCCCAACCCCCGCCACCCCCCTCGCCAACCCCCCCCCCCCCCCGACAAAAGAAAATTAAAAAAAAAAACGCTTCGACAATACAGCTTCTTACCCTCCAGAGAGAACCCCAGCGATAGGACCTCTTTCTGGAAAATGGGTCTCTGGATTCCTCCGGGAGACACCAAAGGTGGTCTTCTCGGATACACCGAAAACCTTTGATTACTCCGGAATCGCCGGAGGTGATTTCATGGTGCATTTCGATTAAGCTTGATAATAGAAAAAGACAGATGACCCTTCTCCTGCTTTCCACAATCCCTTGGAGAGTGTAGGATAATATGGAATTTCCCTATGAGGCTCCAGAGACTTTTAATTCTCTCCAAAGTCACACGATGTCTCCAAAGTCTTCAAAAGAATATCACGACTTCTTGATCGCTGAAACCTTTACGATCTAAGGATCAGCTACCTGCTTCTAAAGATAGGAAATAACAGTCCCTCAGAATTCTATCATCCCTTCCAACATTTCGTGGAGATAAATTGTGATTTACAAAGATAAAAAATCTCCGGAGCTTCAGATGTTGGCGTCAATGGATAACACTGTCTTCAAGGGATTGGAGGAGCAACATCTGTCTTTTTCTATTACAAGGCTAAATCAAATGAATGATGGAAGCACCTCCGGCGATTCCGGAGGAATCAAGGGGTCTAGGTTGAGCTGAGAACCCATCCTCCAATCCTCCTCCTTCTCAATCCTTTCCTCCTCCTTTCCTCGCCCCTTCCCACTCCCTTCCCCTCCTTTCCTCAACCATCTCACTCCCTTCCTCCTTCTCTCCTCTCCCCTCTCACCTCTCACTCCCTTCCCCCTCCTATCCTCCCTCCTTCTCACTCCCTTCTCCCTCCTTTCCTCCTTCTCAATCCCTTCCTCCTCCTTTCCTCCCTCTTTCTCACTCCCTTCCTCCTCCTTTCCTCCTTCCCACTCCCTTCCTCCTCCTCTCCTCTTTCCTCTCACTCCCTTCTTCCTCCTCTCCTCTTCCCTCTCACTCCCTTTCACCTCCTTTCATCCCTCCTTCTCAATCCCTTCCTCCTCGTTTACTACTCAATTCCCACTCCCTTCCCTCATTTACTCCCCATTCACACTCCCATCCTTATCCTATCCTCCCTCCTTCTCACTCCCTTCCTTCTCATTTCCTCCCCATTCTCACTCTCTTCTCCTCCTTTCCTCCCTCCTTCCCACACCCCCCTCCTTTCCTCCTCCCTTCTCACTCCCTTCCCTTCCTTTCATGCCTCCTTTTAACCCACTTTCTCCTCCGTTCCTCCCTCCTTCTCACTCCCTTCCTCCTCCTTTCCTCTCTCCTTCACTCTCCCTTCCCTCTCATTTCCTTCCCCCTCTCACTACCTTCCCCCTCCTTCCCTCCTTTCCTCCACTCCCTTCCCCTCCTTCCCTCATTTCCTGCACTCCTTATCCCCTCCTTTCCTCCACTCCCTTCCCCCTCCTTTCCTTGCCACTTATCACTCCCTTCCCATTCCTTTCCTACCTCCTTCGTACTCCCTTCCCCCTCATTTCCTTCCCTTTCTCACTACCTTCGACCTACTTTCCTCCTTCCTTCACACTCCCTTCCCCCTCCTATACTCCCCCCATCTCACTCCCTCCCCTCCTTTACTCCCCCCATCTCACTCCCTCCCCCTCCTTTCCTCCATTCCTCTTACAACCTTCATCCTCCTTTCCTCCTTCCTTCTCCCTCCCTTCCTCATCCTTTCCTCCCGCCTTCCCACTCCCTTCCCCTCCTTTCCTCCTTGCTTCTCACTCCGTTCCTCCTCCTTTCCTCACCCCTTCCCACTCCCTTCCCCTCCTTTCCTCCTGGCTTCTCACTCCGTTCCTCCTCCTTTCCTCACCCCTTTCCACTCCCTTCCCCCTCCTTTCCTCCCCCTTCTCACTCAGTTCCCCCTCCTTTCCTCCTTCCTTCCCACTCCCTTCCCCCTCCAATCCTCCCTCCTTCTCAATCCCTTCCTCCTCCGTTCCTCCACCCTACCCACTACCTTCCCCTCCGATCCTCTCCGTCCCAACTCCATTTCCCCTCCTTTCGTCCTTCCTTCTACCTCCTTTCCCCCTCCTTCCCTCCTCCTTTCTCTATCACTTCCTCATCATTTCGTCTCCCCTTTCACTACCTTCCCCTCCTTTCCTCCACCTTCCCACTCCATTTCCCCTCATTTCCTCAGCCTTCTCACTCCCTTCTCCCTCCTTTCCTCCATCCTTCTCACTCCTTTTCCCCTCATTTCCTTCCCCCTCTCACTACCTTCCCCCTCCTTCCTTCCTTTCCTCAACGCCTTTCCCCTCCTTCCCGCATTTGCTCCACTCCCTTCCCCCTCCTATCCTTCCTGCTTTTCATTCCCTTTCCCCACCTTTCCTCCCTCCTTCCCACTCCCTTCCCCCTCCTTTCCTCCCTTCTTCTCAATCACTTCCCCCTCATTTAATCTCACATTTTCACTCCTTTCCCCTTCATTTTCTCCCTCATTTTCACTCCCTTTCCCCTCCTTTTATCCACCCTTCTCACTCCCTTCCCCCTTCTTTCCTCTCTCCTTCTCACTCCCTTCCCCTCTTTCCTCCACCCTTTTTCACTCCTTTTCCCTATTTTACATGGTCTATCATTCGCTATCATCATCATCCATGATTAGTCAAATGCTAGAAAAAGGCCTCAGATATGTTTGTCCACTTCTGTCCGTTTATGGTCTTCTATGCAAGTTTATATCTGCAATTTTTTTTTTTTTCATGGTTTATCATTCGTCCATCATCATCATCCTCCATGGTTAGTCGAATGCAGAACAAAGACGTCAGATATGTTCGTTTACTCCCGTCTGTTTAAGGTCTTTCTATGCCAGTGTATATCCGCAAATTTTCATTCATAGTTTATCATTCGTTATCATCATCATCCTCCATGGTTAGTCGAGATGCAGGACAAATACCTCAGATATGTTCGTTTACTCCCGTCTGTTTAAGGTCTTTCTATGCCAGTGTATATCCGCAAATTTTCATTCATAGTTTATCATTCGTTATCATCATCATCATCCATGATTAGTAGAATGTAGGACAAAGAACTCTGACATGTTTGTCCACTCCCGTCTGTTTATGGTCTTTCTATGCCAGTTTATATCTGCAATTTTTCATTCATGGATTATCAATCGTTATCATCATCATCACCCATGATTAGTCGAATGCAAGATAAAGTGACAAGTTATGTTCAACGCTGTCCAATGCAATAATAAATAAATAGCAACAGTCTGGCTGCATACTGTAGACGGGAATCTCCCCCCCCCCCCCACCTCGTGCCCTTTATTAGTAGAGGAAGAGAAGAAGGAAAAGGATAAGAAAGGGTTACTAATGAGAGAGAGAGAGAGAG